>NW_020450529.1:1937538-2261276 GCF_003343035.1 Apteryx rowi | reverse complement strand
GGAAGCCGATTTTGAATTGCTCTCTATAATTTTTACTGTCAACTCTAATGAAAAATACCTCAATGCTACGAATCCATGCAACATTTATCAGTTTACCTTGATCCTTTGCACCACACAGCGCGAGKGCTGTTTTTCAGGAGATCCCTTTATTCTTGATCACTTTCACAAAACGCTTCCTTCCCCTGCACCTCATTGACTGCACCTCTTCCAGAGCAAGGGTGGCAGATACTGGGCTGACCTGGGACTGGGACCCTTCTCTCTCTTTCTCTCCCTGTTTCTCTCTCTTTGTCTCGCTGTTTTGCTGTCTGTCTCTCTCTGCAGATACGTGTCATGCCTCCAGCTGCAGCTCCAGGTGCTATTCTCTCTCTTCTGGGTAATCTCTCGATCTCTCAGGTGTACATTTATATGTAGAAAGGGAGAGAGATTCATAGATAATGAGAAAATCAGCAGTGTGTGTGCACTACTAGTCAAGACACTGAAACCAAATTTTTATAGATGATTGTTTTTCTCATTTTATGGTGTTCAGCTTAAGATCCTGAGGCTGAGATGTTACAGCTTGCATTAAAATAACTGCATGCTGTACTCTGCATATAGTGTACTATAAGATGCTAAATACTCTGAGAAATCGCATGTTAAGATCTCAGATTTATCACCTAGTTTTGGGGGCATTTTTGACCTTTTATTCTGTGCTTTGGCAGGCATAATAATATTACCTTACCAACACAATGAGTGCGCATAAATGTAGTAACGGCTTATGAAGCACTCAGATAACATAACGATCAGTGCCATAGAAAAAAATCCGTGGGGAAATTACTAATTCAGGGCTTGGCTAGAATAATATGTACAGTAAATAAAGCTCAGGGCCGCATGCCGAGCAGCGTGAACGGCACAGGACTTTGCATATCTGCTCAACCTGCTGCCCTCGACTCGCTTCGATTTCCCGTCTCCAGGTGAGCTGATTATTGCAGGCATAAATGGCGAAAGTACCACCCGGAGCAGAGCCAAAGAGCAAAGAGCACGTTTTAAATTTTAGTGCCCCAAAGCTCAGTGTTTGTCTCCCCGTTAAGCCTGGAGGAAAAGCTTCGTGGTTCTGTCAGTGACGTGCACGCGGCTGCCGTCGAAGCCATCGGGCGTCCCTTGGAGCTGTAAAGGGGGAGTAGACACGTGAAGCTAAGAATGAAAAGAGCTTTGGTTAGCACGTTTTTAGCAAAGTTTGGAAAATATCCAGGATTTAAGGAAAAAGGTGCTCCCCAGGCAGCCTAGGTGTGTTTGAACCTAATGGTCTAACAGGGGCGAAAACCCAACCGTTTGCTACTTATTTTAATTATCAAGAGGCACGAATGATAATCTCTGGGTTGTAAAGGACCCTTAAACCTTAGTTCAGCCTTTGTATTTCTGATATGAATAATGGAAAAAAAAACCCAAAGAAATGACACTGGAGGCTCGAAAGGAGAAGGCGCCGGGTGTCCCCGCTGCGGGGCGTTAGCTCAGTTCTGCCGTGCAAAGCGGCACCTGCTCCTGCCCGGAGTGTCCGAGGCCGGTGCGGGGCGGCGCGCTGTTGTTTCCCCAGCGAGGGGCCTGTTTTTTGGGGCTGGACGTGCAGAAATGGTGCGACACCTCCCGCCTCGGCTGGGCCGGGCCGGGCCGGGCCGGGCCGGCGGGTGCATGCGAGCTGGCAGCCCCTCACCGCCTGTCCCCTACGGTGGTGACAGAAATATCGTGTCTCTCCCGCTGTCCCCGCTCTTCGCCGCAGCCGTGGTGGCGCTGCCGAGGTATTGCGGGCGGTGCCAYGGCTCGCGCGGCCCCTGAGGTGGCGGCGGCAGCGGCTGAGGCCCCATGTTGGCGGGAGGCCGCGCGGGCCGGCCGCCATGTCGTGTCCCTCCCGCAGGGCCGTTCCCCTCTCCCCTGCGGCGGAGCAAGGGCAGAGCCGGAGCTGGGGTGGGGAAGGGGAAGGAAAGGGAAAAGGGGAAGGGGAAGGGGAAGGGAAGGGAAAGGGGAAGAGGAAGGGAAGGGGAAGGGGAAGGGGTGTCCATGGCACGGGCCGGGGAACGCGGCTGCGGCTTCCTCCGCCCCCCTGCTGCCGCCTCAGGGAGGGCGACGGCGCGGCAGTGAGCGCGGCCCTGAGGCGCCTCCCCGGACCAGCCCTGCCACCGCTGCTGCCACCGTTTTTTTCCCCCAAAAATAAATGAGGCCTGGCTGTGCCGTTTCTGCTGGGTTCAGGTGAGCTGCCCGCAGGTCCAGATTTTCGCCCGTGAAGGCTGTGAATCGCTGCCGCTTGGCGGGGGCCTGGCGCGTGGGGCGCACGGGGTTGGGGGTCTGCATGCCGCTGCCACGGAAACAAAAATAGGAGCTTTTTTATTTTATTTATCTATGTTTATTTGTTTGTTTTTCAGCTGCAGTGCTGTGGACTCGCTACTGATGTATACGGACGCAGGTGAGATGGCCGAAGCCGAGGCCTGGAAACGCCACGTTAGGCCCAGGAACCAACCGAGAGTCACTTCTGTCCAATTCCTGTGGAAATCTGTGTGGTTTTTTTTTTCTTTCCACAACGTAATTGATGGTAGCAGAAGGGTGGTAAAGGCTGTGCTGACATACACAGGCGTTGCCCCAAGTCTTGCCCAAAGCAAAGCCGCAGCAGCAGTGGCGGCTCAGCCCCCGGCATGGAGCTCGGTTCAGCCGACCTCGGCCCTTGCACTTGTTCCTAAAATTCGCAGGAAAGCGCTTGGATCAGGGTTAACATGCTTGGGCTACTATGCACATGCAGACGTTTTGCCATCCACAGTTGTGAAGCTACGYGTTAAAGTGTTTGCATACTTGATTAGCTGATTTGTGGATGCTGTCTGACAGCAAAGTGCATAAACGCTGTTATTAGCTCCAGCACAGTGCAACGCGGCTGGGATTCGAAATAATAACAAATTATCATGTCTATTCAAACTGGGAGGTCTTCAAGGGATGCATACATATATATGCTATATATATATATATATATATATATACACGCTTTGTTTGAAGAAATATAACTTTAAATCAGATTTAAGGAAAATATTTTCTCAAGATTACAGAGCAGTTGGAGGTTTGGAATTCCTTGGACTTTTTTTTTTTTTTTTGAAGTTAAATAGCTAGGGAAATGGTACGAAAGAGTGCAAAATGCTCCTTTCGTTACAAAGAAAAGTATAATGCGTTTTAAAGTACAATAAGTAGCGTATATTAAGGTTATTCTGACTTTCTGATATAATGCACATTATACTAGAAGTTCAGTAATGTGGAATATTATTGCTGTACATGATTGTATTAGAATTACTGCGAATTTTAGAGCAGACTTACTATTTCTGTGATCAGAAAATATTAGAGTTTTAGAAGCTTTCTCTGAGTGCCATGTCTAGGCAGTAAATAATTTCATTTCTGATTTAGTTAGCGGTCCTTTTAATTGCATTAAGTTGGCAGTATGTAAAACAGGATGAAGTCAACAGTGATGGTSCTTAATGCAGCTGATGTCATTCTGCAAGTGAAATGTGGATTGTGCATCCCGTGGAAGCCAAGCTATTAATCGCTGATACTTTTTACCAGTTGAYAGGAACCGAGCGAGATAATGATGGACAGGGTGGGCTCTTCAGATCCCTTCTGGCCCTTTATTTCCATCTTCCTGTCTCAACAGTGGCTTGAACTTTGTTTTCTCTTTCATGATGCTAAGTCTTGATCCTTGTGAACTTTTTTTGGCTGAGACAAATCAAAATAATGAACAACTAGGAAACTGCCAGCATACAGGCAGCAAGARCCCTCGACCAGTTGGACTGTACAGTGCAAACTGTAGTTTAACTGCGTTATTTCCACCTCAGAGCAGTTATTGAATTGTTTAGCCCTGAGCAGGTGTGCTCTGAAAGTCCTCTTCTCCTCTACTTTAGCAGGTCTCAGAAAAATTTCTTGAATCATGAGGTATATTGTAAGGATTTATTCCACCGTATTTATACAAATATGTGATGACAGGGCTGAGAAGATGTTTTAAAAGATTGTTTTATTTTATATATTTTCACCCTCTTTTTTTCCTGTCTGTTCGGATGTTGTAGGTGTTGTGTGATGCCTGTATTAAGAAATAAGTTACTGCCCTTGTGGTCCGCCAGTGCTTATAGTACAGTACTTAGAAATGCAGCCCTTTTCTGAAAGGTGACTTCAGTTATTAAATCATCCTCCCTCTGTTTTGCTCAAGGACAGTAGTGTAACTGGATATACTTTTGTTCCTTTGCTTTAGGTATGAAATGGCAATGCTGCTATCAGACTGCTAGAAGAATCTTACTTATTTAAAKGAAAGAAACAATAGTTTTTTTCCAGGAATTTGTTGCTTGGAGAAAACAATAGTGGTAATTCTGTTCTGATGCTCAGCTTGGTTTATCTTCTCTCCTGTTTCAGTCAAGCAAGGGACTATAAAGCTCATAAAGATGCTCTTATTTGATCACAAATGCAAAGTTGGTGCATGACAGTAATTACATTTTTACCCTCAACTAATTTAATTTGTTAGCAAAAAAGGGAGAAAGGCTTTATTGCAAACGGGGAAAGGCAGCTTCTTACACCTGACTTTACTCGTACTTGGCTAACTGCTTCTTTAGAACATAGGCAAGTCTGGTGACAGATCATTAATTTTCATGGATGTAATTTGGGAAACCAAGTATTAGTAGAAGGCTGGTCTGCCMAAACCAGCATAAACGCGTTAGTGCTTATTAAAACTAAGCTGTAAGTCTGTTTTCATGCTGCCTTTGTCATGTTATGGATTAATTGCTTAAATGTATTAAGACAGCAAATACAAAGAAGAGATTACTTTGTATTATATCAAAGAATAGGAAAGAAGGCAGTAGTCTACTCCACGATCATTTCCTCTGGAACAGGTAATGTCTTTTTGAAAAGTGGAACTGCTGATGAAGCTGGGTGTTACTTCCAGGCAAAAACAATTACATGTCCCTGCTGAATCGGATTTGTCCGCCAAGTCGTTGCTGCGCCTCTTGCGCTGCATCTGCTGCATCTTTCCTGCTTTGTAATTTTGTGTCATAGGCCACTGGCCAGCCTGATTTATTACTTGCTGTGCCTTGTGCATGACGTAACGCTGGAGAGAAGTTGTGCTGAGGCACTGCAGACTGGGAGGACAGGTGAGACTGGGTTCTGTGCCTCCTGTCAGTTAGCAGCCACTAGCAGCTCAGGATAAAGTCTCTGCTGCAGACTCTCTCAGCTTCTGACTTTAAAATAGCTTCACTGGGGTTTTAAGAGAAGCTGAGTACTTTATGAGATGGTGCAAGGCTCACCTGTATTTAATCTTATTTTTCCAGGTTTCCTTCCTTGTCAGAAATACTGGTGAGAGGAGATACGGAGACAGGCCCAAGAGCACAAGAGCCATCCAGCTACACTAGAGGTACTCACGTGGCCATCTTGCCATAATAGATGTGGGGGGGGTTTCTGTTTTTTTTTTCTGGCATTTTGTTTTGTTTGTGATTATTCACTTTGGGGGAATTTGAAACACGGAAAATCAAGTGGCTGGCCCAAAGCTACCAAAACTACCCAGGTCCTGTAACAAAGTAGGGCAGGTATTTTGCTGTATAAGGTCATGTATGATTTTAAATCATTGCTTCCGGGAAGCTTGCCTTATGTTGAAACTAACATAAAAGTTCTGGACTTGTTCTGAGTCACCTGTCATTCATTTAGAATGTAGATAATATTTATCTTCCTCATCTGTTGGATTATTAGTGCCCTTGCTTGTTTGTTTTATTACAAAACTACTGCTGCAAGTTGTGGAAATTTGTGCTCTTACAGTGGTTCAGCATAGCAGTTTCCTATAGCGAATGGAATCCTTGCTYGTGTTACCTATTGATAATAGCATTTTTATTTCAGTTTGTAACTATTTTTCTTCACATTTATTTCCTGAATCCACAAGAATCCACTTCAATTGCCAATAAAAACCACAGTCAGTGGTTTCAGCTCTGAAAATGTTATTTTTACAGAAGAAACTATTCTGCCCAAACATGTTGTAAAATTAGGACAGATGCGTTGTGTTTTGAGATATACAGACATGAAATTTGATGGTAGCACTTCAAGCTTCATTCATTTCATTCAAGGCTCTGATAAAAGTGGCATTAATGGAAAATATTTTCAGAGTAGAAGCTGTGCTACTTGCTTCAGTGGGTGCAGTATTAGAACATCATAGCGGGAGGCACAGGAGAAAGAAATGCACATAACAAGAACGCTATTCTACCTTCTGCACGTGCCCTCGGAAGAGACTGAATGGGGCTGTTCAGTAGAAGGCACAAGAGATATGGAATAGTTTGCAATATTTTTTATCTCTTTTCAAATACTGTGTCAAATCACATGATTTGTATGTGCCTTGCCACATCCTGACAAAGTACAAATCCCCCAAAGCTACCTTCGTTTCATATTATCACCCACATGTGAGATGCTTACATTTTTTTTTTTTGAAGTTCTTTGATTTAAAAACAGGATAAGACCAGGAAACAAAAATGCAAATCACTGGGGATTCAGCTGGACAAAAGGTTGTGTACTAACAGGTTTTGAGGGCTCTCAGCAACTTAGAGTGGTTTAAGCATTTTACAAGATTGGTCTCAAAATTGCCTTAAGATTATATATGAGGCAARCAAATAATAAAAAAAMCCCTAAAATTGAAGACTGGCTGTAGTAAATATAATTATGTTTACCATTCTATAGCTTCACAGAAGAATTTGTTGATTTCCAGAACAGTTAAATTGATTTTATACCTTTATGAGCACACAAAATAGCAATTAGTCAATGGTGTATATTGGATTTTTGACAGGTATAAAATTATAGTGCCAATTATTTTATGCAAGTCAATGAACAACAACCATTTCAAACTGCAAAGGTTTTTGAATAATCTTGAGACAGTACTGACAGTAGAAATACACTAGTTCACTAAATGTCTTACAGATATGACTATACCTTCCAACAGAATGCAATAAAAATGTTCATTATGTGTATATGCCACATGTCTGAAGTACATTTTTATTGTTATGGTGGCCACTTTTTTATTAACGCATCTTAACATTTGTTAAATCTTAACCATTTAACAGTAACAGAATAGTAACTGAGGTTTCGTTGGTCTTCTTATCTTTCACACTTCCCACAGACAACATGGAAAGAGTTCTGAGCTTCCTCCTCTAAAGAAGAAAATTTGTATCGTCTGAGCACAGAAAATCTCTATCCATTTGTAGCAGTTATTTGGTCTTAGGTAGTTGAAACATAACATTTTACTCCAAGGCAAGTGAAATTTCACACTGCCAAAAAGGTTGGTGACTGCATAAAGGTCTGGTCTAATTTTTATTTGATTTAAATTATTTCATCTATCTACTTGTCAAATGAGAAAATGACAAGTTCAACAAGCTCTGCATCTTGGCCCTGCCACTTGCTTGTCTTGGCTTATTGGTGAAAGACAGGTTATTAGCTATGCTCCATTATGCAAGAGAAGATAGAATTTTAAAAACAGAAATGCATTATATAGGAAGCTTCTGAACTTATACACCTCTCAATATAACAGTTACATCAATTACAGTAATTTTGTAAATTATATATTTCGGAGATTGCCTTCAAAGTTTGCTTCTCTCAAAGCAGAATTTTAAAGGAACACTGTGTTCTTCATTGGTGATATTCTTGTTCTAATAAAAGCATGCAAATAATAGAAACTTGTTATAAACATGATTCCTATATAATTTGGAAGCCTGGCTGAAGTGAATTGCTTTTATTCCTCATGGGGAAGTGATATACAATTGGTCATGATGAGTG
This sequence comes from Apteryx rowi, assembly GCF_003343035.1. NCBI lineage: Eukaryota > Metazoa > Chordata > Aves > Apterygiformes > Apterygidae > Apteryx > Apteryx rowi. The sequence goes on along the minus strand of NW_020450529.1, from coordinate 2,253,488 downwards.
CGGCAGGAAATGATTTCAGAAAAAAACACTGAAGAAAGCTCCTGTGATCTTTTTGCTGTAAAGTTGGCTGAGTAGATGTCAATGAAAATTCCAGACATTGATGATGATGAGGTCCTGAATAATCCATAGTTCTTCCATTGTTAGTGTAAAATACATTTGCTATTATGCTTTCTAATTTAATTTTAAACATTTTAAGTGAGGAAAGTCACCTCTTCCCTGACTTTGAACACTTCTATTATTATTTTATTTTTTATTCTCATATTTCCCTAGGTGAAATAATTTAATTGTTCTATGGCTCCTACCATCTCCTTTTCTAGCACTTTAAAAAAAAAATCAGTCCTTTGCAAACCTTCCTCCATTTTCACACATTCTCAGCAACATTGGACATTGTTTCTAAGATTACTTTTTTTGCAGTTTCTGCCATGGAGTGGCATCTTCTGACAGAGGCTCAATGTACATATATGGCTCCAAAGGATATTGCTGTCCAACAGGAGTTTGATGTGTGCACAAGGTGCATAGACAAAATATTTTGAAGGACAGTGGTTGTTACAAAATCAGCATTCCTTATGGTCTAGTGAGGCCTGTTACAGTGACAACATTTTCCCCATGTCTAGCTTTTTTTATTCTGACACCAACTGAAATTGAGAAACATCAAGTAGTCCACATAAGTTTATGAGCCTATTCAAGCACACCAGGATCCAGTTGTACATCTGCTTCAGGATACATATTTTAGTTACCTGTCTATACACCAGTTTTAATTTGAAAGAGAATCTTCCTTTCTTAACATAGCTTTAATTAAATATCAATTCTGTTTTTAGCTTTCTGATACAGGGATTAAAAGAAGGAGAAATGATTTGGCAAATATTTGTGAAAAAATACAGAAATACCATTTTTTCATATATCATTTATCTCCTAAGGTTAAGCTCAGCCTTAGCAGCCTAACTATTAAAAAAATATAAAATTTCATTGCCTTTAAAAGTTGCAGAATTGTTTACTGAAGCTTTGAATGATCCGAATTGCACTATCCCAACTAATAGCATCATTTCTTTTCTTTTTTGCAAATAAATGAGGACATTAAAGGCATGATTTATCATTACTCCAGAAGGTTTTCCTAGTCAGCATTTCTAACCGCATAGCTTGATTTTTATAAACGTAATTAGGTTATAATCAAGGCTTATGTGAGGAGAAGAAAAGTGTGACTTCTTATTCATAACTGCTGTAGTAAGCGTTCATTAAGGCACACTTTTCCTGGGATAGCATTATGAGACAGAAATATTGAAAAACAACAGGCATCCTATTGGGCAAGGTTTGGTAATCAAGACTGCATTAATGCTAATGACAGTGGTGGCATAGCTTGTTTCCCGTGAGGTAAAAATTACTTTAACCAACAGGTTTTGTGATGGAGGGAGAAACTAGGAAAATTTAGGCTGTTTAAGGCTTTTGCACAGCCTCTGTTGTGTAATATGGAAAACAAATACTGACATGGTCAGCAAAGGCCTCAGTGCTGTCGCAGTTAGTGGGCGCACAGCCGGGTGCCGCGGGCTGCGCTGGAGGAGGACACCACCCCTCGCCCAGCAACTACAAGGATTCGTCCCTGGCGGGAGCTGYGGGGCCGCAGGCTGGGTAGCATGGGCCAGAGCAACGTATGTGTTTTTGTATGGGTGAAACTATTTGCTGTCTTGAACACTTCTTCCCTCTTCGCCTTCTGCCTGCCACATAAACCAGGATAAACGGCATTATTCCTGACAAGCCTAATCTTAAAAATGCCCCATGATGCTGATTCCTCAACTCCTGCAGGAAATTCTGGTATCTAACACTCATTTCTCCTGTTGTAATTTGTTGCATGAAGAAGAGTTTATCTCTTTGTAGCCACATTTTTACACATTGAACAGCATTATCATGTGTCCCCTTGGCTTTCTCTTTTCTCATAAAACAGCCTAATCCCTTTAATCTTCCTTTGGAGGCCTGGTCTGGTCTTTACACACGTGGGCTCTCACCGGCTGGCTCACAGCCYTTTGAAATGCAGTGCCTGAGCTGAACAGTAGTTGAGACCCTGAAAGTTCTGGGTAAAAATGAGAATTGCTTCACATATCTTACACAAAATATTGCTGTGCATACATTCAGTACTTTCATTTTTTTTTCCAGTTATGTGCCATTGTTGACTCTTGTTTAGTTTGTGATCCACACTAATCCCAGGCCCTTTTCTGCAACACTGCTACTTAACCAGTTGCTCCTTATTCTGTATTTCTGTATTTGATGAGCCTCAAAGTGTAGAATTTTGCACTWGTTTTGATTGAATTGTATCTTTTTTTTCCCTTCAGCCTGTTCCTCCAGTTTGGCAAGGTCATTTTGAATTCTGATCTTGTCTTTCAATGTATTTGTAGTTCCTCTTATCTTGTTGTCATCAAGAAATTTAATAAGCATACTCTCTATTCCATCATCCAAATCCTTAGTGATAATTTTCAGTAGTACTGGATACTAGACAAACCTCCATGGACTTCACTAGATATATTCATTCAGTTTGACAGTGAACCACTCATAATTGCTCTTTATGTATTCCTGTTGATTATATAACTAGCGAAGTTTTCTGAAGATCATATTTCTGCAGCTTGCCTGTGAGAATGTCACATGGGACAGAGTAAAAACCCTTACTCAGATCTAAAGCTTCTCTATCCACAGGTCCTGTTACCCTGTCACAGAAGGAAACTAAGTGGGCTTGATGTGATTTGTTCTTACTAAAACTATGTCAGCTGTTACTCATCTCCTTGATTTTGCTAGAGGCTCATTAACTGATTGTTCCCACCTATCTGCAGAAATTGAGGTTGAGCTGGCTAATATATAACTTCCTACTTCCTGCTGTCCTTTCTTTTGTTAACCAGGCACCTTGCTTGCTCTTTCCCTGCGATGGAGGATGATGTCCAGTCTTTGCAAGCTTTCAAAGGTAACTGCTAAGGGTTCTGAAATTGTATCAGGTGCTTATCTAAGTGCCAGAGATGAATTTTATCTGACTTGGGCAGAATGAAAATATTTAACTTAAACTTTACCCTTTAAATTTTCCTTTCTCTATTATAGCCTGAGGCTTAACCTCTTTTGTCACCTCTGTTAGTGGCTATCTGGTTATAGTTCACTTTTTAGGTGAAGAGTGAAGCAAAAGGGGACCTAAATGTTCCTTTTTTTTTTTTGATATTGTTAGCTACACACTAGGGTTTTAATTATCAAATTTGTTAGATGACAATTTGGCTGAAAAAACAGATGTCTCCTAAATTAAAGCTTTAATGCTGAATGTAGGGGAAAGTATAAAACCCCTCACATACCCCTCATCTCTTTTGTTAATGGGGAAAGTTTGTGTCTGTGCTAAGAAGTTTCAGCATCTTTTTATTCTTGTCACCTTTACATTGCTTAAATTAAGTATTGKGATTACTAGTTTTCTGAGTCGGTAGAGTTTTCTTGAAATTTGTCACTGTTATTTTATTGTTCTTTTTCTTTCCTTTCTTAAGAATTGGAAAGTCATGGGAAGGTGCACTCTTATGTTTTTGTACTAGAACAGGTGAATCAGGAGCAGGGGCTAAATGAAGAAATACAGTAGCAACAGCTTCTGGTTGCTTTTGAGATGGACTAAATTTGAATTTCTAACAAAATGTAAAGACTTAGCTGATGATTCTCTAGATAAAGCTTCTCAATCTTTTCTGTAGGGAGAAACTGGATGTTGCTTTCTCAGTTGACTTTCCTGTTGGTCTGAGATCCTTTTTGCATCTGTATGAAGGTGCCTGCTGCAGAAAGAATCCTGCCTTGGATTTTTCTCTCTGTGACACAAATGTGAGTTTCCGTCTTTTATGCTCTATGGTTATATCTGTGGCATTTCTGTCCAAATGCCCTATTTTCTTGCACAGAAAACAGTCTGAAATGTTAAACCACCTGAAGTGGGGGTGAGTAGATGAGGCCTCCTGTGGCTCTTCTGTGCAGTGGAACATTTGACTAGTAGAAAAAAATGTTATAGCTTTCAGTGAATGGTGCCTAGTACTTCTTTACAGTGGCTTACCTTGTGTGACTGCCTGGCATGCTGAGTGGCCTTGTAGCCCAGCAGACTGTATGCAGAAATACTTAAGCTTGGAACAAACCTTATGTTCCCCTTTACTGTGCCTCAGACAAATCTGTTAGAAGAATGCAGTTTGGTGGGGGCACAACTTCAAAAATGCCAGGATAGTACAGAAATCTCTACTGGTTTCTGTAGAAGCTGTGAAGATAAGGTATTCTCTAGCTTTATAGTTCTGTCATTACATTGAATGACTTTTCATTTAAAATGACATGCTAAAAATAAGGAAAAGATGCATGTAAAATGTCTGAGGGGAAAAAAATCTTTATAAAGGAGATTATTTAGAAATAAATGAAATTCTGACTTATGCTGTTATTTGGCTGCTGCTTTTAGAAGGCAATGCTTGATGTAATATAAGCTATAATAGCTATTGTTTTTCAGATCAACTTTTAGTTTTAGTGAAGTGGAATAAGTGATTCCTGAATTAGTTAACATGCTAAAAAGAAAAAAGTATTCAGTTAATTGGGCAGGTCAGGCAAAATATTTCACAAATTAGCAGCACATTTAGCTCTAATGAGATGTGATGAGTCAAATTTCTCTGTAATGCTATCAGCTGGAATGGAATTACAGGAGGAAGCACTTAGCAGTATATGTTGGCTAAAAACTTTGTAATCTTAAGTTCTTTCAGAAGCATAATAGGATATAAAAACCAGGTGCGGTAATAGATTTTTCTGAATTAAAAATGGACCTGATCAGTCTAAGAGATTCAACACATCTGGCTTTGAGCTAGCTTGGAGCTACAGCTGAGCTTGTTGACTGCAGTCTGATTCATTTTCATTTGCAGTGCTGTCATTGGGATAGTGCTGAAGAAATTTGCTTTGTGGTATAAAGTGCTCTCCTAACTTAAGCAATTTTCAAGTGCAGGCACCAGGGACTTCATGGGTGGCTCCTGCATGAAAACTTATTACTTAACTATGTTTTTAATACTGTTAAGTCAGTCACTTAATTCTTACTATGTCTGTTGTCAGAACAAAAGAAAATGTTGTTAGAGAACCACTGAATGCTTTCTGTACCATTTTAAATATTAATTTGTTCAATATGTCTATAACAAACATTGGCAGTGCCTATGCTTCTTGCCCTAGCAGGTATCAAAGGAAGTAATAAGGTAGTTACCTGTTCCCCACCTACCCCTGCTGTGTCCCAGTAGCTAAATGTAAACAGCCTGTTCTTCTTTTAAAGGTAATTTGAAGTGCTTCCCAGTAGTTAGATGTCATGAATAATTAAAGAAATTTTTGTAATTGTCAGAAAGCAATAAGAATATGAAATGGTTAGACAAAACACTTGAATCTAATTAAGAAACAAGCCAGTGAAGAAAACCTTGGTGCTTATTTTTGATGTTTGATTCCCTAAAATACAAATTTAAATGTAAATTGTACTTTGGATAACACCACTTCCATCAAAGATTGAAAACATATGTTGTATGCTTAGTATTTTGCAAAGGGGTTATCTAAAACCTGAATTTATAGTTACTGCCTGTGAGCAAAATTCTACCTTAGTGCTTAGAGTACAGCTTAGAAATATTGCTGTATGTATATTTTTCTCCTCTATATATTGTTGCTAGAACTGTGTGATTAAATAAGAGATATCATTTTTCTGCAGGAGATTGCAATTGGTATATTTGGGGTTGAGTCTGGATATAAAATTTGAAATACTCTAAGAATAAGTAGGCTGGCAAATAAGTTAGGGAATATCAGAATTCAAGTGCTGAGATCTTGAATGTTCAAAAGCCAAAGGATTAATGCTGTCTTCAGCAGCTGCGAATTGTGTTTAATCTTGGGTGATGAGCTGTGTTCATAGCCATGTTTGACTGTTTAGACTAGGCAGGCTGGGCTGTGATCAGCTTGGTCTTTCAAACAAACCTGTCTTGTGCCAAACCAACTCCCTGGCTGGCTGCAGCATTAGAAACTCTGGAACTGGAGGTCCTTGTTCCTGCAGCTCTGAAACAAAGCAAACTTTCTTGGGAAAACAGAATTAAATAGGTAACTGTACAATTGGCTTTGTCTCAAAGAGAAACTTAATTTATTTTGATTTAAGCAGCTTAATGAAATTTATTTTGGGATGAGGCGCAGTGTGAGGGACTTCTCTTGAAGTTGTTGGAGTCTGATAATTTGCACCACTCATCTTCAGAAAATACCAGTAGTGTTTGATACATCACTATTTATCTAAAAATATTACTTGCTGTGTGTGCTCTATGGGGAGCAAGTAAAACATAAGAGTTTTTTCAAAACACCTACTTCTATAGTTTTCTCTCTCCTGCTGTAGATATAAATAACAATCTTAAACCTGGTCTAGCTTCTAACCTTAGTTTAGAGTAATACCCAAGTAATTTATCTATTAAACTATTATGTTTTAATGAAGGTTAATATTTTTTAGTAAGAAATGCTTTGAATGATAACTGAAGCATRTGATGTTAGCTGGAGATGGAAAAACTGGAATGAATATGACATYGACAGTTATTGCCAGAGTCTTAACAGGATTTTTAAAGTAATTTAAGTTTTTGAATGAGTTTCAGGTAAGCTACTTGTGTGAGATTTAAATCTCTTCAAATGCATATCTCTTATGTTTATTAATAATCAGCAGATACTTTGGGTCACCATGCTCTAGTATACATTTCTGGTAAATAAGCTAATATTAATGTTAATAAATGCTCCTGTAGATCTCCATTTTGAATACATATTTTGAAGGAGTGAAGATTTGAAGTTCTGGTAGCTTTTTTCTTGTTTCTCATGTGATGGAAAGTGGCCTATCAGCAATGTTTTAAGAGAAGAATTTATTATATCTGCTGTTAACCAGAGAATTGAGCCATGCAGCTTGGAGCCAGTCCTAGGTTTTGTTGGTTATTTTTGAGTCTGGGAGATCTTTAGCTCATTAAGAGAGCAACTCATGAAAACTTGAACTGAATGGTATTTTTCTCCCCCACCCCCCAACTGTGAAATGTGTTGTCATGGTTCAGATGGAGTAGACAGACTTATGCAACAAATTCTTTTTGTTATAATGGTCTGTTAGGAAAACACGGTTGTATCAGTTAAAAACAAAGTAGTCTTAATGTGTTAAGACAAACAGTTCTGACTGTCTTTTGTAAACAGTGTGCTTCCCCCCCACCCTGAATTTGTGTGCTTTGGGTATTCATAAACTCTTATCTACAGGATGGACTTGTACTACCCTATTTTTAAAATGCAGTATTGAGAATTTTTTCTGAAAAGGGCATTATATGGTAATTGTACTCCTGTTTTATTTAACTAAGAACTTAAATGAGCTATATTTTCATCTCCTTCTCTAAACACCTCGTTGTATTTCAATAAGTAGTCTCCCTGTAGTCAGCAAACTGAATTCAGTTCACTAGTTCTGTAAGATTTATATGGGATGGCTCTGATACAGTGATAAGATTCCTCATTCCTATACCATTTCTGGAAAGACCTGAGGCTTTCGACTTGCAATGCCAGGTGGATAGTGAGTGATGTTGACTGAAGAGGTCAGTCTCTATAGTGGAGGCAACTGAGTGGATGCTGTGACAGTTGCTTTATGATAGATTGAGCTGCAATGACTATTATAAACTGACTTCACTTTCGGTTCACGGTAATAGCCTTCAGTGTTTAACCACRGTGGCTCCAGGCCCTGATTCAGTCTCTGCTGGTTCTGGGGCAGGGACCTCTGGATTACTGCAGCTAAACTCATGAGTTGGTGCAGATCAGAGCATTATAGATCTGTTTTGTGGGCCATGGATTCAGAAAACTAGATCCATGAATGCTATGAACTTGTATGCCGAGTGTCAGCTTGAACTCTGCTTCCTGTCTGTCTTCAATTTTAATTGCCTCCATGAGATCTCTGTGTGTATATATATCTTTAACATGCATTGTCTGGGGTAACACCTGTGCCTGCAAGAATTGCAGGGGTTGAAGGAACTTGAAGAAACATGAAATGAATTTTAAAATACTTTGCCTTCTACTGCTCCAGATTTATGTAACCAGTTATCCTGGCAGTCTGGTATATCCTGACCATGAAGATGTCCTGTGGATTTTCAGATTTTTTGGGAAAATTAGTTTTAGTGCTTCAGGGTAGTTTTTATTTCCCCCAGCAGTGCTTTAAACCTAGTCTGGGCTTGCATATGTGACAGCATTTTCTTGCATGCAAAGGCTATAATTTGAAGAATAAGCTAAGTGTCTTCAGAGCTGGAAACATGCTATTTTACAGCTTAAGAGCTGTGCTTCTTCAACAGTCATAATGAATTCCACCTTGCTGGATTTGGCAAAGGTGACTACCTGTAACATAGGCAGACCAGAAAATTGCTCCTGAACGCCAGGGCACCTCCACTTCTGGTACATGAGTACTGGTTATGTGTATTTCATGGCATTAAAATGAGTACATACAGGCTGAATCCAGCCTGACAAGGCATTTCATCACTGCTCGTGGGTGCAGGCAGGTTTCAGAGCAGATCACTCTTGCTCTGTGATTGTGGGGCAACTCCTGTGCCAGGGTTTTCAGAAGTGCAGAGGGCACAAGGGAGGGTGCGGGTGCTCTGATGAGGGTGCTGAATGGGCACCCAGTGTGGGCATCTGCTGTTCTGCTTGGAGCATGTACAGGGGTGGTGTTTGAGCTGCCTTTATCAGCACAGGGTTGCTGAATGTGTAGGCTTTGTACCTGGTGTGGTAACAATGTTTTCAAGGAAGCATCTCTATTTTGCATTTCAGAGCAACTGAAAACATGGGATCTATAGCACACATGCAGCTGTAGCAAGGATAACCAAGTGTGAAGCTAGGGACTAGTTTTTCTGAGCTTGCAAATTCCTGACTCTCTGCAGTCCTTTTCCATGCTTGCAATCAGAGGTACTGCCTGTAAAGGTAGTTTAAAAGACAACAGAGTTAGGGAGAGGGATTTGAGGAAGTCTCAGACTAAATAGTTCTATAGGAGAAAGGGATTTTCTGCTTCAGGATGRAATACCTAGGCATAATGAAAGCAAGAGAGACTTCCTGAAGAACAGCCGGTGCTGTTAAGGTGAGGCATTGACCTGTGCAATGCAAGAGAATCGGGTCCTTCCTTTCTGTATGATTGACTGATTAAGCATCCACTCTCCACTGTCTTAGTAAGCATTTAACTATTGGGCTCAGAAGTCAATTTGTCTCTTTTAATGATCCGGTGGATATTTAGCAAAGACTTACATAGAACTAAACTGGTGGTTGGAGAAGCTGTTTTACAGTTTAAAAATTGCCTTGTCCCCTCCTGCAAATGGGTGTTTGTCCCGTCTTATTTTTAACATGTATTTGTTGTGCCTTAATCATATTGATCTACAAGATTTTTTCTTTTAATTCTAGAAGCTTTATATCTTGGCCTTTAAGCTCTTTCCTGAGCCTTGTTGTAACGCTGGTAGTATTTTTAAAGGTTGTGCTCTGTATCCAAAAAATAAATCCTGTGGTGGAAGGCACTCATGTGAAACAGCCTTGCTTCTTAGGTGTCAAAGGTATAAAAATACATATCAGCTACTGACAAGCATTAGATTTTGTCACTGTGTTAATGCTGGCTACATATCACTTGGATACGGGGAAACACTTGCTTCTTGATTTATGTTCACTGACAATGAAATGTCCAAGATGATTAATTACAGCCCTATATGATATTGCCCTTACTCATACCTCTCCAGTCTGAATGATTGAAATTAATAAATTTATATGTATTGCTGTGGAACTTGCCATTAGCTGTTAAAATATTTGCACACTTGACATGCTGTTAAAGAATTTAGTTTAGATATGTTCTTGTAATGATTAATTTTGCTACTTAATGGCAGTTGATAGGGAATGAGAATTCTAGAATTGAATATAAGGTTATAGAAAAGAAGATGAAACTATTTTCAGAAAAATCGTTTATGACACTTTGGAAATTTGTTTCACACTAGTTTGAGTCATTAAACCACAGCTTTCTGCAAGCATTTTTAAAGGCTTGTGCCTTTGTATTTTGTCACTTATTTTTGAAAATGTTCTCTTTAAGTCTATAACTGACCTTGAGGACCTGTTTTCAAAATATCAGACCCAGACATGTACCTAGACAAAATTATGTAGCTTTGTCAAGAAGAGAATTTTAGAGCATTTGGAATGATCTGTGTTAATCGCATAAACACAATCACAGGCACTTACATTTACCTCTCATTTGGGTGACTCCTATTAGTTTGCTCTAATAAATTTATATGCAAGTAGACAGTCAAGAAGGAATAGAATCTGAGTAACACTCGGATAATCTGTAACAATACTCAGTAACTGTTTATAGCTGAAAAGATGTAAAAAGGCTATAGTCATGCTTTACTCCATTTTGCTAGGTCATACAGGGCATTCTGAGTAGCTCTTGCCCTATCTGGTGAAGATGCAAGATTTTGAGTTTGCAATTTGCATGCAAGATTGCTTTTATTTTGCCAATAATGCTTGAGTCTGTCATGGACCTATTTCCTAGTCAGATCATACATTTGCCATTCCCTCAATTGCTTCAGAGTTACAAAGGTTAAATCAGACTTTTCTTTTTCTGTCAATGGATAATATTGAATAGCAGCTTGGCTGAGTGGAAGAAAGAGCAGAGATCCTGGTCCATTTGAAGCATCAGTACTTTAAAATTGAGTTGTTGATTTGTACTGCTCAGAAGCATGCACAGAAACAGCTACTACACCTTAGCTGAGGTGTGGTAACCTCTAATGTATGCTAAATTGTTTGCTTATAGTTACCTGAACTTTATCTATATAGTGAACTTTGATTCCTTATCTACATTGGGGTTTAGAAACCTTTAGTTCAGGTACCTTAACATTGCCCATGGCCAGCTCGCATAAAATTCCTTTAATATATTTGTGTAGGTAAGCCCTCCAATTGAACATCCAAAATGAACGGYTATTTTTAAGCAGACTTGAATCAACTGACAAGTTCATAGCAATTTCTGAAGTTTTCAGAAAATGAAAACTTTCAAAGGTGTTTGCTAAATGGAAATGTCATATTTATCATTTTTTAGATTGAAATGACCAGCTCTTCATTCTCTTTCATTCACCCTGAACATGGGATTCTGGTTCTGTTTTTCATTTAAATGCTTTCATTTAATGGGAATGCTTTCTTTTGTTTTTTTCAGCTGAAAGAATTTGTGAAGTTTGACTAGCTTTACTTTTGACTTTCACTTCTCTGTGCCCCAGTACCCCCTCTGTAGAATGGAGATAATACTACTGCCTTACCTTGTCAAGTTCAATTAATGTTGTGAAGCGTTTGGATAGTGACAAACAGCAGAGAAGAGCCCAAAGGAAATGAAAAATTCTTTATTCAGAGCAGTGTTTGGACAGTGCAGTAGATAAGGCCTCAGACATGCACTGAGAAATGAGGCAAACCCAGAATATTAAATAGATGCTCATTAAGTAAAACTGATCCATCCTAGGTGCACAGGGGAGCAGAAGCACATGGGAAAATGCTGATGATGCAATTAAACACATGTTAATAAAGAAGATGTATAAGATTGTTCAATGGAGATTGCAAAGGCAATCTCGTATTATGCCTTTCCTTAATCCTTGAGTGCCTTAAACTGTTCCTTGCATTCATTTTGGAAGCAGTGAATGTATTAAAATGATTAACACCTAAAAATGCTTTTATTAAAAGCATTGACCAATTCAACTTTAGTTAGAAAATTGTTTCCCTGTCAAAAATTGATATAACTTATTACCTCTGAGTAACTTCTGATGGGGAAATATATGGATTACAGGACCTGTTATCCTATAAGGAAAACATTTCTCCTGAATTTAACTTTTAAAGAAAAGAAATGTGGAAACTAAATTTCTGGGGGGATAATGCAATAAGTTTCCCCTAACATGCCTGAAAAGGTACATGCTTCAAGATGAATTAGTTTTGCCATGCATATAATTTTGTGACAGTGACATAAGGGAAATGATATGCAGTGCTCTGGGGATTCCAGAAGGATTTCAGCAGTAGGAAGGGGATGGGATGAGTGGCTGCCACATTAATTCATTACTTCTATTGGCTGCTAGAGCATCTACAAGCAGATAACTTCATTTAGATTTTATTGTAAGAAATCTCGTATGTTGGCTTGCTAGTTGAGGTTGAGAGGAAACTTGAAGTGAGTTTAAGAAAATGTGGCTAGTACAGGTTTGTTCTTTTGTATTTTACAGGAACTACAAAAAGAAAAAAGCTACTAATACTGCACCCTAGCATTCTGTTAGGCTAGATTTCATTAATGATCTCTGCACAGAAAGGTTTTGAAGACATTATTCACTTGTTTAGCTGTGTTAATCTAAACCAGCTGCATGCTTTATGAGAGCAGGGAGTTTGTTAGTGGGTAATTTCCTAAATGATAAACTAAAGTGAATTGGATTAGAAGCTCCTGGCTTGTAGTCAATATAATGGTTATATTGACAAATAGTCTAAAGGCAGCTAAATGACAGTACGGTGAAATCTGTTTTAAGCAACCATTTGAGAGACTAGAAAATTGAGTTGCTTATTATGAAAGACTTTTCAATAATACAGTGCTCAGAGGCCATTATTTTTTGGACATGTCCTTCTTAGAGTTTTGTTTGGTAGGTTTCTCTTAGGTGGCTCTTACAGTCTCCACAGCATAGGAAGAGCTTAAGGTGAGAAGGTACCGTTATTGTTTGGACATGTCTATTGCATCTCAAATCTTTTCAAATATCTATTTTTCCCCTCTTTTGCTATAAAGGCTTCCATTTATGCTCAAGGTTCCTTATTTAGACATACTGATACGTGTCCTCGTGTTATACTTGAGGAAGACGCCTATGTTGATGTTAGAATTCAGAAAAACTATCCACATTTTGTTTGGCAGAATATCCTACTCCATGTTGGCAATACCCTGCTGATCAAATAAAAACTGCTTTAACCTTGCCATTGCTATGGAGGTCTTAGATTGGATGCATGAAAATAGCCAGGTGTTTTCAATTTTTTATATAAAATATTAAAAGCCTAGTTATATAGAGTATTGCTTCAGAGTGCCTTGTCAGTATTGTCTGATGTAACATTGATTTGTCCAAAATGACTCATGTCACTTATGATCTACAGCTCCTACAAAAGCTGCATGCGGAGAGTAGCTTTGCCTGAACATTTTGGTAAAACTGACTTGGCCTAGTTGCCAGGGCCCAGAGCTACTGTGTCCTGCTCTGTGGAGAACAGATTTAAAAGAAAAGCTGCAGCAAGTTCACCCATGCTGGGAGATCATGTCTTTCCAGTATTACTCTTGTTGTTTCTTGTTGTTTTCCTGTGCTAACTTCCTTTCATATGCTGCTGTGCCCAATTATATTGGGCCAATAATATTTGCTGTCATAATCCTGCTGTTTTCTTTAGATTCTTGTGGAATTAGCACTGGTGATTATTTTTGGCCCAGATGTATTTGGGCAAGGTTTTGTACCAGTTATCTGAAATGATGTTGTCAGTGAGTAATTACCACTGTCTGCTCTTTAACACCAGAGGTTGTCAGGTAAAAACATTACTGATTTATGTAGTGTTAATATGTATGTATTTCTAAGGGATCATCTTATGGACACTTTAACATTTCTTTAGTTCTCCTTAATGACCCACAAGTCTTATGGTCTAATATTAGTCTTGTGCAAAAAAGACATCACTACTGTGTTGGCATGTTGTTTTTTTTCTTGCTTGGCAGTTACTGCATTAATTTCTCTTTCAGTGAAGAAGCCCTACCATAGCGAAATAAAGAAATGGATTGTTTGCTGGTATTCGAAGGAAATCTCTCAACCTATTGATCTGCCTCCTTGTCTCAAAGATGGATTGTTTCTTGTGACCTTTAAAATCAGTGGCTGGGTTTCACAGTTATATCTTAATGGAGCGAAAGGCATCAGTGCACCAGGTGCCTGTTACGTTCAGCTCGCCACAAGACTGAACAGGCCAGCCAACCCGTGTGTGTGGTCTGTCACCTGTGGCAGCACATGCTCACCCTCACTGCTGTTGGGTTTGGTGCTGTGCTCTCAAACCCTGGGCCCTGGGTGTAATGCTGGTGGGCTGGAGCCAGGTTGTGGCTGTGCTGCTGTACAAAAGCGAAGTTGGGAGGCCTGCTCTCCATGGTTACTAACATCCTTTGATTTAATTCTGTTTCTAAGAGCAAAGTGTGCTGAGAATCTTTCAAGACAGTCAGGCCCAGTGTAGATTAGAGACCTGCTGGGACAGTCTTCACAGACTGTTCTCTGGCTGTACTTGRTCGAATCAAGGGCTTGCTTAGACCAGTGTGGAGTGTCTGACAAGAGCCTAAAGGGAAGAAGTGTAGGAACAGGGCAAACACCTACTGTGACACTGCCTCCAGGACCATAGAGAAGTAATGTTTTGTATCTATTAATAGCCCTTAGGTGGTTTAACAGGGAATTCTTTCTCTTTGAAAGCACAGGCCATTTGAATAGAAAAGAAGAGCTTGAATCCTGCAGGAATGTAACACAAGTTTAGTGGAGGGCAGTCATTTTGCATTTATGGATTAGTTCATTTACTGTGAGCTATCTTACCCTTCTTCTGCCTGTTCTTCATACAGGGTAGGCAAAGGTCATGTGGGSTCCATAAGAGAATAAAAATTCACTTCTAAAGTCAGATGATAAATCCATGGTGTGGTAAGAGTCACTGACATGCTGCAGGCTGCAGTGAAGTCAAACACAGCAGACCTCAGGTCCTGCTGCTCCAGAAAGACTGACTTTGACTCTCCTCCTGTGAATGGTGTAGGATTAATGATAGACAGAATAGTTGCTCTTTGTCTTGTGAAGTCTTCTGATAGATACATATGTGTGCAACACACAAATGATGCCTCATTACAATTTTAAAACAATTGAGATTAATTGCAATTCAGTTCATATCTTTTCAAAAACTACTTGTAATTCTCTTAGAATGACAAGCAACTATGCGTTTTTCAGGGTCTGCATCAGGAGATAAAATGTCTTTGAAATTCTTTCGGGTATGTAGTCAAACTACATTCATAATTGAGGGCTACAGTAATAGGTATAAAGTCARTCATGAAGAGAATGAAACAAAAGATTGTTAAATATGTAAAGCCATTGTTGAACTATGTATGTCTAAATAGTATGTGATTCTTTCCCTCAATATTTTTAAAAATGGAAAGAATACTGGATAATCTGAACTATGGAAGAATGGAATGATTTTTTGGAGTGATTTATGTTTCCATCTTACCGTTATCAGAAAAGAGAAAATGCCTTTGCTTGTGTATGCATGTAACATCTGAAATGTGTTTGACACTTCCTCTTTGTGACAACAATGTAGTGAACATGTCTCATGTAGATATAAAGGTAAAAGATTCAGTATCAGTTGACATCAAAGCTGTCTGGTGTGCACACACGTGCAAACATACCTTCATCCATACAAGAGGGAAATGAAAATATTTTCACTGTATGCAGAAAAGGAATGTAGACTGTTTCCCTTAGTCTGCTTAACTCTGCAGTGGTCAACAGGTAAGCTCTAGGTGCACATCAGATTCGGCGAGATACTGAGTATATGTATTCACAGCTCTTTTGGTTACTGGGGTGCTGCACTTGTCTAATTCAGAGTAGAAGCTAGAGAGCTTTAGAATGAGAAACTGTATTTGGGGAGAGGATAATGAGGACAAACCCAAAGACACTAACTGCATTGCTAATTTGTTTGCCCATTTACCCTATTAGCTTACTGTTTCTATTTTGCATCCAAGAATTTTGGGGGGATGTCTACCCAGCTTCTTTCCCCAGCTGCTGTAGGGTGCTACAGTGCTTGGGTGCAGGGAGTCCAAGTGCCCAGGTGTCATGAGTGAGGGGTGACTGCTCTCCCAGGAGCCAAGCCCTGCTAGCAGCAGGGTGATGTGCAGGGGAAGCTCCTGGCCCCATGCTGGGAAAGAGCTAGTAGGAGCAGCCATGGCCAAAGTGTAGTTGCCCTGGCACCTGATGCACAAAGGACCTTATGCTCCCTTAAAAGCCCTGTTCTGCTGCAGCAGTGGCAGGTGCTTGCAGCAGGTGGCTGTTGGAAAGCTAAGGATCCCCTGGGGTCCCCCCAAAATCTTGTGTTGACTACAGATGCGCACACTAATCACTTTGGGATGAAAACGTCTGTCACTTCAGCCTTTGTATAGATGGCTGTACAATTGGCTTTGGCTCCAATTTCTATCTTCTGGGACATCATTCTGCTTCTAAATGTCACTGAAGTATTTTATTGCAAATTTTCATGTATTCTGACAAATCTTTTTAAGTTGCTTGAAAGGAAGTTTCCTCCACATGAAAAGGTATCRCTGTTATCACTTAAGAACTGTGCCTTTCCTGAAATGTCCATATGCCTTGTACACGCACATGAATCTTACCATATTTCTTCAGAACAGTCCTCTGTTTGAAGGAGTTGCCTGATGCAGTTGCTTGGCATGACCTTTTATTCTGAATGCAGGCCAGTTTTACATTGTACCACGTTCAGTCTGACATTCCCTATGATTTCAGAGGATTTGGTGATGGTAGAGCCCTTGGGGCAATAAAAAAAGCCTGYTTTGTGTGTGTGACAGTAGCAAATGCCTGTGAACCCTACATCATTCTTGCCAGTTTTCCCCTTTGTTAAGGGACATGGAAAGTGATAAATGCAAGAGCAAAAAAACCTGTGTGATAGCAATGTGGTATTGCTATCAAAGGAGAAGAGAGTTTAGAGAATAAATCCAAAATGTTAAGCAGCCTATATAAATCTATGCCTGCTCAAAGTCTGCCATTGTAAAGCCATTGTCACAGATGGTAAAGAGAATAATTTTAAAACTGTATACAAGTATGCCCATTTATGTATTTTTTCTACAGTGATAGATACTTACAGCACTTCTACTTTAACTGACTTTCTGTATTTKCAAGCAGACCCAAAGAAACTAATATAGCAACCTCTGGATTGGCTTAAAGGAAAAACTTGCTGCTTTTATTGAAACTTTAAGAAAATCATTCAGGAGGGACTAACAAGCTAGTTAATTAGTCACATCCTATATGGTGCCCAACATTGGCAAATGGTGAATGCTTCTGATGCTTATTGAATTAATCTCCTTTTCTCTTTAGACCTAGTGATCAGTCAGATCTTCTGCTCTTTGAACATGATTTCCATTTGTGAATATGGACCAAGTCTAAGCCAGTGGACACTTTCCTTTGTTATATATATGGCCAGAAGGAAGCACTGAACTCTGCGTATTTGCGTACTAAGGACATCCTTTTATAAGTAACTGGAGAGAACTGTTTTCTCAGGATTGATGTAACAATTTTCTATAGTCATTCTTCAGTTGGTTGTCTAATGCTGGCATCATTGCTTCTGTGAATCCATTGAACCTGACAGCCTAGCATGCAAATCCCTTAAAATAGGAAGGGACCTGTGCACCTAACTTCAGCAGTCTTGAAGTTCTGTTCAGTAGTAGCCAGTCATTTCAGTGAATCACTTTACAGAAGCTCCCTATCTGTGACCAAGATCAATAGATAGACAYGGACTGAAGGTGTGGTTTGTCTGGCTTAAATACTCATTATACACTGCATTGCTTTCTGTGTCTTTTGCCACATGTGAAGCAGTGATGTTTCCCAGTTCTGCTGCTCTGTTGCAAAGGCCGTGTTGTAGATGTGTGAAAATGCTAATCAGCATGAGGTCAAGTGGTGCAAGGTGACCTCAAGAACCAGAGATCTCTGATCTGTTTTGGACTGGCACAGGCTCCCTGTGTGCATTTGGGCAAATCACTTAATTGTTTCTCTTGTAGTTGTCCTTAAAAAGAGAATAGTAGCATATGGCAATCTTACAGGGATGTTGAGAGCTGTGACTACTTTCTATAAGATGTCAGCACACTAAGATTCTTGGCTGAATAAGCCTCTATAAATACAAAGTATGAAGTGAGATCTAGCAATGAGTCTGCAAGCAGAGAATACATTACCTGTGCATTAATTTCATCACAGCTGTGTGGCTCTGAATGTATTAACTACCTTACCTCTTCCCTCTATGTGAGCAACTGTTTCCTGTTGTGGGGGTCCTCCTAAATGACAATCATGACTAATTTTACTGAAGGAAGGGTTTATGTCAGGGCAGGACAAGTTAACCCCTATTTCTGTGCACTGTCTGCTTTTATTTACTGGCTTGCTAGAGGTTTTAAAAGGTTCTGTCAGAAAAAATAAAAATATAGAAAGAAATAAAGTGGTTGTGTGCTCTGGAGAAGTACAGGGCCAGTGGAGAGGGCATATTTTGTATAGGTCCCTGGAGATCTGAATAAATTGCTTTTCATGGCCATAGTGGAAAACTGCTTTGGAAGGGGTACGGGGAAAAGGAGTTTTTCTTAATTCCAGCTCAGTCAAAAATTGTGGATTCAAAGTTAAAAAAGGACTTCAAGCCTTCTCTTGTTCATGTTACTTTTGGACTTCCCATATTTGCCATTAAAGCAGCATCTATTGTTCTGCATCTATAGTACTAGATTTGGAAGAGTGATGTTTTGTTCCAGCTGTGTCTGTCTTCCCATGTGAATTGGTCAGAGCATTTAAGGCTAAGTCTAGCAAACTGCATGCTTAGATATCAATCTTCCTGTGCTGTTTGTGAAATGGATGCTATTTTCTTTATTTGTAYGTTTAGTTGTAAACTGAGATAGATTCCCCTGCCCTTTCTTGCAGTGTAGATACCTGTCAAGTCTGCAACAATGGATCCTTGATTTCAATTGCGGTGTCTTAGTGCTACTGTAATACAGATAACACTAACTGTGGCTGTACCCCCATGACACTTTGAAAATTGATTACAAAGGCTAAACAGCCCCGCACGCTGTGAGGCTCTTACAGACTGTGCATAATCTGTCACCCTATAAGCCTTGAGGCATTGGGAAACTTGAGAAGTGAATTTCTGCATAGGCTGTGGCAAGATAATGGATAAATCTTCCCAAAATGTTCCTCAAATATATGGTCTGCTTACTGGGCATGGTTTTAGATACTCCCTGCCATGGTGTAAAAAGCCTGGTTTGTAGTATACAGTGTATTTCTTACTTGCATGTGGACCTATGTTAGAAGTCTGAACTGGGAATTTGGAGGAAAATTGACTGTCAACTGCTGCCCCTACTCTGTTTGGGAACTATGGCTGAAGTAAACAAAGACTTTTGACTTTCTGTTTTTAAAGGGTTAGAGGAAGTATTTGAGTACTGTTTTAAGATGAAGCATGTTAAAGGTGCTTTGACTAGCATTGCGTAGTTGCTGCTTGACTGACCATTGCTTTTGTGTGCTTGAGAAACACAGCTCAACACCCTAATTCTGATTTAGTTCACTGCAAATTGTTTCGTATTGTTTCCTCCTCTCCCCATGTTTTTACTGATGATGCTTTCATCGACTTACTGTGACATCTTTAAATTGCTTGTGAAAGAACAAATTATTTCTTAGTTTTTGACATAGCTTTAAATTAAAAATAATTTTCAGGATGGGACTTGGAATTTTGCATTCTTTAGTCTTGCACTAATGTGCTAAGAGTTGGATGTACTGCTGGCTGCTAAATGTAATTATGAATTCTGTTCATCTGTAACTGCAAAATATAGTTCAGTGCTAATCACATTGCTCCAAATCAGCTGTGTTACAGGGTATATAAGGCTCATGCTCACTGAGACAGCATGGAGCCATTTTAATATTGAACAAATTTTCTTACTGTTATTCACCAATACTCAGTTACACTGTAGAAATACATGAGTGGACATGAACTCTCAAGTCTGAGGTATTTGTTTTTAGGTTAGCACCTGCTCTTTCCTTAAGGAAATTGTAGGAATTCTCTTGTGATTTGATATGGATTTTTTTCTGGGAAATCTGCACATTAAGAGGAAAAAAATTGTTGTTATAACAAGTTAACAAATGCCTTAAAATAATTTCTAGAACCTGCTTTTTCTCAGGAATTTATTCTCYGAGGAACCTATTGGTAAGTTAAAATACTCTATTTGTGTGGCAAAAGGGGTGTAAATGTCTCCTAAAAATGCTGATTGATCCTAGAGCAGTGAAGAGCACATGTTCAGCTGCCCAGTATCTGTGGAAGCATTTATACAGAATCTTAGTCATTACTGTAATGGGAATGAATCCTTCCGGATATGGATGAGTTGCTATCTGCTAACAGGGAACGTGATATGAAAAGTATTATGTGGATGAGCAGGAACATGCATGTGGAATTAATGTAGTATAGGACATCTGTCCAGGAATTTCCAATTTGTCCCTTCAACAGGTCCTCGCACCAGTGCTGCCTCTTACCCTGCTTGAAAGCTGCAAGCATGGCTTTTCTCTGATAAAGGTGAAAGACTGCTGCTGAGCAACTGAATTTTATACCCTGGACCTAGCTGACATTTAGAAAACCAATTAAAGTACATAAATCGGAATGGTCTGTCCTCTAGAGCTATTGGTTAAGATCTGAGGTTTGGTGTCCTCGTTGTGGGCTGCGGCAGGAGCTCGCTGAAGCTGGTGGTGTGGTGAAGGCGTCAGGGCTCAGCCTCCCGGCTCGCCCCAGGGGAGCAGTGACAGCAGGTTTGGTGCCAGTGCTGCTGCCTCCTGAAGGAGGAGGAAGTCTGGGGCTCTGCAGGCAGCTGGTGTTCACTGTACAAAGCCCCATTTCCCTGCTTTGCTGGGGAAATAACTCACATGAAATGGCAATCCAGCTGTTTTCACTAGTGATCAGGTCTGGAGACAAACATGACCCTGAGAAGAAGGGGGAGGTTTGCACTTGTGAGCTCTGATTTGTGCCAGACCAGAGTGTGCTGAGTTAGTCTGCTCTTCCATTGCTCCATTTGTGAAAAACGGCCAGAATCATTAAAATTGCGATTTTATTTTTCTCTGTGGAAATAAAATCATCCATGTAAATAACCCCACTGAAATCTGTTTGACCACTAGTTGTTTGTTATTTCTATTAGAATACTTAGGAACACCCAGTGATATGAAGGCTTTGTGTTAGGTCTCTAGGAAGGAATAAGTCTTCTCCAAAGAGCTGTACTTGTAAGAYGGGAAAATGTGGTGAGGGGAAGTAGCTGTAGGCTTGCTGGAGTGTACCGCAGTGGTCAGCGGCTAGGATGGCTGCAGCTCAGGCTTTTTTCATGCCAATGAAAATTCTTGTGTACTTCGGGTATTTAAGATAAAATGCTGAGTATTCTGTAACAGTGTGGTATTGTTTACACAAACTGGGCTCTACAAATAATACTTTACAGAGGTGAAATACAGTTTGTAACAAACTTGTTTGAAATATTTCACCTCTTCTGTTTGACTGTATGTGGCCACCTTGTCAGATGTGATATTCTCCCAACAGTTACTGTCAGGGCTTCCTGACCTGTAGCTCGTTCGTAGGCAATCTGAGAATTTTAAATTTGTGCTGTTCTGTTGCCAGATCTCCTGCTACGTGTTTGTTTCATAAACGGCAGATTTTGCAGCTCTGCTGAGACATCCACTGTATTGTTGTGTAAATAACTTACCAGTGCATCTTACAAAGTCCCCAACCTGCTGCCTGTGTACACAACTCAAATCTCTTGGATCATAAAGCCCTTGGATCTCTTGCGCCTCAGTCTCCTCTCTAGAGTAGGCTTGCTTACCCATGCTGTTGAGAGGTTAAAGTAATGCTGGTTTCAAATGTTTTGAGGCTCATTTACTGAGAATTCGTTTTACCAATGTTATTTTTATAGTAATTTATACCTAGGAGGGTCACAAAAACCTTTACAGAAATACAAGGTAATTCATTAGGTATATTCCATTACTAGGTGATTGTTTTAGGATTTAATTTTCAGATTAGTACTAAATTACTTAGAGACCAGTTCTTTTCAATTCCAATATATCTTCAGCTTACCCTGTAATATTTGATACTGTGTCCTTGTATTGTCATTTGAGGTAATGCAGTCCAAAGCCCTGGAGTGCCTATCTGGGAACAAATAGAATTCTTGATTTTTGCAAYTGCTCTGAGTTTTAACCCTTCTTACGTCAGGGAGGCTTAAATATTAAAATTTAATGCAAGGGGATGGGTATGGATTCTCCAAAGCCTTTCTAGAGCTTGCAAAAGTTAAAGCTTGAATCTTAAACAGGAGAGGATTTTTTTCCCTCTTGGTAGAGGGGTAGAAGAACTCTTGCAGAAGGTGCAAATGCTTCCTGCTCCGAGTTCTCAAAATGTAAGAAAGGTCATTGCTTTCTGAATCTAAATCCTGGCTTTACAGCCAAAAACCCATCTATAGTATCTGAGCAGGGGCTCCATAAGGTTAAAGTCTGAGTTGATTAGAAGAGAGTGTAACTCTACATTTTTCTTTCTTCTAAGTTTAACTCCCTTGTAGTTAAAACAATGTATAATAATGACCTCTTGTTTTCATTATTTATTAGATTGTTAGAGGAAAMAATCAAAGGGACCTGGCTGCTAATTAAATTGTTGTGAGAAAATACAGCAAGGTTCATGGGTGAAATACTTTTCAATTTCATTGTGCACCAATGCACACAGGGAGAAGAGTTTTTTGCTATGAGTGGTTCATGTTTCCTTTCACTGACAGTCTCCCCCTCCTGCCTCCTCTGGAAAGGAAACAGTTAAAGACCTAGTTCTGCAAGGACTTAAACCACTTCACTAATTTCATTGTGTTGCCTGAAGTTCAAGGCTTGTATGCATTTGTTCAAGGACAGGATCCAGTAGGATGCCAGCACTCCTGAAATAGGCTTTCAGGAGAATTTAAGCACCTGTTATACTCTGACACTTGCCCAAAGCTGTGTTCATCACTGTCTTCTCTGGCTGATTCCAAATAAAAGGATGAATATTTCTCAGTTATTTCAAAGGGCAAAATGTGCTTATGCCACCTGAAGGATGCTTGCAAAATTTTCAAGGCACAAACCTGTTCAAAATGAGATCTCTAATCTGTCTTGGGTTTGTGGTAGCCAAAGCCTGAATTTACTCATGAAAACTAACATTTTTCAGCATTCTAGCAGAGTTTAAAAAAAAGGACATTCTGGCACTGTAATCAGTAAGGAGAAACTGTTGTCCATGTTTCTCTCCAGGAAAGGTAGAGTCCTGGACCTGTATTAGACCCACAAGAGGTCTGATGCTAAAGAAAAACAATTGCATATCTTAAGTTGGAAATCCATTAAAGAAGGCAAACTTCAGTATTTCCTTTTCTTGGGAGAAACTCCTCAAAAGTCACTTATGAGAGCTGACATCTGACTGCTAGAGCACATCTGCAGGGGACAAATATAATTATCTTTCAATGCTGTAGAAAATCCAGCAGTAGTTTCTAGTGTGTTTTGGGATGCAGTCTGGCCCCCAAAAGCAATATTAAATGTTGCATACTTATTTACAAAGTATCTAGCTGGAGAGTACAATACAAATACCACAAGTTTGTTTACAGCTGAATATGCTTTGTTTTCTTATTTGTATTCGCTTATTCTTTCCTGTTTAAAACTATCTTTTATATTTGAGAGCAGTAGTCACAAATTGCTGAAGACATTCCTACACTCAAATACAATCCCACTTTCCTGTGAAAAAGAGCTGTTTTTTAATTTACCTTTCATTGCAAGTCCTCCTCTACAGCTGGTATCTGTTCCTGAAGCCATATGAACTGATGCTCACAGCATTGCTGCTTTAATTTCTTAATCTTCCTTCCCCAAAGAGCAAACACTCCCTATATCACTCCAGCATCCACTTAGCACCTTCCCATGTATGACTTTCTCAGCCTTTGCAGGTACGCCCCCTCTTTTGTTATCAATTGCTTGCAGAAACTAGAGGTCATACCTACTTCTTGCAACCAGTCGCATCAAAGTCTCAACTGATATCCCTTCCAGCCTGCAATGAGAGAGGATCATGTTTAATAGTAAGGTATGGTAAATGCTTCTGCTACAAACCATTAAAAGTAATTTTGTATTTTAAAAATTAATCTAGGCATAATATATGTGAAGACAGAACTTCTAGCATTCTGAAATCTGTGGTTGAGTTTTTAATAACTGAAAAAACTTGCAGTCAGAAAGCAATGCAGACTGTCTTGCAGAATGAGCACAATCTTCATTAGTAAATATTTTAATGATTGGGCAAGTTAGATTTGAACAGCCAAAGATAAGTCAGTCAAAACTTTTTAAATACAGAAGTTCTATAACAATATGAAAATTAAAGATTCATCTCCATTTCCATAAGGGTTTTTCTCTTAAAGTTAGACATGATTTTTTTAAACAAAGGCCTTGACTATTTTACATGTTTTAACTATACTGTGGGTGCATTTATAAAAAATAGAGGTATAAACTTGGCTAAAATTTCACTTTCCAACACATACTGCTTTATTTCACTTGTCTCTGTCACTGTGATACTGTCATTACAGCGCTGCTGTTTGTGGTTGGTGTTGTGGCAAATAATGCAGTTGAAGCACTGGACATTTTACTTTTGACACTTGCATTTACTGTTCTTTGTCACAGGCTTCTTCCCTGACACTGGGGAAATCTTTCTCTCTGGGCCTGCTTCCCTGGTGAAAAGTAGGGATAATGACAGTTTACTCCTCAGAAGGATTCTGTCAGCATAAATCTATCCATGTTCCTGAAATGCCTGGGTATCAATGTGTAGTGGACATAATGACTGATATAGAGAAGTACAGCTATGCTTAAAAGTTCTACTAGCATAATGCGCTGGGATGGAARTAAAAGAAGAAACTGCATATTTGTGGTAACAAGCAGCAATGTATGGGTAACAAATGCTAGCATGTTTCATTTGAATTAACATAACTGATGCTGCAAAATAATTGTGTATGCAAACTAAAGGAGATTTACCAGAATGCTCTATTAAATCTTTTAAGTGTAGACAAGCTGTCAGATTATAAAGCTTATGTCCCTTTTGTTCTGTGTTCTCGTAGCAAATGGCTCAGTGCAATCCTGGTTCGTGACTGGGCTCCAATATACTATCAGAGTATAAATAACAACAAAACCAACTGAGATACTTCAAGCTGAATAATACTTCCATTTGTGGACACAAAATAAGATTATATTATGAGCTAGAAACTGTTCAGCTCATTTATTCCTGGAAGAGATTTTAGTTAAAGATACAGTAAAATTATACTTTCCTATATATTCTTTCTAATCTCAAGTAGCAATAAATATGGTAATTAGCTTTCACAAAAATTAGGAATTCAAAGGAAGCTTAATTGCATAAACTCAAGCATATGTATAAGCTGATAATTTGCTTACACAAGGCCTAAGGCAGGGCAAATATCTGAATAATGGCATTTGGCCAAAAGTCAGGTTTTGTAAGGGAGGCGTAGTCAGTCTTTCAACCATGTATAGTTCTCCTCCACCTGAATGATGGTGTTTGTGTAAAGCATCCATAGAGAAGCTCAGACAGTGCTGTGGATAAAGAATAAACTAGAGTTATTCCCTGCCAGGGATTTGGAGTCATAGCTTATTAAATTCTTTGGCATAGTACAAGTTACTCTTTTACTGTGAGAGGCACAGGTACTGCTTTGTTTTGGGCTGATTCATGTGCCACTGCAGTATATCCCAAGGAAACTCACTGAAAATACATAGTGAAAATTAAGGTCTTACTGATATTTCTCTGAAGTTGTTGTTTAATATCAGAGCTCACAGAATTCTGCTTCTGTTTGCTTCATATCATGATTAACTATCACTAAACAGACTGTTTTTCTGGTAAAATTAATGTGTATGGCTGGATGAGATTTAATGTTAGGTTTTCAATGCAGTTGTGTTCTAGCCTTTATGACAAATCAGCAGATGTCCGACTTCTTCCCAAACCATACTTATCTCCCATGGAGAGGTTTAACTCAGTTGTGTATTATAGACAGATAAATATAGATCTATTTTACTGCATGTACTATATTTGCTGCTGTAAAACTTAGACTACTGAATTGCCATGACAACTGTGCAGGATGTGATCCAGTTCTGGATCTCTGGTGAGAGTGCTTATGACCCTCCTTGTAGGCTAGGGTCTCATTACCCTAAACTTTATGTGAACACATCTACCACGTGTCTGCATAGACTGGCTGTAGGTTCTGCTTCTAAGGTAGCAAGGTATTTAATTTTCTGGTTATGAAGTTTAACTCCTGCAACTTCTACAGACTTTCTCAGTACTTGAAGTTCTATATGTAATCCACTATGTGATGGTTTAATTCTTAAGTTGAAGGTGAACATTTAACTTGCTACTCATGGAACTTCCAACTCTAAGAAGTACCTATGATATTTTTCAGAAGCAGGATGATTTTAAATGTCACGAGATATCAAAATTTTAGTGCCTTCTGCTACTCTGCTCACATCTCGACATRAGGACAAAGAACGCAGTGGACTGTTTTTACCTGAGAGACAACCTAAGTTTTGGTCTCCTTTGACTCAGACTGATGTTCACTCTATCAGGTGATGTGCTTAACCAAACAAAGACTACAGCTCAGAAATTAAAGGTCAATGGATGGATACCAATTTGTATGTACTTGGCAAATTTTGATTTTTCTTTTTAGGGCCATAATCAAAGATCAGGACCTTTCTTACAGAGGGAATGAACACATGTTACTAATTTTAAATCAGTTTTATTTAAACTGCAAACATTTTGGTACAGAGAGCAAACTTTAGGTGTTTGCATATGCCTTGCATAGTTGTGTTTGTCTTCTAGGTGCTGAGGTAATACAGTGAAGAGTTATGGCAATAACCATGGCGTGTCTAATGTGAAGGATATGTTGGAGTAATTTTCTGAATTAGGACCTTCAATGGAAAAGTTTCTAAAGGCTGGTTCATCAGATCCAATGGCAATAGTGGATGACTAAGGGCATAAGGATGGTGCAGT
Organism: Apteryx rowi; assembly: GCF_003343035.1. Lineage (NCBI taxonomy): Eukaryota > Metazoa > Chordata > Aves > Apterygiformes > Apterygidae > Apteryx > Apteryx rowi. The sequence goes on along the minus strand of NW_020450529.1, from coordinate 2,226,686 downwards.
CATACAGTGATACTTGCTTGGTAGATTCTCCCATTTTCCAACAATTTCCGGCTCTGAGACTTTGAGCTGGAAATGGTAGCTGTGTTTAATAGCTTTGAACTTCCCTTCTGCTAATTTGAGTAATTTCTTGAATGATGTCTAATTTTAGAATCCATAACAATGAGTTGTTGGGTAAATCAAAAATATTACATAGTTTATTTTTGGAAATCTTTCAACCACTTCAATTTTGTGTTAAACTCAAGCAAAATACATTCTCCCTTATGCATATGCAAATGATCTCCAAATTAGTGTCATAATTCTAAGGAAATGAACTGTGGAGTGGATAACTGAAAAATTATTTGCTTCGGGAAAGATGATCCCTAATTTTTGGGGCGGGGTGTATGTGTGGAATAATCTCCATAGAGGCTATGACTTTGGAGAAACACTTGTTCCATTGACCTGGTCTGTGGAAGCTGGTGAAACTTTGTCTTCATACAACTTTACTGTTGTCTTTAAAAATCTATAAAGCCTGCTGGCTTTCCATCTTGTCTGTCCTTATAGTATTTTGCAGGCATTATTTTAAGTGGGTGACAAAAAAAGCAAAGTTCTTGGTAAGGTAACCAAACCACCCAGGCCTAGGAGGTCTACAGTAGCACATTTAATACTAGACCTTGGCTTTTTCTGGGCAGCTGTTGCTTGAATAGACACTGATAGTAAGTTCTTATTGAAAGAAGGAATAGTTCTAGCAGTTGTTCTCTTTTCTAAGATTAAATGGGAATAGTTGTCATATATATCCTATAGAACTTTAACACAGAGGATGGTACTGGCAGTCTTGTGTAATTTCTTCAAGTGGTAATAGAAATGGATTTATGCAGTAATTATTGAAGCATGTCATCAGCTGAAACAATAGTGGGACATTTAAAATGAAAGGACTGAAGAAGCTAAATTCAAAGGAAAAAATGGACCTTGCTTCAGATATTTAACTTATTCAAAGTCCACTGGACTTTGAATATTTATTGGAAGTGTCTATGCTAAATATTTATCCTGTAGGGATGAGTTAGGTCTTCCATGGGCTGCATTGGTATCTGGATGTGCTTCTCTACCTCTCTGCAAACTTTTAGAGATAAGCTGATTGCTGCTAAAGAGGATTGTCACTTCTTTCTGTAACAATTTGATATCCTTAGCAGAAGCCCTGAAATATTCAAGTCTCTTAAGCTCAGATATACTCAATTCATGTCATGTCCTCTACTGTGTTTTGACTATTTTAATTCCTTTAAAATTAATGCAATATCTTCCATCTGCTCTGGATAATTTAAGGTTAACTGTCCAGTTGAAGGCCTCTAGCTATACAGAGGGAGTAAGATCAGGAAATGAAAACAAGTTTGTTGTGTTTTGTATTGTACCCAGAAGATGGAGACCTCTCTCTGGTTCCAGGTCACAAGTAAATAGCTTTGTTTCCAGCAGTCTGGCTGTCACCTTGATTTTTAGATATTTAATAACTAATTGATTTCCAGCCTAGAGGAAGTTCTAGATTCCAGACCAGCAAATTAATCAGAAAACTGTTTTCTGCAGGCAACACTTGAAGACCAAAATTGATTAGACCTTATGGAAACATGACTAATGTATTTATGCCATGGGTATTGGTTTCCAATCTCAGTTTTTATGGCATGAATGACTCTTGTGCCTTCACTGTATCATATAAAATAAGCCAGCATTCTTGTTTCTCAAGTTTTTGCTATTTTAAAATAGTACCCTGTCTCTTTTTATATAATCGCAATGTTTCCAATTTTTGCACTTGGGATAGGAAGATTCCAGCTCTGAGGTTTGTTACTGTGGCCTGATTCCAGTTACATCTGAGAGGCTTTCTTCTCTGGGAGCCTTATTAGCATGTGGATATGATTTTCTATTTCAAAATACAAAGGAAAGAGCAAAGCAAAACTCTACAAGCATATAAGGCTTCAGCCAGTGCACCCATAACAAAAGAACAGTTTATGCACAAGCACTATTAGCAGATCCAGTGTTGATGGAATGTTTTCTGAGTATAAGTGGACTATTTTATTTAAAAAACATCCAGAAATTAGCTCTCAAAAGAAAACAGCAATAAGCCTGCGATTAGAATAATCCCGCTTTCCTAAGGAATGCTACTTCAAAAATGAGTAAGAATTAAGCATTTGGAGGGAGGTAGACATAACCGTCTGCCTTTTTTTGAAACAAACAAGAGCGACTGATTAAAATAGTTCCCCAAAGATTACAGGGCCAAGAATACGGCTGCAAACCATTCTGTTGGAGTAGAATGATGAATCTGTTAAAATGAAATGGATACAATACAGTTAAAAAGCAGAAATGAATAATGAAGTAGATGTTTTTGCTGTAAACAGAATGCATAATGGAAATGCATCGTTGCTACTTGCAAACACTTACCTTCTTAAAAGACCATGGGCTTCTCAAGGGATGCACCCAGTGACTTAGAATAAATACTGTGCTCTTCTAACACATGACCGGAATGACAAAGAAATGATTGTGCTTTGAAGGGAAGAGCATGTTTGTAAGCTGTTTAGGATAAGTTTAGTGGGTTGTATTTTCTCATCACTTCTGTTCTCTATCACAGAAATTGGGAAATCTGAAAGAGCTTTGTCTTGGACATTGCATAGGTGGAAATGACAACATAAATTTCAAGACAGTGAAAAATGTTTTCTATGCTTGTAAATAAACTTTAAGAACCTCTTAGGTCATTTTTTTGGAATGTGGTGCTTCCTCCTGTTTAAATTATGCTTTTCTTTTGACATTGGAAGCCAGTTACTGATTATTTTAGTGTTACTATTTCTGTCATATTGTTAAGATTGCGGATTAAGAAACATCTTTCTTTTTCATAACTTTTAAAAGCTTGGATGAAGCTGATTCAACCCTTTATCAAGGCTCTGTCCTCAGATTTACTGAGGAAGGCTAAAACTTGTACACTTCTATGAACCAGCAGCTTTATTCTAAATTATAGTTCTAGATGTAGAAGGCAATAACAGTAGCTGTCTACTGAAGAGGCAAACATAAAATCTAGCATTACTTTTGTATCCTGGGTTTATATTATATTGTACATAATATATAATTTACAGCATAAATCATCATTTAAGCTGCAGCACATGCATGTGAGCTACTTAACACTTGATTGGTTCCTTTGAGATCAATTGAAAGAGTAAAATGGTACAAATAATTGCATTTTGGGTCAAGAACTGGTAGAATGAAGTTGACTATATTTCTCAAAGATAGAGCAGCTTCAAAATTAATAATACAACATGCAGCTCTATGAGTAAATCTTTTTGGTATTCAATTCAGTGGCTCCTAGTCCTTGAAAGGTTAGTTTTGTAAACGCATTTTGCAGTGGTGTGGAAATTATTACCTTTGGAGAAGTACAGTACCCTTACTGGAGAAGGTTCAACAGTGCTGTTCCATAATATATGGGAATCACTGATCTTGGATAAATGTACTGAGGCCAGTTATGTTGGACACAGTAGGGTAAAAAGAATAAAAATTGCAAAAGGGTCTATTAGAGCCAGTTTATGGATTCTGTAAAATTGTGCAATAACTGGAGAAAATATCATTTCCTGTTCTGGTTATGCTCATCTTCACAATAAAGATGGGGGTGAATTTAAATTTTACTGCTGTAATATTTACTTGACACAAGCTGCTAAAACATTCTTTTCTATTAAAGGTTTCAAAACATGTTTTCTGAGGATTTTGTATGAAGGTCTATTAATGAATCACTTCTAAAGACAGTCATTTCTGAAAGTGCTTTGGAAATCTGTTTTGTTCTAAACTGGGTTAGAAACAAGGATTTTGCTCATCTTTGAAATGCTGTAGTTCTCTCCTTGTCTCAGCTCTACTTACGAGGAAGCCACAGTAATACCAGGTTAGGAATGTTTCATTAGCTATGCTGTGGTGATGAGCGATCTCATGGGGGTGTAAAAGTAGTAGAAGGAATTCAGGCATGTCACAAGATTTCAGGGCATCTAGTACGTAACGGCTATGTAGCTGTGTGCAGGAACGGCTGCCTTTGCTCCTTTCCTTAGTCTTTCAGAGACTTTGGCCCGTTATGCCTCTGGTGCTTTCTCTCTCCTGGTTCAAGCACCAAAGCCTGTATGCCCCAGCCAGCCATTTTTCTGTCCCAAAATTCAGGGTATGCTGATTCTGATGCTGCTTATCTAAGGGAGATGTAATTCCTATGTATTATTTAATAATCTTTCTACTGATAAGATGCTTTTTTGGAAACTCATAATACATTCATAGTACAGTGGTGCAATGTACATTGCTTCAGTTTTTTCACAACAGATCACTTGTCAAGCTTCAGCCCCAGCTGCACTGTGGAGAAGTGCCTGTTCTAAACTCTGCCCAGGTATCTATGTGAGCACCACCACTATAGGTGCTCTGCATGTGGGTCTCGGGGCAGAACCAGGATGAAGAATCTTAAAATACTTGCTTAGCACAGGCACTTTTCTGACTTGGCAACTGAGGTGAAGTTTTCTCAGTCTCAATTTACTTACAGAATTACTTGGACTAGAATATTAGTATGACTTAATAGTGACTACTTTGAGAAATCACTGGCATTTATCTAGAGACAGGATTAAGGACATGATAAAATCTGTAATTTGGGCTTGCTGTTTTGAAATATTGCTGCATTTCAGAGGCTGACCAATTGTCAGATAAATGCTCTTTAATTTTTGAGTAACTCAAAACTGTTTTTGATCAACTCGTTATGAGTTTCATTCTTTCCTCTCCAAATGCAGGATTTCTAATTGATGCATCTAGCTCAGGGTCATGGAGTAAGTGGAGAAATTATCATATAACAAGATTTGAACCTATTTCCTTTTGCCATTCATTATAATAAAACACTGCTGCGGGTGGGAGAGTGTTTGACAGGAACAATGTAATGCAGCTTCTGAGAGTTTGGGAGAATATACTAGAAATGAGTAAACAATGTTTCTAGTTTATACATTAAAAAGCAATTATAAATTTTGGCAACGCTTTCACATGAGGAATATATTGTTCCTTCTAGACTCCTGCTGTGATTGTCATAAGCATTTAGCATTTTCTGTGTATCTGCAGTTTTTCCAACAATTTAAGATTAATTTACCAATAGCCTGTACTGACAGTGAACAACTGCTGTATGTATAAAGCTAGTGAAGGGTGTGCTGCTTAGGTGTTCACTGTCTAATTTTCTGTGTCTGAAGTTGAATACAGAATATTCTTGCTAGTCTGAATAGGACCCAGTTCATTAGGTCCCATCTTCTTGCCTTTGGATTAACACTTACATTCCCAGCACTTTTCTGACTTCTTGATCCTGGCCTGCTTTGTGGAGGATAGTGCCTTCCCCTTGGTGCCCCATGGCACCAAGAGAAGCTAACCAGACAGCAGCTGCTGCCTGGAAACAGGCTGTTTCCTTCAGTTACCCTTGCTCTACTGCACTGAAAGGCTCAGTGATCTGCAGAGAGTCTTCAGGTAGGTTCCAGCTGATACAACTTGGCTGTTATTAATTTGCTGAACAATTCTCACCTCATTTACATCAGCTGAAGATCTGATCTGTAATGAAAAGTTTAAATGAGTGTTGCACTAATCTCAAGTTTTAGAAATATATTTGATTTTATAAAATAATATAGGTTGAAATGTCAAGCATCTTTAAAAATACATACCTTTGAACACAATGTGATAAGGAGCTTTCACTGCATTGAGCTATACAACCTGATGGTGCCAGGAGCACTGAGTAACTCTGAAGGGTTTGTCAGGGTAAACTCAAAGTACATTAAAATACTTTGGAAATACTCTTGCTGAATGCAACACTGATTTATGGATGAGAGGAAATGAAAGTGATATGCTGTATCAAGTTATTTTTGTTTTTGACTTAGAAATATTGTAACTGTCATAAAACAAAATTGTCTTTTGATTGTAATAATATGCATTGGAATAACTTGTAGGAAAGTTAATCTCCTGAAGCTTATGAGATGATTTTTTTTTACTGAAGATGCATTTACTTTAAAAGTTTTTTCCATCTAAAATATTTCATTTTCAGAGATGAAACTGGATCACACAGATGGTCTGGTCATGTGTTTATCCCTATGAGAAACAGGAAGGCAGCCAGTCTGGCTAATAGAGCTCCTCTTTGTAGCCTGTCTGCATAATCACTGCAAATATTTGTCCTGGGTTACTTGTTGATGTTCTGTTACCTTTTTGTCAGAAATAGGTGGTGAAAAAGTTCTTGTGTTAGAGACCAGTGCTTGAACTTTTTTTACCATAGGTAAAAATCTCCATGACATTGAGCATATCACTTAATGATTCTCTTTGCTGTTTCCAATTGCTAAATGTTATTAATAAAGTCCTTCTACCTGTTTGTCTATATTCTTTTCCTGGAGTAAAACTGCATTAATGAAGACTGAATTTTACTCTTTGTTTACATAGTGCATAGCACAGTGGGACCCTGATTTCAGTTATGACCACTCAGCACTTCTGTAATGAAAACAGAGGCAAGATTATTCCTTATATTATATTCTTGAATACTTTGCTTGTCTGACTTGCAATGACTCATGTAACAAGGTTTCTGCAATTAATTTCAATAACCAAGATGTACATATACATTTGTCATCTCTGCATTCCTTAGAGTCATACAGAACGTATAACATTATTAACACAAAAGCACATGACTAACACTTCGGATGCAAACCCTGAATAGCACAAACAAAATTTGAGTAAGAGGATCCTATTTGCCTCTGAGTCCATTGTATATATTTGTCACTTCTATAATTACATAAAATGTATGTAATCTAGACAGATTACGCTACGGTTTTAGACATTACTAGCAGAAGCCCACATGGAAAGYGTCAAAGGATTAAATTGGAAGAATATAAGTAATAAAGATAATCTCAATTTATATTGCTGGGGATATAGATTGAGAGTTTAGGGGCAAAAAAATCTTTCTCTGGAAGAACCTACTCTGCAAGGAAGAACTTTTTAAAGCAATGTATATCTCTAAGGGTTATTAAAAATACATAATGAAATGAGTGGCATACATATGAAGGTTTCAAATTATCAGAAGTCTAGGCAGTGCATGTGACCTCACTGTATAAAAAAAAAACCTGAATGACTTGAACTTGACAAAAAACAGTTCTTGAGTGATAGTAGGACTGAAAGTAATTCTGCTAGTGAAATTATGGATATTAGGCTGTGTGAGTTAAGATGGTTATACCAGGAAAATATAATATTATGTAGGACCAGATCTTATACTGGGAATAGAAGTGTTGGAAAATTTCCAACAAAGTTTTTCTATTGCAGGTATGTTATGAACTTGTTAAATTTGACAAAATTAGCAGAGTAAGCTGACATGCAAAATAAGCAGTGCAGGGACTAGATAAACTGAGATGTAAACTGAAAACCTTATTTAGATTTTTTTCTAAACAGAAGGCTTAATGTCTGTACCCCCACAAATATTTAAAATTGATAAACTTGAGACTACTTTTTCTTCAGACTCCCTTGCACAACTCCCAAGCACAAGCCCACTATGGAGCTGATATATCAGTAGGTTACTGTGTGTGTTGATGGTCTCTTTGCTTTTTGCCCMTGTGCTGCCCAAGAAGTGACCCAGGTCAGAGAGGCACCTCTGCATCCAGCCTGTTGCATTTAGGATGTGTCTATGGTGAAAGTCTCATAGCACCTTCTGTAGAGGTTTGTCCCTCTTTGAGGACAGGACAAGACCTTCCCAGGAAAATTATAGTAGTAGATATAACAGCTTATTAGGTTGCGGGGGACAGTGACGTCCTGTTGCGGGGGACAGTGACGTCCTGTTGCGGGGGACAGTGACGTCCCGTTGCGGAGAGCTGCTGCGGCCCTCTCCCCAGCGTGCTGCTCTGCAGTGCAAGCTGTGGGAGCCACAGCCCTCACTGTGGTTTGACACCCAGTCTCATGGCCTAGGCGATGTTCCTTTTTGTGCATCACTGGCCAAGTCAAAATCGTATTTCAAAGCACCTTTAGGAGAGTTGTAAGAAGGCAGCTGATATCACAGAATAATCTTGTTAGGCCAATGTGTAATGCAGCTAATGAATTAAATCTGACCACCTAAGGTTAAAGCTGTTTGAGAAGTATAAAAATGCACATGAAAATGAGCTTTCATATTACAAATACCATAATTCAATTTTTTTTACTTCAACCAGAACATACATTACATAAATGCATTGCTATGTGTACTGTTATAAGGTAAATGCCATTACACCATGTACTTTATAATCTAAGTGCCAAAACAAATCTTTTAATTATTTTCACATTTCTGTCATAACCATTGTGGCTTTACAGTGCATCAGTGTTAGGAATGATACCCAGTACTTTCTTTATTAATGGGGATTTTACAGTCAGATTATTCCTTAAGAAAAGGAGCATCATACTGAACAATAGCAACAGATGCTGCTATGTATCATTTTTGTTGAAATACTTGGAGTTTTTTGCTGCTGTTGCAGATACTCATTGTAATGATAAACCTCTTCTCTATAATAAATGTTTATCTACATTTGTCCTCTTGCCATGACTTGAGATACAGTAGAGCTGTGCAACTGTATGAGGATGAAAGGTGTGAATTTTTGGCACCATTTCGGAACTCTGTGTTGTGACACCTTACTGCAGTGAAGCTGTTCTGAGACATCCAGTAATTGGATAGGCCTTAACTGACCAAATCCTCAGCGGGTGGAAATGGGCACAGCTCATTTCTGTACCTACCTTTAAGGTTTAACTTGAACATAACATGATCAGGTATGTGTAATAAATCAAATTTAATGAGGTTTGTAATATTGTTTTTGTAATTACTTTTCTTAGGTAATTGGTCATTAAGAGTCTAGGTAGTTTTGTTGCTCTTTTGCTGGGATAAATTGGTGCTGTTAATGCTGTTCAAATATAAACAGACAGCAAGAGCATATAGAAAGCTGCTTCTCTCCATTATAGTTTGTGTTGCTCCCTGATCAGCAAACTGACAAAGATCCTGCCAGTTCTGCTCTTGTACCCGCACTCAAGCATACGGACCTGAAAGAATGTTGCAGGAGCTAAACGATGTGCAGAGCGAGTGCCATATAGCAAATGCACTAATGTGTAATGTGATTAGCATGAGTCATAAACCCTCTGCTCTGTACTTCAGCGATGTACACGACAGAGCTGTCTTAGATTTTTTTAATGTATTCACTTATAGGCTACTTTTTTTTTAGAACCATTCCATCTGCCTTGCTAGCCAGAACGTTATATCCATTTGAATCATTCTGAATTCCAGTATTTTCTGGGGTTTGTTACTTGAATGGAAAAATGCTTTTCTTAGATTGATGTGTTATGCACAACACATTTAATTTTAGATAAGCTTGTGATTTTATTTAATGATTCATTAAAATGATATTTTCTTTGACTTCTTTTCAAGGTAAAAGAATTAAAGTGATAGTTGGGATGTTTTATGATTTATATTGATTAAAGTATAGTAACTTAAGCTGAAATATTTCAATGTATGCATCCTCTATGTAGAGGGTGTCATGACTGCTTAGTGATTGAGCTGTTTGCCTTAAACATGCACTGGCATTTTTCGCAAGCATTTTCTTGTGTGTTCTTCAGCTGGTTTAGTTTTAAAGCACAAAAGCTGAAGATTCAAGTAGCACAGTGGGATTGAAATGGATGACAGTTCAGAATGATTCATTCTTGTCCATCAGATAAGTGATCCCCTGATATTAAAAATGGATTTATTCATTGAACCTTAACAGCTTCTTCCAAAAGATCTTTCAATTTACCAAATTAACAAAATTGTGACTTCTTTAAAGTGCCAATATATTAATGCTAAAAGGAATTGCATGTATCAAGAGGTCAGAACAAATTGGCAGGCTTTTTGGATGTATATGTATTTTTGTTGTAACGAACCACAGTCCCTTCTATACTCATAAGCTTGGGGCTCTTGTGCGAGTACCCTCATGCTATATGTGGTTCGGGAGATCCTATAGGGTCCATCACTGTTGCATCTAAGCTGTTCTGCAGTAAGCAGCATGCTGATATGGCTGGCTTGGCACCCTTAACAGACACTCGCAGTTGTATTTGTCATTGTATGTACAGGGCTGGGGCTGGACTTGTCCATTATTTTTTAATTAGCAGAGGTGCAAGCATGTAGCTTTGAATATTAGTGCTTCTACCTGAAGTTTGATATTTGTATGTATAGGTATGGTGAAAGTGTATTATGTCTCTGTTTTGATGTGAAATTAGTGAAATTGCGTGATATCTACCTTTTAAGATCAAACTCAAAATGTTTAAGAGCTTTTCTGCTGACCTATGCATGTTCAAACTCTCACCGGAGGCTTTCCGCCATCATCACTATGTTTTGTCCTGTTATCTCCCTTTTGATGGCACAGTGGTGAGTGAAGATGATCAGCTGACTCTGGAGCAGTGGCCTCTTTCCTGATTCTGTAATTATGTCAAACTGCAGTACTTCAGAGAATAATGTACGTTTTAATCTAATTTCCTGTATTCCCAATTTGCTCTTTGTTCTTTAATTTACYGTGTGGTAAATTTTGATTTAGGACTGTTGGCTTTTGTAATCTTTGCCTGCCACGTGTGTCCAATAGGTGCAATGGTAAAGGCTGCTGGAAATGAGAGGCTGGTGCCTCAAAGAGGGATAAGTTGGCAGGCGCCGTTGAACTGCGACTGCTAGTGCTGCTTTTAGCTCAGGGCTTGGAGACGGGAAGCCACACCTGCAGGCTTGGCTCAGATTCTGTCTTCTGCATATCAGGTACCATCTCCTGTCTCTGGACTGTGTCTGCCCATGTCGTTCATGTGCCTTCTCCCCTTGCATCCTTTTTCTTTAACTTGAGTGTCAGAAATGCAATGAGATAATTGCAGTGTGTCATAAACCTCTTGCCTTCAGGCTCACTTTCAGAAGTGGTAAATTAAATGTATTAAAAGTGAGGCAGGCCATTGTGTCTTCCTGGTGAGCTATGATTGCTGTCAGAGCCAGGAATTAGGCTTGTCTGCATGCAGGAGAAAATGTTTATGTATTTGAATGAGAGGTGAAACGGGATGCATACATACAGGCTGCAGCTACAGYGTGCTGACATGCCTGGCTGTAATGAGATTATATGTCTTAAGCACTAACAATTATAGTCCTATTACTAAAATATACTTTAGGAATGAAGACAATTACACTGCAATCACTGTGGGGCTATGAACGTATTAGAAAGTGTACCTGGGAATCGGGCACATTTTATATGTTGACACCTGTACTTTAGGTCTCACACTGGTACATATCAGGAATATCTCTTGTGAAATCAGTGGCGTTAGAGTAATTGGAAAATTGTGAGAGCAAAGCAAGACCTCTTGAATTCTTATTTTTGTAAGAGCAAAAGCAAGGCAAGGCATTCTTTTGCTAGTAATCAGTGACTTGGTGAAATTTAATTTGCTTGAAATGTATTTTGCTGAAGTACTGTCACATGGGTTCCAGGTCTTATGCTGATACATGATCTTACTTCAGTGTAACGTATGCAAATCCCTATACAAGCATGTATACCCAGACTGAGTACAACAGGTAGGGAGCCTGTATGCTGAGCCCCCTGCCTGATGTGCTGTGCAATATGGTCTAATATTTTCTCAAGCTTTCCTTTCCCTCTGAAATAATCTGTTTCTTATTTTATATTTTATGCCTTTTAGGACAAGAAGTATGTTTTCATTCTGTAACTGTGAAGCTTATAGCACAATTAAGTCATGATATGTGRCTTAAGATGCAGATAGTTTAATTATTGACTGCTTGACTGATCTGTCCAGGTATGTAGTCAAATGGTAGAACTTGTGCAGGCAGAGGGAATTGCTTTCCTGGAGGACACTCTGGGAGCAGAGTGTCATTGGGCTACTGGGTTGGAGCAAATGGCAAAAATTTTCCAAGCAATAGTAATGTAATGATAGTAATGTAATTTTTTTTTAAAGAATATTTTTTTGTCTGATACTATCAAAAAGGCCAATCCAAACATCTCAGTTTTCTCGGCAAATTTGGACATTGTGTGTGTGTGGGGGGGGGGGGTGCACTGCAAGACTTATAAAAAAAATCCCTGGTCTTTGAGATATTCCAGAATTAAATGCTAAAGAAGGATTTCAGGTGGAATATGTAACATGAGTCAAAATCCCTGGGGAAGCTGATGTGCTTTACAATGGGAGCTTCAAAACTAAATTAGAAAAAGGATATGTACTTCTAACACTGTATTCACTGGTATGTATGAAAGACGGTTGCTGTTGTCTCATGAGCACAGCTGATGGCTGTGCGTAGTTAAGTCTTCTAAAGCAAGTGCAGACTTCCTTCCATAGGGAAGGAAAAATTGACAGAGCTAGTTGGGCATTTTTCAGCAAAATGTTTTCCATAGATTTCTGTGGACCTTCTACAGGAAACTTTGAGGAAAGAACTGAAAAATTACTTTGAAACCAGTAATCAGTAATGATCCCTATTCTGAGAGACCTAGACTGCTCCAGTTACCCTGTTTTGTTTATACAGTGTTGAACACTTGCAAGGAAAAGTGATTCCCTGAATCACCAGTCACCTGGCGGTGGTTAGGGTTGGGGGTTGAATGAGGTTGTTAAAGGAGGTTTGGTTTCCTTTGAATAAAGAATAGAGGTCTAAATCTAAGATTCCTATATATTGGAGGAGAACCTTAGTCATTACTCCTATTTCAGTGTCCGCTTTTTTAATAAAAAGCTTAAATGCCTTTGTTGTATCTCACTGAAGATGGTATATGGTCTTAAATTTTCATGGTTTGGGAAAACAATTCAGCTCTGAGGTGGCTATAGCTTAAAGCCAAATCTCAGTGCAAGACCAAGATGCTTAGCCGTGTGCTCTGCTCTTTAAATCTTTGATTAAGGAAAACTAATTTTGAAACATACACCAGCGCATCAGTGCTGCAGACACAAGACACCAGATTGGGTTCAAATGGACCCCTTGTTCTGCGCTCATACAGCTGGATTAGGACTTGCACTAGAAGCGATACTCATGCCATTGCAGCAGCTCTTCCTCTTCCTTTACTTCATTAGTAACTAAGTTATATGGCTTCATCATTAACAGTGTTGCCTCTGTACTGCAGTTGTACTGCCTAGTGGGCCTTGCCAGGCTGGGGAGCTCGAAAATGGGTCCCTAAGCCGAGACTTGTTTTCCTCTTACTCCCTTGCTCACATTCTCTTTACAGCTTTGAACGGATTTGCAAGGCTGCTCATGTGGATCTGCAGGGAAGTCCAGCTACACTGCTGCTTTAAGTTGATGTTTGTGATGATTTAATAGAGTATCTTAATGCAGTATTTGATTTAATAAAATCTTGTTTATCCTTTCACTTTCACGAGCATCTGCAACACTGTGGTACATTGCTCTGCAACAGAGGGTTCCTTCTGCTTCACAGTTTCTGGTATGGTATTTTTGCGGTGGCTGGTGTTAGTCCCTTGCTTTGAATCTTTCTGCAGGAACTTATTCCAGGAAGTCTGTTTTAGTGTTACATTCTTCTGACTGTAAGTGGGTCATGATGCTTTAAAAATTGTTCCAGATCATTTTAAAAATAAATTGAAGTGGAATTCAACATCACTTGCTTTATTCTGAAGCAGAAATCTGGTGTCAGGCATAGATGGTTTGTGTTCCTTTGCTATTAGTCCAGAATACAGCTGCATTGGAAAGATGGTCTGCAAGATTTATAGAATTAATRGATGCCATTGGGGTGTATATTTTTCTGTTGTGATATGCAAGTAAGGTGCAACTATCGGTTGCCCCCCATAATGCTGTGTCTGTAGCCCTTTAGATATTTCTGTCTCCAAATTGTTCCAGTCAGTGTATTAAAAGGGTAYGGATGAGGAATGGGGGGGGGGGGGAATTTGAGGTTACAGTTGACTGAATCAGTTCCTACACTTGGAATATTTGTGTGTATCAGATGAAATTATATTCAAGCAATGTTGTCTCTATAAATGAAATTGATATATCTGTTTATTGGGACATAACTGAAAGTATATACTTCACTGCACCCTCTGTTGACCCTGCTATTAAATTGTAGCTCTATAGACAGGGCAAAAGGAAAAGTAACTGAATGAAAAATTGCTTTCCTGGTTAAATATTTTCCCTTCTATGTCAGAGCTGGGCTTTACCAAAGGAAGCCTCAGTGACAGAACAGGGACCCACAGTATTTGGATGTGAAGAATTATTTTCCTAGACGCTGCTTCTGCAAGCTTTTAAGGTGTGCTCAGATCCGTTTGTGTTACATTGCATATATAACTAGTTGTGTGATACACTTTTTTGTTTCCATGTCTCATTCTTCTGGGGTGGGGGGGATCATTGTTGCTGTTGAGGCCTCCCCCCCCAAATTTTTATGCTAACTTGACAATGCAAGTAAGCAGCCCTTGTCAGCTTCACAGTTGGCTTATTCTAGTGCCTTTGGCAATGATATTGAAGCAGGATATTAGAGAAGATTTGGGTACTTATCTCAATGTCCTGGGGAGTTGATTTTTTTCATTAAGAACTGCATATTTGTATGCATTACTTATTCTTTATTACACAGATATTGAACAAAATCACGATTTTTAGAATACTCTATTTTAGCATACTGTTATTCTTGAGTTGCCTCCTATATAGCCTGACTCAGAACTTTTTTCACCTTGGATTCCAAGGTCATTAGATATCTCATAGTGACAAGGTGTCATTTGGTCTGCTTTAGCAGATAAAGGCATTCACTGTATGTTTGAGTATTCTTCTATCTGGAAGTTGTCTTCCTCAGCAATATCTCCCAGCACTTCCTGCACATTTTATATCACCTCCATGCAACTACACAAAGATGATCAGCTTCATGTGGAGCATGAACACAGAGCTGGGGCTGAGAAATCTTGAGTTTAAATATCAATGTTGCCACTTAGTGTCAGTGTGCCCTTAGTAGGACATCTCCCTCTGAGTGTGTCCCCTGTTACTTACTGTTCTCAGAGACATTTTGACCATTAGCTAATATTAGGAAAATGTCCATGAGAGGAGCTGTCAAAAGGTATTTTATTCTACTTGAGCTGTATATTAAAGTGAATTTTCTCATGTGAGAGTTGTTCACTGTTATATAGCATCAGCAAACTTTCATTGCAACTTAACCTATATGCCAGGAGATTTTTTTTAACTCAAGATATCCATTCAGACCATCAGTTCATTATTTTTCTAGAAAATATATGCAAGCATATATGCAAAACAGTCAGAAGCCTTTGCCTCTTACTAAATTTCCCCTGCAGGCCTTGATTACAAGCTTTTGATCAGATGCAAGCTTATCTCAATCAAATTCTCTAGGTGATAACTTTCTTACTCTTTTATTACCCTTCTTATTTTATCAGGGAGTTTTCTCGCTGCTTTTCTCCTCCCTGTAGAAGCTTAGGCACTGAGCAGATATGATGCAGTTACTGTTCTTCATGTGGACTTGTAAAAATGGCAGTGC
This sequence comes from Apteryx rowi, assembly GCF_003343035.1. Taxonomy (NCBI): domain Eukaryota; kingdom Metazoa; phylum Chordata; class Aves; order Apterygiformes; family Apterygidae; genus Apteryx; species Apteryx rowi. The sequence goes on along the minus strand of NW_020450529.1, from coordinate 2,211,252 downwards.
CAGATTAGGCAGCGGGCTGGTCTGTCCTGGCACGCAGGCTAGAGCAGCTCTCTCTCCATGCTTCTTCTGAACACTCGGTGTTTGATCAGAACAGTCTCCCTGACCCAGTTTTTCAAAGGCTCTAATACAACTAGAGGGACAAATAGGCAGGTAGGTGGATGAGCTAAGTGCCTGATTGCCATGGAGATCAATTGCAATTAGGAAATCAATTAAAATTGAAAGTGTTATCACTTTAGAAAACTAAATGCTTCTCTTCATCTTTTCATTCTCTTATAGCTCCTTCCATCTTAGACACATAGATAGTTTACTAAGTTTTAACTTGTTACCGTGTATCAGCTTAATGAAGAATTCTAAATTAACCTGAATTTCTTTGCATTAGCTGCAGGCCAAATGTATGCAAGAACGTARCTATTGGAAAGCAGTTGCTTTATGATAGTTTGCTTTTGCACAATAACTTATGTCTGAACTCCTAGAAAATTTAGCCTTGAGGGCTGACTTCTCAATGATCCTGAAAAAAGCACGTTGTCATGGAGGGAAACTGAAATGTCAGCTATTACCTGTTAATGGCATAGCTGGTCAGTCTGGAGAACTCTGAACAAAAAAATTTTCTATCTCTGATTTAAAATGAAACAAAAATTGTCAGAACATACTTGATGATGATGATTGGCTGTAAATAGGCAACACTAGTTGTTTTTTTTTTTTAAACTTCTGGATGTGGTATATCCATGTCCCATCAGATTACATGCATTTTCCTTCTGAGGGAGCACTCGGAGTCCAGGCTGTGCTTTATTCAGCTTAAAGCTCCTGTCTGCTCTCCCTCATTTATCAGTCTGGAGCCTCATGTGTGAGAGGGCTTAAGTTTGGCTCTCCCAGCTGGGTCAGCAGCTAGATCTTTGAGAGAGACACAGCTTATCGGGATCTAATGCTTGTTGTGTGTGGTTGTGGGTGAATGCTGGTTGTTGCAGTTGTAATACAGGGCCTGGGGGAGATGCTGAAACTACATGATTTTCAGGTCTCCCTTTTGTACTCTAGCTGTTCCCTCAACCTCATCTTGTATTTGTTTGGTCTCTGGGCTTGTGCTGCTACGACTTGCAAAGCTGGAATTTGGAAGAGCAGTTGCATGGTCTAAAGTATCTGTTTAGTCTGTTGCAGATAGATTAATAACTACTATTTCAAAACAGTATTTTTAAATTAATCAGTAAGTCCAGGAGCTGGAATCTTTGAAAGGCCCTGAAGGTGTTAAAAGTCCATATTCATTTGTAATTCAGTGGCAGACAAATCTCAGCCAAAAGTTCTAAAGTTAGGTTGCTCTAATTGACATTTGGAAGGGGATTTTCAGCTGTCTTGGCAGATAAAGTTCCACTAAAAATCAATGGAACTCTTACACTTCTAATGACTGAAACGCCTTCAGAAATCCCATTCTTAGGATTCTAAATTAGTACCTCATTTTCAGAAGAATTCAGCAGCTTTGACTAGGTTTTACTGCTGCTAACTGCCAGTTGGGCCTTTCTAAATCTCCTTCATTAATGATCATAAGAGTCTGGGGAGTTGACCTTAGGATGCTTGGAAACTAGGATGTATATTTACGGATATTTGAAGTTTTGAAGTTAATTTTTTTTAACTTCCCACAAAATATTGCATAGAAATGAAGCCCTGTAAAATTATTCCTACATTCCTCTTTGAGTATTCAATTCCCTGTTTGAGCTACCAGATCTATATACATCAGTATTTGCCTGTCTTACTCAATGTCTAATTAAATATGAAGATTACAGATGTATTTGAAATGAAAGATGAATGCTGATATATTTTCATTGAGATCTGGATTTATAATGAAATGATTTATTACTTTCAAATTAGAAGCATTAGAAGAAGCTACAGTGTTTGCACTTGTGATTGCTACAAACTGCTTATATTTGCATCTCAYATTTCCTTATACAAACACCATCCCTCTTTTTAGAAAGCTGCCTTAAGATCTTGCTCTGAGTTTTTTTCTTCCACCATACCTTTTAATCTGGATGTGATGCTTAAGGGAGAAACTGAGTTTTAATTTTAGTCTATAACACTGCTATTTCTAGTAACTGAACTTAATCTGAGGCTTGAAATGCTATACTAAATAACATTTGGAGTTGTTACAGCTGTTTTCCTGCCTATAGTTTTAATTTCTAGAGTCCCATAAGTCCCATTAGTATCTAGTTGGATGCTTTCCCTTTCAATGATATTTTTCAATTGTTCCTTCTGTTTGCAAAGTATGTTGAAGCCATATATGAAGTATTTCCCTTCAAAAAGTTGCTGGGATGCAAATGGGCTTTAAAATGGTAAAAGTGCATAAATCACTATCTTCATGGCAGTGAGATCACTTACTATCATCCAGTAAGTGCTGTCTCTTAAAAGAGAAGGCTGGCTGACGAGAAGGGAAATGGACATTGCAGCAGTTCAGCAACACACGGATGTTTTACTGAGAGGTGTAATGGACAGTGACAGTTTTAGCTGGGAAACAAATGTGCTGGGGGTTCATGCTATGCAGCTGCAATGGTCAGGTAGGGAAGCGATGCTCAGCCATACTTTATGAAAATTATAACAAGAAGATATTAAGATGACAAATACTGATGGGGGGAAAAAAGGTCTCTTGTTACTTGCCTGGAATCCAGATCCCAGAATAGCTGAGTGAGTAAAAAGTGCTGCTAGGTTATRGAGCTTTATTTCTTGGGGATGAATCCTGATTACAGAAGAGTAAGACAGGGCTGTGTCGTGTGGCAGCAGTGGGAGCCCCTTGCTTCGTGTTTGCTGTTAGGATGAGTCCTTCCTAGGATGAGAGCTTGGGCAAGTTTCAAACCATAATTATTGGCGCTAGACAAGACTTTGCAGTCACTTTTGTCTTGGCTCAGGTGTGTTATTTTTCAATATCCAACAGATCTCTTTCTGCGTTTCATTTATGCGAAATATCTTGCTCATTTAACTAAATCATATAAATAGTGCCAGATTAAGWGGGGAAAAAAAAATCTGTTTTTTGCTGTGGGTTTACCTTAACCTGGCATAAAAATAACATGCAATGCAAATGTGTTTATACCTTAGTGTATCTTGTTAAAACATTTAAAGTTAACTAATGTTTGGTTGTTTCAAAACTTTAATTAGCATTTAACAAGAAAGCAACAGTATAGCCAATTAGAGATCTAAGCAATAACACACTTCCATTTTCTAGCAATTAATTGATAACTAGTTTACTGTGGGCTAATAATTAAATGAGAAAACATTCTGAGCAAATTGAAAGCACTGATGCAAATAAGTTTTGCATTTATTCTTCAAATTCACTGACCACATTATCTAATCTGTCAGGAACAGAAAAATCCTGAATTATACTAAATATATACTCAAGCTGACTAACCAACCCTTAAAGCAACATTTGTCACTTTCTGGAAGCTTTAATTGCTTTGCTGAAGGAAAATCTTAAACATAACTAAAGTTTGCAAGTGAAATGCAGCAGGATCACTGCTAAGCAGAGTGGCTGATACACTGCAGTCCCATTGATCTGTGTTGGCTTGGCAGCAAGGTTTCTTTTTGTGCTTGAGATAGCAATACTGAACACAAGCACTGATGCATGTTGAAGCTGTGCAATCAACTATCACCTACATATCTTTCCCAAGAAGAAAAATYTCAGCCAGGCCTGAAAACAAAGGGGTCACCATTTCAGCTGCACTAATGTTGGCAGGAGACATGACTCTTCTACTTTTTGCTGACTGAAACATAAACAAAATGCTTGACAAAGAAGAATGAGTTGACAAAATCACTTAGTACATTTTTTATGTGAAAATTGAAGACATTTTTCTACTGAATATAGCAGTGATCATTGGGAATAGCTCTTTACAAATAGGAAACATCCCCATCGCTTAGACTTGAAGTACAGCAATCTCCAGTAAACGTAGGAAATTCTCATTTTGTCTTGAAGTTCATCTATTTATGATATCTTCCTCATCTGGACAGACAAAGGTGAAATTGCCTGAGCTCTAAGCTTTAAACACAAGCTATCCATTCAAACAAATCACTCCCCAAAAGATAGTGTTTCTCAGTACTACTGTTACCCCTGACCACTGCAAAACTCCTGTGTTCATACCTGGGGAAAAATCCCTGACCATTTTAAGTGCTTCTCCAATGTAGTGTAATTGTAAAACAACAAGATACTTGGTATTTTAAAAGGCATTTTTCAAGAAACTAAGCTTTCTTGTTTGCTTACCCTATATAAATTGAGAGGTGGTATTTTACTAATGTAAAATTTGCATGCAGGACTTCGTGGCAATACTTGAATAAGTATTGCCCAAAAAAAAAATTGTGTCCAAATTTTAAWGTATTCTATTTTCACCCACTACTACAGATTAAGAGAGTATGGAGAATTAAGAATGTAAATTATGTTTATTAATTTCCTAACACTGTGTTTACAGGTGAAGAAGTAGATTACAGATCATGAAGCCATGCCATAGAAGCAGGTAACAATGACGATAATCTGGGATATCACCTGTGGGTGAAGAGCACCCATTTTCCCCCAGTGGTTAACTTTACGGGAGGGAATGCACCCACCTCCTTGGCTGCTCTACTCTTAAAGCCCCATCCACTATTATTTATTCCATGGGCTCCCTTGATTACTAGAACTATAACTTTACTGAATTTTTCTGTTAAGTCATGTATAGACAAGATGAGTGACATGTCAGTTTTTTTTAAAAAAGTAACATCTACCAATATTTACAGTAAGAGGTTTCTCAAGTTCTTTCTGAGCTAAAAAACAGATAATGCTGGACACTTTGGGATATTTCATGTCAAAGCAATACAATAGAATTATAAAATAAGTATTGATTCACATTTACCACTGCTGATTCATAGTATTTCTTAAACTTTAATTTTTGCTTCCTAACTCATTGATTTGTCTTTGGTTGTGACAGACTTTTCATTTATGTCCTGCTTAGTCATACATTTTGAGTTATAGACTGCTAGAGCTGATTTAGTTCTTTCAGTCTGTTCTAGTGCCAATGCAAGATTGCTCYGAAATACTTGAAGTTTCCTAAACCCTTTGTCTGGTTTGAAATAGCTCCAGTTGGTGGGGTTTACAGCAACTTGATCCATTGTTTGAACAAAAATCTTCCTGTAAGAGAATCTGGATACTTGAAGATTTTCTAGTATTTGGCTTTCATATTTTTCTGGAGTGTCATGCTGTTGCTTCCTCTGGAGTACTCTTGGAGCTGCGAAGTACTCGGTGAGGATCCTGCTCCTTGAGTAGCTACGGAGAGTCATGTGGCTATAGCTCCTTACTGAACACTGCTCTTCAAGGAGTTTTCTTCCCCTGAAGTCAGTTACTAACTCTTACCATCCATGCAAGCAGAATGGAACAAAAATGTTTGGAATAAATGGGTGTATAAACATGGTGATATGCTGTAGTATCGGGGGTTACGGAGTTGCATGATGTTAAGAATAAAGACAAATCAGACCTTACCCTTACAGGTTTTCACTTGTTCCCAGCAGCTGTTGCTAACACAAATATTATCATGCTATATATGCACAGCTATAATTTGAATTATAAATAGTGGCTAATTTTACTGGTATTTACTACAGACATATATCTGCAACTAACTGGAAAATAAAACAGGAGAACATTTACATCTCATGTAGATGTCAGTGCTAACTTGAATTTATTTTGGGCTGATTAAGTACTACATATTATTCCTCAAACTATATTCAACAAAAACAGTCTATGATTTAGTGATTAGAATAAAAATATTGATTAAATATAAATGTTATTCATTAAATAGCAGCTGACTAGCTCTAGTCACCGAAAGAGTTACTGTTTGTAGTAAACCAGAACAGTATGAATATGAGGAAACTTTCCTTCTTGAAATTCCATTTAAGATGATTATTTTCTTTTGGGCAGTTTAAAAGTTCTGAAATTTGGCAACATGCTTATTTGCTGTAATGATCAATAAGTAATTCAAGAAATAGAGCTCTATTTGTGGCGTTTCTGGAGTTTTTTTACATTTATTCATACCTCACGACTCGCTTGTGATTTGTTCAGATGTCCTTCAAAGCTGTTTGTTCTGTGGCATGAATGGATGCCATAACATTGCAATATGCAGTGGTGGATTCCTCAAGAAATGACTTGTATTGAACTAGTTTATCAATGTGATATGTTTGAAGACTTTTGTCTTTTGTTTTAAACTTACTAATTTCTCCTAAAGTATAACTAAGATTTGTGGTAGTCATAATAGGCAATACAGTATTTTGAAAGTCAATGTTTTTCAAATGATTCTAGGGAGCAAGAGATGTGGTTCCAGATACTTGTTATTGAGACGCTGTCTGGAAGGTTTTCTAATGTTGAGTACCACCTTACTCTATGAAAATGTTGCTATTACTATAATCATCCCTATTGTTATATTAACCGCTCTTCCATTTCCTCAGTCATAATCATCATCCAGTTTTCCATTAGCAATATCAGTGCACTTGCTGTGTCCCACAGCTGTCAGCGTGRCTGCCTGGATTGCAATCTTTCAGGGTGAAGACATCCAGAGGCTACAAGTCTCTTGCTGCAAACGAATACAAAATACCTATCTTGATACTAGTGACTTCTAGCAAGCATTATATAATTTCATTTTTTAATATTTCATTAAAAGCTGCTGTTAAGAATAAGACATTACAAGTGTTCTGGAGTAAGTGATAGCATTTGGCAACTTGAAGTCACCGGTAGAAAGTTTGTTGTGATGTATAGTTGCCAGTTTTTCCTGACTCCCAGCTCACTCTTGAGTGAAAGTGGTAAATTGCTCATTTTTCCTATGGACTAATCTTCTCTTGCACTTTATCTTCAAGCCTGCTTTGAAAGGGAGGAAGTTGTGTATAGTTTGCAGGTGTGTCTGCTTGAAGAAAGGTGACATTTTGCTGGCAGACATGGAAAGTCAGAAAAACATAGGTGAGCAAGATAAACACTATGGTTTAAGCTTAGAAAGTAGTTTTTTAATTAGAATTTTTGAACCTGCAGAAAAAACAGTTCACTTGAGGAAAAATAAGAGAACCACGTATATGGCAGTTAAGTTCGCAGACTGCCAGCTTAATCAGCTAATTCAGTCAGTGGCAGGATAACGTATATAATCTGAATAAATGTCTTGAATGCTAGGCATGTTTTGGTATGCTCTTTTGTGAACTGCTTGCTTTTACATGTAGTGCTTGATCACCAGAACATTTGGCTTTGAGCCCTTAGTCCACAGTGAATTGCAGCACTTTACTGTCAATGATGAAGACCTAGAGAACATTCATGTTTATTTTATATACTATAGAGGTATTGTATCTTAAATGCACCCATCAAAGGCAGTTATCAGATGGTTAGCATAGTTTAAGACCCCTTTATACTGTGAAAATATCAACAAAGTAGTTCTGGTGCAAAGTGAGGAACTCACTTGTTCTGATGGGGCCAAAGAGTATGTTCTGAACACTGAACGCATTAACTAAAATACTTTCTAAACAAATGGCCCTTTTATGCTGCTTAACCTAACCAAATTCAATCAAAAAAAAAAAATTTAGTATGGTACAGTTTTTCTGCATCCTTTCTTTTTTCCAGCATGGAAGTTTCTAAGATACCTAAGGGTCTTTCAGAGAAGTACCTAAGAAATACCTCCCTGCTGTGCGCCTCAGCGTTGCTGTCTCACTAAGCACTTGCAAACCTCTGGGCAGGTGTTGTGGACCGTGCCTGGGGCAAGGCCCAGCAGCTGGGGGCTTCCCCAGCTCTTGTGCTGCTGTGGGCTGGAGAGGTGTTAGTGCTGTTCCATCTCTGAGCAGCTCGGCTGCCTCTTCCAGCCTCTGTCTCCTGCTCTGCTTCCGTGGCCATGCCTTTTTCTTAAAGAACTTAGTTTTCTCTGATCCAGCTTTAAAACTGCAAATGTCCCTCACTGCTTGGGAGATGGTTCTGTGGACTAGAAGGCATTTTTTCCTAACTGATCGCTTCCTTGTTCTATTTGACTGTTAGAACTTCATTTCTCTACAGGGTTTCAAAGCAGAATAAAAAAGACCAATATGCTTTTGTAAGCTGAGAATAGCAACATACTACCTGATGTTTCCAATCGATGCGTTCATAGTTTTCTTTTGAATGATTCGGTGGGTAACTCAAATTTTTGCTTTACCTTAAGCCTAAACATTTTCTGTGGTTCTTGGAAAATATTGATTCTCTTTGACAATGATGCTATGATTATAATAATGCTTTAATCATTTTTCTGCATGTTCCTGGGTCCTGGCAAGACCGGAAGCCAAAACATTGAGATAAACCTTGCTGCATCAGTATTGACACAGTCACATGCTGAATGAAATGCTATTTTGTGCATTTGCATCTGTTATCATTTTTTCATCAATAATCAAAAGTTTGATCAATTTTTGCATTTCAGTGTATTGTTTGAGGTGCAGATGTGTTTATAAAAACATTATAGTATGCTGCTTTACAAAATAAAAACAAAAGAAACCTGGTTGAGCCACAGGAGGGAGGACTCATCAGATTTCTCGTGTTGTTCAGATTACAGAACTGCTCATATTATGCACTCAGATTTTCTTCACTGGCCACTGCAGTATCCCTTACAATTTGCCAGTGTTTTTTTTTCCTGTTCTTCCAGCAGGGTGCATTGTGGTAGTGCTGTTCAGTTTTCTTGAGGCTAACTCTGCTTTTTTGGTTTATGTGTATTTGGTGAGGAGTTTTTTGTTTTCTTTTTTAATGGATTGTTTTCAGGGAAATCATTAACAAACATTTAAAGAGCAGGCGGACTGTCCTTTTATAGGATATGCAAAGAATGACTCCAGCTGAGCTGAGGCTGGTGCAAGCTTCTGCTGCTTCACGTGAAGAGTCTTTGTTCTGCTGTATAATGCATGTTTCTTGCAGTATGTGAGAGTCTGGGCAAGTGCCAACCCCACAGCCCAAGAAGGTGGTGCAGAGAGTGGCAGCAATCACTGTCAGATCGCCAGTCTGTAAATCAAATGGTATGCCAAATGTGGCTAGTTCTTATTTAGGTTTAGGAAAACTTTCTGCTGTTTTGGTTTTCACAAGGAATTTGATTTCTAGCTGAAAGCATTTGGTGAAACTTTCTGCGTTCCATGCAATCCATTGCTATCCTCCTTCCTCTGCCCCCCCCCCCAAAACCTCAGAAGCAGTCACCCTTTTTTCAAGTAAAAATAGTTGTTCAAATATTTTGATTTCTTTATACTGACTCACAGCTTTATGGGACTTTTAGTTTTGTTATCTCAGCTTCATTCTAATCTGTGTCTAGTCCCTTGGATAAATTGCATCTCCCATGATGTACAACCTCAAACGTAGACCAAGGTGCATCGGCCTTGTGAGAACCCAACCTACAGAGGTGAACGAGAGCATAAGTCAACAGCTTCAGCATGGTAAAACAACATCTAATTTTTTAGTTTGACTGTTACAGTTTTCATAAAAATCGATTTTTTTGGAGCATTCTGTGCTATTGTTTGGTTAGCTCTTATAACGCTATCTGTATCTTTGTAGTATTCAAGGCCTCACAAATCAAAAAAAAGGCAACATGTCTCTATCCAGAAGGATCTTAATTTTATGACTATAGAGTGAGTGAGATCCATGTGCTTACAGCATCTGCTGCATAGCTGAAATACCTTGGACACATCTCTTGGGCTTATCCTCGGGCTTGGTTGTTTGCAGCTGTCACAGAGGTTTGAGAGACTTCTGATAACTTGGACCTCACTGATATGAAGACTTAAATCATTGAGTGCTTCACATTTAAAGTAAAGCCAGAAATTGATATGTGGGCTGCTGAGCCTTGATGTTTGATATCACAGAGGGGTGTGATACTAYCCAGAGTCTATCCCATGTGAGCACCCAACTGAAATAACCATTCCCTTTATCCTGATAGATAACAGCAATGTAATGCAAAATAGGAGCAATAAACATTTCTTCCCATTAGTAAATCTGTTTGAAAAATCCCTATTTCACTGGTTTCCTACTAGGAAATGTCAATTCAAAGTAGGTGTGTAACTGTGTAAAAGGCCTTCATATTAGGTTAAGAAAAMACATCCAGCGTTGGTGGCATTTGTGGATTCTCACATGGTTCCTGGTAAAGCCAACATTTTTGCCCTACCTATCTTGCTGAGAATGCCAGGACAGAGGGCAACCTCTGTTGTCATACTCCTCATCTTGTGGATGAAGTGACCACTCTGCTGGTCTCCCACCACTTTGGGTGAGTGCTGTGCCACCAGTACAGCCAGCTACTCTAAGGAATTAAGTGAAGTCAAGTCCAGAGACCTCATATCTCTGCAAACTGTGGTTGCTAGAGGATATGATAAAAGGGGTTGTTATAAAGGTTGTACATCTGGTAGGAATATCCAAAGGAATTGCCTTCTCATAGTCTTATCTTTTTTTCTTCCTGGATCAGTTCTTGTTTTTTTTGCCCCAGAAAAACCTTCTTCCATGGAGAATATTTTCTCTTTCCAGTAGTCCTTCTAGAACTTTTTTCATTTCCTTCTGAACCTTTCTGTGGGCAAATTGATACACCATCCAGATCATGTTTTGAGAGGAGGGAAATAACCCTTTTTTCCCCTCTTGATGCAAATAGCACTATCCAAATTTGAGACTGAGATTCTTCCATTCCCACAGATGTCTGCCCTCCTAGAAGAGAAAGTCAAGCAGTCTTCTCACCCCATAGTAAACATGAATTTTGATATTGGATTTTAAAACTGTAACAGGATGCATACATCTACATGTTGACATGACACAAGGAAACAGCATTGCAAAAACAGCTCCAAAAGGCATGTTCAGGAAAATGATCGTGGCAACAGGCCAGCACTTCTACTCTTGTTATTTTTAAAACCTAGAGGTTCAGCTGTCTGTTTTAACTAGCTTGGTTCTTGGAGTACATCTCATGCAATAGTCTTTCATAAAGGGCAAAGGAAGGAGGAGGGAACTGAGCCTGTCATGACAGGTATTTTGGGGGGAAAACAGTTCAAGCTTCTGTTTGGGTCTGTTAGGTTCTTATGGACTATCATCTTCTGAAAAAGACTTCTTGAGGTAGAAGTCATCTCCAGTTCTCCCTCCAGCAATAAATCTCTCCTAGGAGAGAGTAAAATATCTCCCTGATTGTGGGTTGGGTGACCTTTTTTCCCAAATATATGCAAATCTTGAACCAGACATGGTGTGAATGTTTCACATGGTAAAGTGGCAAATCTCATCTTTGCCTTATGCATGAACTTACCTAATTTTGGGACCTTCATTTTGTCAATTTATGGATGTAAAACAGTGTTTGTTTTGAATTGTTTGTGAACTACCTGAATGTTGCACAGTTTTTCTTCTATTCAGTGACTGTGCACAGGATCTAAAGGCATGTGCCAATAAAGTAAACAAAAAAAGCAATTAAGACTGGAGAGTTCTCAGCTCTTAAAAAATTTAATCCTACAGGCTAGAAAACCCTTTATATAGCAAAATCCATGATAAAATATAGCTTCTATGGCCTTTAAATCAAAGATTTGTGACAATCTAATAATGGGCTACTCTGCTCTTGGTGACAACCATTTTGCTGCAGCAGCTATTAGATATTGCTTCTCTCTTTGCTCCTGGCTGAAACTGGGCTCTGTGTACACAGATTCCTGTAGAACAGGAAGAGCAGGCAAACCGGTTACATAAATTTGATTTCCATGCCTAGACTAAAGTTTAAAAGATGTGATGCCTTGAACTGGGTGGTTGCAAGCAATAACATTGCAGAAGTATTGAGTCTCAACTGATTGCCACAAGGACCTTTTGCTTTGTTATATGATGCGATTTAAGTCTTTGTTTTTGCTGTGACTAATGGTTGAATATTTCTATAAACACGTTTACTCTTCAGAATGGAAAGGATCAAGGTCGACAGTTTAGGGAGATGTTGCTATGTTAACTGCTTTTGTAGGTTTTCTTGTACTGCTAAGGCTTGATAATGGAAGATGTTGGTATTTTGGCCTTAATCCTATGAACTGCTTTTAATACTGTTTACAGTGGAACTTTGTGTGCTGGAGGTTATACATGTACTTATGTGCTTTGCTAGACTGAGGCCAGCATGATCTTGACAGGGATATGTCTCCATTTTTCTATCACTCTGCTTTTATTAGCCTCAGAAGTGAATCTTGGTGAAAATCTTCTGAATCTTACCTGACTTTAACACAAATGTACTTTTATCCAGAGTTTCTGGGAATGTTTCTGGGCTTTTCACTCAAGAGCCTTACTGAAGCTTTTAGATGCTGCTTTTCACTCCAAAAGTGCAATGAATTTTCAAGGAGTGGATTTCTAACATGACTTTCAGATTTGTTTTGCACATTCCCAATTTTGTTAACTATGCATTTTTAAATGTGTAGTTACATGCACAGTGATGCCTGTGCAGTTCTTAAAATTTTCTCAGTCTACTCGCACTTAACTGTCCTTTTGCATTTGCTACAGTTATGCGCAATTAATGAGACTGCATATGAACAAGCAACTCTGGGAATGCAAATACATGTGATGCTGTGAAAATCTGTCCTGAGTTCTTGGTGACAGCACGCATTAAAGACTGGGCGAACGTGTTCTTCAAAAGCAAACTGCTGACTTCCCTACAGGAGCTTTTGAAATTTAACCCATGCTTCTATCCAGGTCTTTCCTGCTCCAAGTCCTGTGTGGTACCCACACTCTGCACTGTGTGGTTTTCAGGTGCGATCACCAGTGTTCAGTGTTGAATAACAGCTTACAGGTGGCAAGAGATATGGTGCAGTTTCTGACTTGTGCTTATGTGGGTATTTGATTTATTAGTGCATCACAGGTGTCTGCACAGAAAGTAAAGGGGGTGTATCTTACCTAAGCATGCAATTCTGCRTTTTCACAAAGCAAGGCCTCTACCTATAGGAAAGGATACGTTTGAACAGTGGAATATATGATGTTTGGGACTGTATGCAGGCTGGGAGTTAGCAAATTCTTCTGCAGGTATATTTTACAGTCCAACTTTGACCACAGAAGACAGTCTTCTAAACAAATTGTTTATTCTATTTCAAACAATTCATTTAAAATGATGTCAGACATCTATTAAGCTATTTGCTTGATGTAACAAAGCTGTCGGACAACTATACTTTTAAGAGTTATATTAGAGTTCATGGTTTCTGCAACCCGTAATATTCCTTGCAGCGTTAGCCTTGTAGTTGGACTGGTAGTAAGACAACAGTTGACAGGATTATATTTTATTTTAAGTAGTATATTTTAAGAAACCCATTTGCTGCTGCTTTCTTCTATTTCTTCCTTTTCTATTTCAGTTTTTGTCTTGGAAACAAATGATCATAAAGCTTGAGCTTCCTTGTATCTCAAACTCCCTTTCAGTTCACTCCTTTTTTCCTGTCCATTTTATGTCACGCAACAGAAAACTAGGCATCCTTTACTGGTGTCACTTCATAACTGAGTTTGTGAGGTCAAGTGTGAGTGGTCTGATAACACTGGGAATATTGGGCCAATTCTCAGTGGGGAAAAAATCAGTACTGGCCACTTTATGGACAAAAAGATGAGTTATACCTCGGGTGTATTAGGCTATTTGATACCTCTTATACAGTGATCCCAGAGGGGCAGTGCTAAAAACTTATTGACGTCAGAACACTGCTATGGAGCTGCTATGGCATCTCCTGGAATGGGTTTGTTGCACTGCAGTGGTGGAGCCAAGGGCTGATTTCAGCCCAGAGTCACTCAAATTCAGGATGACACCGGTGTTACTCCACAGCTCTTAAAGTGCCAAGTGCCTGTTAGAATAAGAGCAAAGATAGGATTAATACTGAGTACATTGACAGGTTGGACTTGTGTGAATATAACTGCAGTTTTACCTTTGTGAGCAGCTTTAGGCAGAAGTAAAGATGCAACATGGGCCAGGGTGGCATTTGTAACGAAAAACTTTATTCCCTGGGTGTAAATGAAATGGAAAACTTCTCTAGGAGCAGAAATGAATGATGAAGGGAGAATGAAGGTTAAACATCTGTTGGATGGTTTTCAAATGCACCCAGTATCGATTTAAAGCAGAACTGACTCAGAAGAAGCCACCTTTCAGCTGTTGAGGTATTCTAGCCTAAACCATGAGATGGGAGCTTAAGGAGTGCTATGTATGCTGTTCAGAGCTATAATCGAAGAAGCCTCCACAAGTGGAAGCTTCCTTTACTAGCTTAGCTTGCAAGATCTGGCAGCAGTATTTAAGAGCATCTYGTCTAGAAAATGAATTGTAGTTTTTTGTGGGCATCTCCTATGCGTGCCAGGGCTGGAACTCGCCTCTCCGGTGTAGTTGCAGTGGTCGCATGGAGAAGGTAGTGCTGAAGAAAGGCTGTTGCACTGTCTTCCCTCTGCCTGCACGTCGGTGCCGGGATTGTCTGTTTTCTAACTCCGGCGGAGTTCTGCTTGCCTCAGGCTGGTCTTGTGAGGGAGCCAGCAGCAGTGCTAGCATGGGACAAGGAAGCTAGCCTGGATGAGTGAGTCAGAAACGTGCAGAATGGAGACCTGCTGCATGCACCGCAAATAGCGAGCCTGGGAGCCCTGGGCCTCTCCTGCTGTTAGTGGAAGTGTGACCTACTATTCCCACCCGGCAGCGCTTGGAAAAGCTGTGTGGCCTCAAGGAGCTGGGGCTGCCCTGGAGGCCAGCAGACTGGGCTGCTTGCTTCTGTTCCTGGCACTGCCCTGCTTGGTAACCTTGGGACATTTATTTCAGCTTTGCTCTGTTGTATATCTAGTTTTGACTGAAACAGCAGCAAGCCTCGTGTTCTGTATGTATGTAGCTTTTAGGGCCTGGCACAACAGAACACTGATAGTAACCATGTATCCTATGGTGTTTTGTTATATAAAAAAAAAATCTGGCATAACCCTGGAGTCCTATGACAAAATATACTTCAAAATATTCTGGATATTTCTGTGCACTCATACTTCTGAATATAGATTTTRCTCATCGTTTTATTTATTACTGTTTTCTTGTTCTTGAATCATGTTTGTGTTGTTGCTTGAATTACAAACTCTGTGGAGGTCACCAGAACATGATTAAAAATGATAAACAAGATATTGTAGAGAAAAATCAATAATACTGAATATATAGCAAAGGAGAAATACAGTGCCCCTGTGCTGTGCAAGTTGTTGTTGGCTAGCTCTCTATTGAAATACCTCTCCTGCTGTAATTTTCTCCTTGGTTAGTGCCCATAATGGATCATCACTGGGTTTTCTTGATGATGTTTTAAATAACTATCGCTGAATTTCCTGAGGTTTGGTAGGCCCCAGATTTGTAAGGAAAGCATTTCTAGGTTGGAAAATGTCACATTGAAACAGTTCCAATCACTTTTATTATCAGTTTTGGGGTTTTACCTGCTTTAGGTGAATTTTTTTTTGGGGGGGTGGGATGTTTTGGAACAACTGTTTTGCAAATTTGGGTTATTAATACAAAAAGATAGAAAAAATGTTTTGAGCCCATCAAAAACAATCAGTCTGAAATTAATGATATTGCAAAAAATGTATGCTTCCTATCTCAAAGCAATTTATAAAACTGTTCTAAGATAGGAAAGGCATCTCCTGCTTTGCTTTTGTATAAGCTAGGCTTTACAAAAGTCACAAATAACTCTTGCTTCCTTTTATTTCAGATAGGAGGAAAAAGGGACAGTAGGATGTAATTTTTTTCTTCTGTGGTTGAACACAGAAAGCCTGTGAAAATATAGAACAAACAAACTTCAAAAAGAACTAGCACAAGTGTTATGAGCTGCCTTATAAAGACAAAGTGATCAGTCATCCTTTCAGCTGGATGTTTTGGTGCTCTAGGAATAGTCCCTGAAATTCTCAAATCTGCCTAAAATTTTTTAACACTTTTGTAGCTTTACCACAGCAACCTCCAGCAAAGGGGTGCATGCTGAGAAAACATTCGTCTGTAGAGTCTGTCTGTCTGCTAATGCGTGCTGCTTGGTGCACAGTACTGTGTGTTAGCTCTCTGCATGCTGCTCTGTTCCCTGGGAGCCACCTTGGAGCTTTTTACAAAGTAGCACGAGAAAGGATAGCGAAAGGACGTGGAAGGGACAAGGCCAGAAAAGGCACACTAACACAGCGTGAGCAGACCTCACTGAAAATGTTCTTCCTCCAGCTCGCCTGTGTCTGTCCACAGGATTTTTTGCTTGACTAACCTTGAAAAGTAATTGGAATGAAAGCTATTTGTGAGGTCCAGATCAAATGTTCTTTGGAATCAATGGAAAAAATATTCCTTTGACTTCAGTGGTTTTTATATTGCACCTTAGTTAAAAGAAGACAAAAAGTCAGCAAGGAGCTGGCTTCAGGCTTCTTGCAAGCTAAGTGCAATTGAGTTTGGTGGGGGCAGGTGAAGGTTACATGTGGTGGAGAGGGGAAAGGCTGGGCGGGAATAAATGTGGACGTACGAGGGTGTGGACGGCTTTGCTGGGGAAGGGTGTCTGGGCGAGATCCAGGGGCTTTCAGGTGGGGAAGGTGCAGAGGGGCTTTGTGTGATTTGCAGGATGGGGTAATGAGGCTTTAGGCAGGGGAGAGGGCTGTCTCTTCCTCCCATATTTTCTGCTCTCCCTGTATTGGGACTATCTCCCACCTAATCCGATTATCAGAGCCCTATTCTCAGTCTAGCCCTCACGAACCCTATAAGTTTCCTTTTTTCCCCTCTGTTCCTTCCATGTATTTATGATTCCTACTTTTGTCTCACCTAGTGGTAGCCCCTGCTTTTCTGCCTGTGTCTCAGCCACTGAGCAGAAACCTTGCTCCTACTTGAAGGGGGGAAAGGAGGAAAAAGGGTGGTTTTGGGACAGGGATTTAGGGGTGTGTGCTCCAGAGTGRTGCATCTTCCTTCACCCTCTCTGCGGAGGAGAGGAGCAAGAGGCAGAGGCTGCTGCCTGGTGAGTTCCTCTGCTCTCATCTTTCCTCCAGGTGTGCTCAAGGCTGAAGCAGGGCTGGCTTTTCAGCCTGTTGCTGTTTTCTCTGATATGGAGAGATCTGGCAGCCTGCCATCCATTGCAGGCTGCAGCTGATTTTTCCTATGGTTTCAGCCAGTTCTGAGTCATTGGAACAACCTAAGCAGCAGCAGCAGCAGCAAAACTGATTATAAAAAGAAAAAATAAGAAATGTATGTAGATATTTCCTCCCTGAAGGAAGCAGTCTTTTCCTGATGTAGAATTTAAACTTTTCCTTAGATTGAAGGAAAGCAAGATCTATTGACACTCCCTTCCTGTGATAAATGTGTGCTGCAGTGGGATGAGAGCAGGTAGAACGAGCAAACACGAAGGCAAATAGGCAATGCGTGATGTGCTTGCCCTGATCATTGAGATGGACTCATTTGTAAACACAATTAGTAGATGTTAGCAGTACTGTAAATGATTGCTGATAGATTTGCCAGAACAAGCTAAATCCACTTTACCACTCCCTTTCCACTACATGTAGGTCAGTTCCTTATTGCTAATAAAGAGCCATACAGACCATTTTTAGATAAATGGCATTTGTGCATAACATCCTGTATGTACAACAGTGGAAATCATGTAGGAGTAGAGAGATAGCATTAGAGAAAATCTTATTCAAATAGAACAGTTTAGTTTTCATATTCTCTTTTAATAAGCAAATAAACAAAAGTACATTCACATTGAGTCTTTCAGCAAATTAGGATGCACCGTGCACTGTTTATTTGCAGTATTCTTCTCTCCCCTCCCAATTTTTTTTGCTGGGTAAATCAGCTTGGATGAAATAAGCTAGCCTCGTTCTTGCCAACACCTCAAGGACATGAAAGCAATTAAAACCAGACTAGATTCTGCAATATGTGCATTTAAAAAGAATCTGGAGATGTAAGTTTTTGTTAGTCCTTCTGTATAACCCAGGCCATGGTAAAACTAATTTTCACATCCATGTGATGCAGACCTGGCTTTGGAAGAAACCTTTCCATTCTTGTACCAACATTCTTCGCCTTCTTCCTCTCTTGCTCTTTTCTGTGCTCCCCCTTGGTGTGGATGCTCCCTCCCTTGTCCTATTCCAGCCCAGTTGTGGGCTATGGCAGGTGGAGGTGGTGATCTGCCTGATTGCTGGAAAACACTGACCCAAGCCTTAGKATTAAATCCACTTATTCTTGCTATGTGCTCTGTAAATTATATTGACTAAGGTGTATTACCTGGAAGAACAGCTGTTTTAAATTYAAAAATGAAGCATAAGCAGGTCCCTCATCTCAGTCTGAGTTTCTAAGCCCTGTTGTAATAAAAAATAAGCTATAGTAAAGATCTTCATTTTTATTATTAAACAGGTTAGTAACTTTTAGCTTACTGAAGACAGTGAGGAATGTGGACAATTCCCAGCAACACTGGTCATTGAGTGAATTTSTTGTTGGTAAGATAGAATTAACAGCATTAAAAGCACATATGCTAGATGCATTACTTCTACAGTTGTCACCTCTTAACATGTTATTGAGAAAGTCCTAGGTAATATATTAACTATTGCATTTTTATCTCTGTATAGTTAATGTCATTCAGAAAAATAAAATCACATAAGGAAAAAAGCCTGAGGAACAATGCATTTACTAGAGAATTGTGTGATATAGCATAAAGGTGAATATTCTTATTCTGTAGCTCAGTGTAAAAATGATTATTATATGTATTGAAAGGATCAAACTTGTTCCTTTACCCATTGCTTTCTGAATGCAGTCAAGCTCTGTTATTTGGAAGGAGTAGCTGAGCTCTTTTCAAGCATTACCTTGTTATTTGGTACAAATAAAAATGCTGCTGATGAATTAACAGTAGTGTTTTCCCTGACTGTTCATATTTGTAAGGATATTTCTTTTGGAAGTCAATAGTAAATCACTATTTGTGCATTGGAAAATGAGACAAGTTCAGATACATTTCTTATATGTGGAGGGATCTGTCTAGGTGCCTGTGTTTTCCCTCATTACTGTAGTACACGGTTTACTTCACTAGCTTGTGTATCTCACGGAGAAATGGACCTATCAATTTAGGAGGGAGTTTATAGTCCTCCTTCCATTTCTGTAATATCTACTGTATATCAGCCATTTATGTGCTGCACTAAAATCTTTTTATTCAGGAAATATTTTTGGTATAGCCTAAAACATAAATTGCGACTGATATAGTTATACAAGCATAACCTTCTCTGTCAACTTTCTTACTCTGGAGCGAGAATCTTTTCAGTTTAGCTTAGATTTTTTTGATAAGGCTCTTAATATAACTGCAGCTTTTTCCCCCCCCAATTATCTTAGAATCTGAATGTCTACAAGTGAGAGTATACTGTTTTTTAGCTACACCTAATGTATTTCTGAGGTATAGTTATTAAGGGCTGAATTTCCTATCTAGGCAGGAACTAATATATATATGGATGAATATATGTGGGTCTAAGAACGAATCACCCCAGACTGCCAGGGAAGTTCAGACCGGTTCTGTGCTTGTCTGTTAGACTGGTCACGTCTTTTCCTTGTGAAGGTTTGCATTCTACACTTTTCCAGTACCTTCTCTGCATCACACTGAGACTTGTCTCCTAAGATGGGAATTTTGGAAAAGCTTCTAGAAGTTGAGCTAAGATGCTGAAAACTAGGCTCGAAGGGATGAGGTGRAAAAGTAGGAGCTGGCAATGTCTGGATCCTTAAACGCAGCCACAAGAGGAGAATGCTCTGCCTAAACATTGCTTTCTGTCTAGGCTTTRCAGCCTTCAGGATGTTGTTTTGTGAGCTCTGAATTATGAATGGCCTTCACTTTTTCAGCCTTACAATTCAACAGAGCAAGAAGAAGAGAGAGCGTATGAAAGAGTAATCCCAACAGAAATGAGTAGAGTTCTGGCTTGTTAAAAGTTATGGCAGTACAGTAAGTACATTTCTATTCTGTTCATTAAGTTATTTTGAGACCAACCACTGGTACAGTAAATATTTATAGATTGGAAGGATGTCATACACTGAAGTTTAAGGGCTGAAAGCATTAGGAGCGCCTCCACATAGTGAATTGCAGCGCAAACTTACACATGCAGTGACACACGCAAGTCTGAACTGTTTTATTATGCTCTTTGGAGAGCTGAACTGGATAGGATTCACTAAAGAAAAGTCACTAAGCTTCTTATCCTTAAAAAAAGGAATCCTTCATGATAGGAATGAAATCACTGTTAGACTTTTGTCTTTTTCCTTAAGCTCTCATGCCTAGTACTGAATACCTTGTGGATAAAAGGTATACTTAAGATGAAATGGAGAGAAGCAGTACACGAGAACACTAAAACTCATACTTAAGCTCAACAAAAGACACACAATCTCTTATCCCATTCTGACTGTTTCAGTAAGTGCAAAAGTGAAAAACTTCTGGCTTGTTCTAGTATCGTCCCTAATGAAATTGCCAAGTAGGCTGGAACAATCATGAGCTGATCAGTTTGCGTTCGGCTGCTTCATAAAATGCGGTGATAATAAACTTGCTCTTACAGAAATTTGAAACAATTCCCAGGGAAGCTATTTAAAGATTTTAGGCTTGAATCTGAGCATGTACAGATTCATACTAAAGGAAATCCTTTGACTTCCATGAAGCTGCTTATATTTTATGCTGCTGTAAATCTGAGGAGGCTGCAGGTTTTTCTTTGGCTGCAGGATTGTTGCCACTTCTTGGCATTTAGGCAAAGAACAGTTTCTTATACACTCCACTAACCACAGTGGAGATTTCTAGTTTTTTGTCCACAATGAATCATAACAGCATAAGTCATTATCCTTGGTTCATTAACTGCTAGAGTTCTGCTGTTGACCCCAACTGTGAATCAGTTCAAAAAGGATCAAAATGCATATCTAGGCATGTACTGCTGAGACAGTTGATGTTTTAATGCTGTCTAAGAGGGATCTTGCAAGGAAAGAGTACTTGCAGAAAATGAAATACTTTAACATGGTATTATTTTTAGGTTATTTTAAATATAATATCTATATTTAAATTCATATCTGAAAAAAGATGGAAAACTCTGTACTGCTTATAACTGTCAACTTAAGATCAGAGTAGGTCCACTAAAAACTGCAGTATAATTCTGTGCTACCCAGGATAGCTTTAAGCAAATTAACTCTGGGTACCAGAGCAGTGTAGACATCAAGAAAAATAGATCAGGCACTCTGATCTTTGTACCCATTTGCTGTTTTGTGCTGAGCCAAACTTTCTGACTCCAGTCTTTAGAGTTCACTCGAGAGGTCTAAAGGACTGTTGCAGATCTCCCTTTTGAGGGAGAAGAGCTTTTCAGTGTCTGGAGCTCTGAAAGGTTTCTGGGTCCCTGAACCTCAGGGTCCCAGTGTTACGGGTCTGCTGCTGGGACCTGCACAGGGCGGCAAGTACTCGGAGTGAAGGATTGTCTGTGGCTGCTCCGAGGTGTTAGCAAACCCTCTTTTCCCCTCTTGGCTGGAGTCYGTTGTGCTACTGAGGGTGCTGGGTTGCGAGGGGGAGCACCGTCCCTTCTATGGCCCTATGCGCATGGCGGGGAAGGTAGCAGGGCTCCTGTGGGCATTACTGAGAAGTTACAGAAATTAAAGCAATATTACAACTTGTGTCAAACAATAGATACAAATAATAACCTTAATGCATCTTTTCTGATGATATCCTACTGTTTGGCAAAATCTGGTCAGATTCTGTTGTCACTCATTTAAAGATAAGCAAACACAGGATCTGTAGCGGCTGGAGTGGTAATGTGCATTAGAGCATTTCAGCTCTAAACATGCTTGCTTTTCTTTTTGCCATCTTGTTACCTTGAACTTGATGTTTCCAATTATTTCCATAGCATCCATGACATTACTTGAAAACTGAGCTTTAAAATACAGTGTATGAAGAAGTGTGCTCACTGAAAAATCCYGAATGGGGTAGCAGCTCAGGTAAACCACATTTATGTGGCTAGGTAACAGTTTTTCCTTTATGAATGCATAAAACCATAAGGCATCTGTTTCTCAGTGACTCTCCAGAAAGTCAAACCAAAGGCTGCTTATCTTCTTTGCATTCCTAATCAGGTCTGTAGGAAAGCAATCATAGCTGAGATAATGAAGGGATGGAGGGGGAAGATGGGTTTTTAACAGCAAATAGGTAAAAGATAGGGTTAAAGAAATATCACATCAAATTATTCTATTTTTGTCAGTGAAGCTTAAAGTGTCTTTTGACCTTCTGGACTGGCATTGTAAACTACTTCCATCCCATAAACCAAAAAATTCATAGAAATAAGTTTCATTTTGTCTTATGTGAAAGATTGTCACAATTACTGTTAGAATAGGGTGTGAAAATTAAGCCCAGTATCCTTGCTGTCAGCTAGGAACTGTATCCAAACACAGTGAGTGTTATACTCATTCTACTATTACCCTTTGTGAGGTACAATATACTATTAACCCCAGATCTTTGGAAGGTGGAAACAGGTTTGAAATACTGRCCATAGTAATACAACATACTTAGATTTTCATTGAATTAAAAGGTGTAGTAAGTTCAGGCAGTTATGAGTCTCTTACACTAATATTTAGAGAAATGGATTTATACAGAAATGCACATAATTCAGGTCCATCTGACAGTCTTCTGTTTTTCTTTCAAAGATGAAGGCTTTTTACAAAGCCTTTTACGAAAACACTTTTTTAATGTAGAGTTTTTTTGGTGAATCTAAACTGTGTTTTCGCTCTGAAACTAGAGGGCATTCACAGGGCTGTGTAATTCTGTGGAAGCATGTGGCACCAAGCAATATTAAACAAGTTTTACGGCCCTTCCTGAATTCTCAGTAGTACTTCTACAAGTATCACTTTATCTCTTCATAATTTTTTTTAAATCAAAAGAGTCTGTTGTGATAACGTAGTTGGATGTTGTGCATAACGCAGAACAAAAAAATGCCATGAGCTACATTTCATCAACTCTTTTTAGCTCCTCGTGTTAGAGTATGTGCTAGAGTATGTGTCTCAGGTTTTTTGAATTTTTGCTCAAGATATGTTATCAAGGATACTTGTGTTGTATAGTAGTTGTAACTCATGTATTTGATAAATACTTCTGTTTTGACACAAAGGTACTGATCTTTCAAAGTATTGAGCTAATTGCTTAACTTTAGTTCCAAGAATGGTCCCACTGACATCTCTATTACCCTGAAGTTTATACTTAGGTGGTTAGCCAAAGCTAAGCAACAAAGAGTTCATAAATGGTGAACAATTACTCAAGAAAAATCATGGTTAAATAATAAAATCACAGTAAAAAGCCTGCACATAAGTGGCATCATTTTAATTTTAGTCTAAGAGTAGGAACCAATTTTTTCTTGTTCTGTCACCCAAAAAACAAATGGCCATTCTATTTTTCCATTTTGTATAAAAATATTCTTCACTGTCTTAACATAAATGAAATTATAATTTGTTTTCCGTTAGATTTTATGTGCTGCACCACAGGTGTARAACTAGTAGCTATTTGCTTTACATTTATACCTCTCACATTGGCTTCTGAGATTTTACTGGAGTGTGTTATTATTCAGACTTGTTCCATGGATGATTTTACTGTCAGTCTTTGAATGGAGTATGTTTGTATTACAAAAAAAGGGGAGGAAAAAAAATTCCTACAGAGTATATAATAAAAAGTAATTTTCCTTTTGCAGAACTCCAGCAAAAAGGAAACTCTGCATGTTCCAATATATCCATTGTCTTAGACCGTTCTCTAACGGTAGTTGTCAAATAAAATGTTAAAAGTACAGCAAGTCCGTGGTAACATTCTCCATCTAATGTTTTTTTCTTCATTGCAACATACTGGTTGTGTTTTCCTCACTTTTACTCACTTGCAAGCCTTGGTGGAACAATTTTCTCTTAAATAACAGTAGAATTGTCTATGATATGATATATGTCAAGGGAGAATAAAAGCTATAGGGAAAGTTCTGATCTCAGTTGCACAGGTGTAAAGCAAGAATTAGCTTTACTCACTGGGATTACCTCCTGGCATGTATCTGTGTGCAGGAATTTCGGGATACATTGAGCCACATCCTAGAGTCTTGTAGGTAGGGAGCTTTCTGGATGAAGCGTGTGTGGGGGGGGGAATGAGAGAGCACGTAGAACTGGGGAGCATCAGGAAGAGATGCTTTGAACCCATTGCTCTCCGACTCGCACCTTTGTGTGCAGCTAGCCATTGGGAAGAGCTGAAAGCAAGGGTGAGATCAGTGGGTTAGGGGCTTTACCCAAGAATAAAGAAAAATTATATATGTGATTGGAGATGGTGTAAGAAAACTTGACTCTTTCTATTTTGCAGCAGAGAAAGAGGTCTGTAGCAAATTATTTGGGCTATCTTAAGTTCAATCAAAATGAAGCTTTCTTCTTTAAAAGGAAAATCAAAATAGAATTTTGTATGTTAAAACCTATACGTTTTGGGACAAAAGGACTGTATCAGTTTACTTGTAATAAACCCCTGTGTAGAATATGGAGGTGGAATTTTCACTTGAGATTTAGGCTCAAACTTAACCAAGGTGATTGAGCGATTGACTTCATCCTCTATTCCATTGCTCTTTTATCCATTTTGTCTGTCTTGATTCTTCTTTTACCCTGTTTTCATTTTCCTGTTACTGGGTGCATGGCCTTGATGGGGTGACCATGTATCCTTAGGGAATGTGATCTTCCAGTGGGAGGATATTTATTATGTGGTTATGGATCATGAGTCTTCCTGCAGTGCTGGTCTCCATGTAAGCCTCTTGCTTTGCTTTAAAGTCTTGTGAGTTGGTACTTTGTCCTCTCCACAGTAGTGCAGATGCAAAAGTGAAATTAGCCTAGCGATGACCATTATCAAAAATACCTTCATGCTTTGCAAAGGTGAATATTGTGYGGAGATTGTGCAATCCTTATCCTCATTGTCTGGCCTTGTTACAGCAAGCCACCGTGTTTCTTTTGTGCAGTTAGTGGAGGGAGGTCCCCAAGGTGTTGGCAGTTAGAGCAGCTGTAGGAGTGATGGTGCTCCCAGAGTTGGACTCTGCTGCTCGGTATCAGTGGGGTTGGCTGCATGGCACCTCAGCATGGTGGGGGCTGCCCAAATCCAGCACAGCTGAACTGCTGCTCAGAAGTATGAGTGAGGGTTGAACAGCTTGATCCCCCCTGTTCTTTATCAGAGAAGGAAACCCTGCGGCTCTTCTCCGCATTCTTAGCACTTCATTACTCATTTTAAGAAAAAAAGCGTGAACAGCGTAGTTCAATCTGGCAGCAGTAAGGAGATCCTTATTTTTGCTTGCTTTCCCTGCTTCCTGTCCACCTGCTGTCACTTGGTTAAAAGACAGGTGGGTGCTCAGTGCATGTAGTTTGCTCTGTTGTCTGACCCAATTCATACCAGTCTTACTGATTTTGCTTTTCTGTCTGCATATTGATGTTTCCTAAAGACTATGTTCTGCTGTTTTACTYGTGACTAGCCTAAAAGGTGGTGTTTGCATAAGGAAGGCCAGATTTTTGGCTATATTTGTTCCTTGCTCTATAAGTTAGCAAATAATAAGCAAATTCTACCACACTGTCCTTTGCTTACTCATTAGTAGACTTGTAATTCCCATTCATGCATGTGCATATAGGCAGTGGGACTCCTAAATAAGCCATATACAGGATTTAAGCACAAATATGATGCACATTACTTTCTCCTTGCTAAGTACAGTAGAAAAACTTGCTTTGCTGTAGTATAATACCTATAGAATATTGCTTTTTCTGTCATTAAGCTTTGATATACACTGATTTATAAGACATGCTTTCTTTTTACATATCCTGTGCAGCATATTATATTCAGTATCTGTTTTGTCTGTCATTTTCTAATTAGATCTGAAAACATTATACTAAACTCTTATATGAACCTTCTTGCTAGGATAATCTTGCATCTTCAGAGCTCTGAATGTCAGTAATTGTTAAAGGCCGTATTTACAAGAAACCAAGTGGAAAAGTTGCTTGGCTTTCCAGGTTTTACCGTAACTGTAAGCTAATTACATATGCTTAAGTACTGGTTTTATTTATACTGTCTAAATCTGAAGTAATGCTACCTATCTTTCGGGAGTTACTGCAGAGTTTCGCTATTATAACAACTGAAATTATTCTGCACTTCCAATAAAAGTGAAAAGGTAACTAAATGCATTCTCACAGATGGAAACACAAAATACCTGCAGTACAAAATACTTTCTTGTAGAAATTATTCAAGGTAAAAATTGGTTAGTCTTCTGTTTCTCTTTATATCAATACTACTTTAAAAACAGCAAAAACTCAAATGATGTTAAGTCGAATATATAAGAGAAAATATCAGTAATTTAATTATTGCACATTTGCTCCATCAGGCTGTCTCCTGTCTGAGGTATTAATAAGCATACTTAGCTTATGAATTCTGGTTTATAGCATAATGCAAGCTACTATTAGTCAACAAGAATGAGACGGGGAAAATCTTTTTTTTTTCTTGATGACTCAAAGATGCATAGATAAAGCTGCTAATTGAAATTTAAAAGGAATCATCAAGAATTCCCAGGAAAGCTAGAGATTTGAAGAAACCTGTGACTATAATTAAGGTAGGATGCCAAATGAGTAGAAGCTAGAACAGAGAACCCCTTCCTATGCATGGAAGGGTTTTTTCTAGCCTAAACTCTGGAATGGATTTAAACTGTAATACTTAAATAAAGTGTAGACAGGCTTATTCTGGGAGAAGATTTAAATTGAACTCAAAGCTACTGCATTGATTAACTTTTCCATGTAGGCAGATCCACCAAATTTATCTTTAAAAGCATGTAGGCACCCAGTGTAACTCTCAGAAGTTTGTTTAATCGCATCAATAGAAGCTAATTGCCCAGACACTTTTCAAAATACCTCTGGGTGCTTTATGAAACAAACTTACTGAGGGGTGTGGATAGCTGTGTTTTCATGATCATTAATGTTGGATCTGTGTGTTATGGGAGCTTTTGACTCTACGGATTTGGCCCTAATCGCATATGAATGTAGTTGTTCTTGTTATAACCAGAGAATTCAAGATAGATTTGTGCCAATGTCATTGTGGGTATTTCAGCTCATAAACTTATTTTATATGCCCCTTTCTCYACTATTAGTCAGTGAAACATATGCTGCTGATATTAAATGATTTAGTCATTTAATCACCCTTGAGCATTGATCTGTCTATATCCTTTTTTTATAATATAGATTTAATATTCTTGGAGGTCATAACATTCCAATATTTTGGCTTTGTTGCAGCTTAGTAAAGCTGCTAACACACTTCTATCTTTTGCTAGTACTTTTTTTAAAAGAAAGGCAAGTTTTTTTAAAAAAATCTCTTATCTGAATTGTCTTAAGTATTTTGCTTGCTGTTGAATATTTCAATAAAAAGAGTTTCTCTGTATTTGGGTCAGAGCTTTGTAGATACTGTCTCATTTCAAGACATAAAATTTGGTGATGTAAGACTTCATGATCAGACCTACTATCGAGCAGATCTTGGTCCATTCCTACCAGAGAAAAGGAAGTAACTTCCTACCAACTTCTCCAGACTTACCCTGGAAGAGTGAGCTCCTGTAGGTTTGCAGATCTGTTACTTAGACCAGAAACTTGCCCAGTGATGGAGTAAAAAAGTATAGTACAATTGCAGTGCTCACAGGTAGTCATTCAGATCTAGGGCGCACTTTTCATGTGTATATAGCCTGTGAGAATCGCCTTAATTCATCTCTGTCTCTGAATAAGATTTGGATGACAGAGTTGCTCTGCTAACCTGAAATTGAGTTAACTTGACAGCCAGAGAGTAGCACTGTTATTGGTTGAATATCATTAATTTTGATGTGACATATTTCTTACTAATGGGAACATTTGTATTATATGTATTTTCAAAAAGCGGGGGAAAATAAGCTACCACAGCAGTATCAATATTTCAAGGGGAGCCAATACAGTAGGGAACACTCTCTCTGGCTTCCTCAGCTACTGCTTTTATTGACTACTATAGGTATGAAAAATCATTTTACCCTTTTCTGTCCCTTTTCCCTTCAGAGACTGCTAATGCATGTTAAGATGAAAATTAACATAATGAGGGAAAAATATGAAAAAGCAATTGTACCTTTAGTAATCTTGAAATATTAGATGTATTTGGACAAAGCAAGCACTATATAAAGACCTTAACAAGAAAGTAGAGCTTATAACAGATTTAGAGATGGTAATAATTGAACATTTGCACAGAAATTTGCATTCATAATTGGATTTGTGGTCTTGGTTGGCCGTACATTTGTGCTAGGAAAAACTGGACTGATTTCTGTGGAATGACACTGGRTTGTTTATGGATGAATACAACTAGGAAGTAGGCCTGTATATAACCAGAGGGAAAATGTGATTTCACTGAAGACCAAAGCAAGGTCTTCCCTTGTACTAGCCCTGAACGGCCAGGAGTTCAGGGTGCCATAGAAGAGAGCTGATAAATTCACTCAGTTGTGTCCTCAGTATAGAGAGTTGTCTTCATATATGCCCCAAGAGTACTGTCTGTGGTCACACTCGTCTATGTGCAGGCTGATTTTCTTCCCTCAAAGTCTGAGAGCGCTATATGTCTAAGAACTCTTCTGTTAACTTTCCAGCCCAAAACACTGACTCTGTTCTCATTTTCCCTGCTGTGACTCAGAAGCATTTTCATTGGTTTCACAGGTCATCATCTACTCTCATTTACGAGGAAAAAAAAACACAGAACAAATCTATTTGTTTGCTGAAATTCAAGTTAACAGGAGCAACTGAGTAAAAAGTTATTACTCGTGTTCTTATCCTATGAGGCTGTCCTGAAATATAAGGGAAAGGGAACTTCAGTCCTGAAAGTAAGTAAATCCGTTGAAAAAGACATTCCAAACAAAAAGTAGCAATGGGAAATACTACTGCAAGTAGCACATCTGTAGTGTCTGCTGCCAGTGGTGAGTCAGTTGTGGAGACTAGATAAGACTTTGTGGGACTAGATAATGTGCTGACTGCTGTGTTTGATTTTCCAGGGAATTGATGCACCTGCTTCCAGATCAGCTCAATCTGAATTCACAACTCTAGTTTAGCCTCTTCAAATCAGGGTCTAATAAAGTAGGGCACTTTAAGTATAATAAAGTAGTCAACAGACTTAAGGAACAGTGTTCCACACCTCACAGAGGTAGGACTAGGTGCAACATGCATCTTTTCTTTGCTTCTCTCAGAATTGTTGTTTTTTGCTGAATGGAAGTTATGGACAAGAAGTCGTCGGACAAGAAGTTTAAAGTTTAGCTATACATCCTAGAAGACAAGGTGAATGAATTTTTTTTTTTGTAAAATTTCTGGTAACTGAGTTCTGGATTGATAACAGATTTCATAATTATATTAGAAAATGGAAGAACAGATATTTTCTACCCAGTATTTTTCACTTTGTAGCTACTGCTTTACTTCAAATTCGGGTTGACTTTAGAGGCACAACTTTCTTGAAATAAGCCAAGGAAAGCATTTAACATGATGCATCCAATCTTGTATCTCATATGAGAGTATTTTTTGTCAGATTTTGCAAAAATGGAGGGAATAATTCAGTCCTGCAGGTGAGTTTGGTCAAAGATTTCAGTGAAGATTCAGCATATTATTTCTATGTCAGGGTTTTGAGATGTACCAGTTAYTTTTAGACAGCATGAGGGATGCTTTTATTGCAGATTAACACCCGTGTGCATACGCTCCCTCCCTCCCTCTCTGGCATGGCTTTGACAAAACAAGGAACCCTGAGCTTGAACTCACAGACCTCTAAAAGCAGCATGGAAGCTTTCTGTGCAGTATGACAGAAAAACATTTTCAGGACTGTGTGAAGTCAGACTTCACCTGTCATGCTCTCTGAGAGCATTGTTGGTATTTTGTGTACAGGAAGAACTCTTCTCAGCAGAATTAAAAATAATCTATGACACCAGGAAAGACACAGTAATGTTCTTTGCTATAGTTTGCTTCCAACCTCGGAAAAATCATTACCTGAAAAATTGAATTTAAAAAAAAGCAATAGACACAAAAGCCCTTTACATGGCAGCCTCATAACTGTCAGAAGAATCAACCTCTTAAGGCAGGGCTAGGAAACCTCCGAGAAGCCCATCTCCGTAGGAGGCCAGCCCCTGGGGGCTGCACAGCTCCCTCCTCACCCCTGCTGTCTCTGTGCAGGCTTTGCCTTCACCTAAGGATCTTTAAAAGCTTTATCAGATTTCATTCTACATAAAAGACACTGCATGTCTTTAAGCTTGCAAAATTTCAGTGAAATGTCACATTTTACAGCAGTATGTAATCTGAATATACAGCAACATTGCTATGTGATATTGCAGTTTGAATTTCTGATATCTTAGGACCTGCTGGAGATAGAAATGGGATATTTGGTGTTTATATTTGAATTAGTTATATACAGTAGTAAAGGTCTGTGTATGTCCACTTCCTAGCATATATATAAATTTTATAGATTTGCTRCAGCTATAGCTAATGTTGTGTGACTTTGCAAAGGCTGTGAGGGAAGAAGGCGAGGAGGGAGCTTGTAGCCTGCCCTGGCAYGGTTATACGTCAGCAGCGTCAGGGCTGGTCTCGGGAGAGGGAGTATGCCGGAGCGTACACCGCACYGGGCAGCAGACCATCGCATGCCTCTGCTGAGACTGAAGCTGCAGCTATTGACAAATTTGGGATTAGAGCCGAAAATGTTCCTCATTCATGATTCTGAGTTAGCTTGAAAGTGAAGAAACCTGCTGTTTGGGGAGCAGCGGGGGATATAGGTCCCCCCACAGCTGTGGGTGTGTGGTCTGTGGTTTAGATCCACATGTGAGTTTGGCTCGGAGATGTTCATATGTAGGCACCTAAATAAAAGCTGTCTGGTTCCTGAGAGTGTGGAACTCTGTTTTTTCTTGATTCTCAGCACTTCCAAAGTTAATCTTTGTTTAGAAGCTGACTTAAGGCACTCCAGTTTTCCCTTCAGATGCTCGTGCCCAGGTCCAATGTTGTGATTTTATGCCAATGGCAAAGTCTTCCAGACTTGCCTCAAAACGTTACATGCTCAGTGATGAGAGTGACTTTAAAGTTTAATCCTTAATGTTAGCTGCGCATGTTGTTGCTGGCCGTGCGTTGCCTACGGCTTTTGGCAGGCCCAGCAAGGTGGTGCCGCTCGTGGCGGGGGCTGGACTGACTGATCGTGTGCTGTTTGAGTTCTTTCCCTCCTGATGGATCAAGCACATGAAAGGGCTATTTATGACAGTACTTGATACCTGTCTTGTTGAAAATTATTTTGTTGTGAAAGCCTTCTAAGGATTATAATTCCTGCTTTGATTTTTTTTTTTCCCAGTGACAGCTTATCTAACTTTGTTTTGATTAAATATTGTGATTCTGTAAAGTGCTTGGGAATACTATTTTTAAGAGACACTGCAGTTTAATTATTGAATATTTCAAAGGGGAAATATTAAGGCAATTATTAAATTAGAGTTAATTATTAATCCCAGAGAGATAATTACCAAGGGTTTGAGGCAATTTATCTTCTATTTGAAATAGATTTTTTCACTTGATTAAGCTGTGTTTGTCACTTAGATCCATGTTTGTCACTGCAAAGAACTTCATTATCTTGCAAAGTACAAAATGGTTCTCTGATGTTGACCATAAACACACGGGAAACAGATTAGTTGAATGCTGTGAAAAGGCATGCAGTCTTTCTGGAATAATCTGTCTTTCCTGCTATCAAAGACAAGTTCGATTTGAGTAAGTTCTGTCGCAGGTGTAATAAAGGACATCTTATAAATGTAACAACAAAATAACTAAAATTTAATTTCACTTTGGAAAACAAATATTCTGAATGCTATATTGAATGTTATATGCACATACAATAGTGTAATCAAATGCTTATAGTGATACTCAAAAATTATAATGGCAAAAAGCAACGTAGGTGATCTCTGCTCTTAGGCAGAATTTATATTCTGTGAACAAGTATGAATCTTGTACAGCATATGCAATGGTTGTAGACATTTTAACCCTTAAATTTATAGACTGAGACTCAGTAATATGTACATTAAATGTACATTAATACATTAATCTGGATGTTGTGTGATATACTGTGGTATGTGAAATATAAAGGATTTGTGAATGTTTGTGCATAAATGTGGTTGCAAGTCTTCTGAGAAATAGCTTTTTTGGGAATGTGAGTCATAAATTCCAATTTAATTACTCTGGAAATGAAAGCGGTAATGATGTGCTTTAATGTTAAGTGGTTCCAGGCCAGCTGGGTTCTATAGATACCTGGCTGGTATGCAGGATCTTTGAGAAACTCTTTTCTGTCAGCTGCATGTTTTTTGATGAGGACTATAGAAGGAATGGAGGATATTCTCCCTTTAATATTTTTCTGTCAAGGTAAAAAATATATCCATGTTTTCCTTAAAGATGAGGGATTCAATGCATCCAGTGCACAGAAAATGAATGTTCCCTGCTTCGTTTCCTAGTCATGAAAGAATTGACTTGACAGGAGAATACTTCTTGTGTTCAGCCACTTTTCATCTTGGAGTTCAAAGAGCATTATTCATATTCTCCCTTTTGGAAATTCATAAAAAAATGCTTAATTTTCTTTTCAGCTTAATTTTATTCAGTATGCCTACAGAAATAGTTAGAATACTCTTTTTTTTCTGGGGGGAGAGGGAGGGAACCTGAGAAGTGAGACATTTCCGCTAGGAGCTGAAACAAATGCTGCTCGTTGACTTATACTGAGCAAACCCATGAGAGCGCCTCTCTTCACTGACGGCCTTTATGAAAGTGCTGCAGACCACCTCTGTGCTCAAGTAGCAGAGATGGTACACCGAGGAGTTTTGAATAAATCAGAATAGAATAAAGAAATTTAGCAAAAAGGTGGAATACTATTTACAATAATTCTGGCATGACTATAACTACAAAGTGCCATAATACCTTAAGCTCCAGCCCATTCGATATTTTGTTTGCATAAGATACAAATCTCGGTTGTCTGTCTTTGTGTGAAAGAAGGGTTTGAAAAACTTCAGAGCTGAAACATGCTCTGTTGCTTAAACTCCTTTAAACAGATCTGCACAACGACCTGAAAGTCTGGCTGGGGTTTTAGGTCCACCAGCCTTTCTCCCCCAGTCACAGCAGGACCTGAGGYTTGCATAAGCATCTGTGGTGAATCTCTCCTGTCATTAAACAAGCTTTGAGGAAGCTTTTTGCCTATTGTTTATCTCCAGATACGAGAGGAGGTGTGTCCCCCTTGAACCTGCAATCAGGAAACAATCCAGTTATGTCCTTCCATCTGCGAGTTATGCTTCAAATGCTGATTTGTCATGTGGGGCCCCTTTAAGGATCCCCTGCTGCAACTGGCAAAACAGCCCTCGGATCCCTCTTGTAGCCTGGCACAGAGAGCACGTGCTGGGGAAAAGCCTCYGGACGCTTGCAGCAAGCGAGGACAAGTCATGGACATATCGGAGCTAACCAAGGGGGACAACCCTGGCTGGCATAAAGTGTCCAAGACAACTGTAAAACCCAGTTAGGACCAGAGAAGTCTAGATCTCGCTTTAGTCAGATGCAAGAGTCCCTCTTGCAAAATACTGCATTGGCAGAGAGTAGCAGTTCTGCCAAAAGGTTCAAGAGGATCTGAGTTGTGGGGCTGCCCATGGGTGCGCTCTGAAATGTGCTGTGCCCTCATGGACCCAGAGAAGTGCTATGGGAGCCATGCACTGAAATGTAGAGAGATGGGCTACAGGGAAGCATTTGGGTTTAGTTTTTTAATATATTTCTAGTTTTTTTTAAAAAAGCATTTTTTTGTTCCTTAAAAATAGGGCTTACCTTATGTTCAAGGACATCTTAAGTTTGAAGCAATATATACTTGACTACTTTTATGTGCCTTTGAGTGTATGTATTGCAGTAAGCTCTGATTAGGAGCGTTTGTGACTTCATTGTTTGCAAGTAGCTGAACAGCCCTGTTATGGCTAATTAGATCAGTATGTCCCTGAGACGGGTGCTATTTGCTTGTTTGCAAATATGTTATGCTCCTTTAAAAGGGATGATACACTCTGGATTTGGTGGAAACTGCTGATGAATGGGAGGATGCTTTATCCTAAGAGCATGCTTGAGTGACACAGGTGGAGGGGGAAGAGGTGCAAGAACTCTCCTGAATGCAAGGTGGGACAGCGAAGTAGGAGCAGGGTCAGTAGAGAGGGAAATCACCAATTTCCATGGGTGACCCATGTGTCCAAACTTCCTGCTTGGATCTTATTGTCCAGAGATGACAAACATCGCTAATGGCAGGTGAAGCTTTAAAGGAAAGCAGTAAAGGAGCAATAATTTTGGAGGTATCTGAACATTTTGTGGTGGTTGAAGAAAGAGCTTCTTGGATGTTAGTAACTAGATTATTAGCTGTGAAAAAGTAGAGGTGAACGCTTGGTGCAACCTCAATATCTTGCCTGTGTTTCCCTTGACACTTTCTGTTACGATGTGTCCTGTGAAAATGGAGTCATGGTCCTTGCCTAGCAAACTTGTTGCTTGGCCTGTGATACCAAACTGCATCATACATGTTAACTTTCAAACAGTTTTCTCCTATCTTGCAACTCATGCTTGAGAGGAGTTTCCAGTACAATTTGGAAAAGCTAAATTAGTTTTCCTTTATATCTTTTCCTTAAAACTCTCTGCCTGCTTAAAAACACTTCTTAATAATTGAGGAAACTCCTTATCCTCTTGGTCAGGGCTCTTCACAATTTGTGCTCTATGCATATCCCAACATCTTTGGTTTCATACTTAAGATTATCAGGCAGGGAGGATGGTGTGTCTGCTACATGTCAACTTTAACTTAAAAAATACTGTGAGGCTTGACTCATCATACTCGAGCTCTTCCAAAATATGGAGGTTTGTGTTTTGTGTCTAGACTTAGCAAATGTTTCAATCTTTTCAGAATCATTTTGTTTTTCAGAAGCATTGAGAGGCACAGCAGAGTTTAAATGCTGCTCTTTCATATTCAAAATAGGATAATCATTAAATGAGCTAGAGTGGAGTTACTTAGTTACCTATGCTTAAGTCAGTCTATGCTAATCACCACTGAAATTAAAATATTTAGGCCATGGATTTAACTGATCAACTTGTTTTCCTCAAGAGTGATGGGAATACTTAGCCCCTTTTGCATGATTGCCATGGATGGATTAAACAACCTTTCAAAGGTCACTTAAAGGGAACAGTTTAAGTTACCTGTATGAATAATAGCCAGGGCTTTGACTTCTAGGATGCTTCTGTAGCTAAGTGTAATAATGATACTTAGCAGTCCTGTAAGCACTGTACAGACATTAACTAATTAAACCTTCCCTCATCCTTAGGAGGGAGGTAAATGTCTCCTTTCATAGTTAAGGCAACATGAGCTAAAACAACATAATGATAAATGAACAAAAAACGCTGTGGTGCCTGGCCATAAGTAAGCTTGAACAAAGAAATTGGCAAAACTCCCACAGTCTAAATAGTGCAAGATCAGATCTCTCTAAAGAGCTCTTTCTCCTCATTAGATATTGTTTAGATGTTTTAAGCTGCTCTTGCATGTGTCACAAACAAGATTTGTGTAACAAAGTGACTGTTATTTTTGTAAATTATGGGCTTTAGAAGCCCAGTTTTTTACTTGCTACTATTTCTTCTTCCTGCTTTAGAACGAATTTTAAATCTTGGATCTTCACCAGACGTGAATACACATGATGCAGTTTCAAGCTATTCTTAGAGGGTAATTTTCAGCCCCTGTAAGAGCAGTGAAGGTCCAGGTATGCTAGGTGTGGTGTGTGTTTGATGTGAGAACAAGCACCGAGAAGCGGCAAGATTGYTTTGAGGGAGCTCTCAGGTTACAGGTTTTTCCTCTGTGACCCCCTAGCAATTTTTATTAATAAACCCTCTCTTGCAAATCTGCTCTGAAATAAGGCCAGAATTTCATTCATCAGTGCTTGCTGCTTAAGGCTTTCTTATAGTTTCCCCACAGACATTTTGTGCTTTCCTGGCAACAGAGTATTGAGGAGAAATTGCCTCCAATCTTCTGTAGGACCAGGATGCAGTAATGGGCTGTGCTTTGGTTGCTTTCTCATTGCCAGCTTACGAAAAATAAAGCTGAGGAAACAAATTGGATATTATGTGCTGCCTGCCTTCCCATTTGTCCCCAGTTCATCCCACCTGCTGCTGACAAAGATTCTGTTGCTGCAAGTCACCTTCGAGGCACTGCTGGTGCCCTCATGCTACAAGCAAATATCAATATCTACTTTAAATAGCCTAAATGTGTTTTAAACAAGACACTTCCAAATTACTGAGGTGTAGCTGTGTATGGTGCTTCGCAGAACATCAATTAAGAGTCTGTCAGYGTTTTCAAAATGATTCATTGTAAAAATTTATTCCAAGTAGAAATCTGATGTGTAATGGCCAAAGCCATTCTTTTCTCTTTAGCCATTTTTCCTGTTTCTCCTTTTTCTTCCCCTCCTTCCCCCATCTTCCTTTGTCATCTTGGAAAACAATATTTGCTCTGCCTGCTAAATTTAGATAAAATATTGCCCTACATAAGATGAGAGAGCAAGGCAAAGGAGCGGCTGCATCATAGCTGCCCAAAGGCTCGGTGATGGTTCTCTGACACGGTCCTGTGAGACAGGATGCAAAGGAGGAATTTGAGTATAAATTTCTTATGAAGTAGACACATGCTATTTTGAGGAATACTAGTATCGTCAGCTATGGTCTGCAACCTTAGGTGCTCTGAAAGGCAGTGTCTAGTTCCTCATATTATTAGGAAGACTTTCATGCTTTTCATAAGATGGACTGAGGGAAGATGTAATTTGACCAAATACAGCTTGGGTTTTTCCTGATCGTAAGTACAGTTGAGAGCAATGCTAACCTGTGTAGTAACCATTTCATTGCACACTTACCCTAATGGAATTTATTGCTGTGTTTTCGTTTGAGGTCTGCAGCACATCTGTAATGTGGGATGAAAATTGTTGTGCCAGAAGTATATGCATAATTCAGCATGTGAGATCTTTCTAAAGTTGCTCAGGGTTCAGCCCTCTTCAGTCCTATGGTAGCTGTGAAGGTAACTTGTTTTTCTTGAAATCTGAGAACTGAATCCTGATATAGGCAGAAAGACCCTTCCTTAGGCTACCAGATCTAACTGGAAATGCTAGCAGCTGTGGCCAGACTGAGAGGAAAATTTAACAAACCATCCAAGTGTGGGGAAAACCAAAAGGAAAGCAGCAGAGGCTAGCAGGAGAAGGAAAGAAGTAGAAGGTTATGTGAAAGGAGATGTGACTTCCTAGGGTTTCTTCTGATTTGGAATACATGGGAAAGAAATGGGTAAAACTGTTCACAACTGGTAGTTAGTGAGCTGTAGTTTTCTAAAAGCAGCTGAGGTTGCAATCAGTTTCTGGTTTTGAAGATATGGGTCATGCAAAAGGTAGAAGAAAAGCTTTTGTTGACACCATTTTAAGTTAAGGACTCTTGCTTAAAGGTGCCCATCAGATGCTCTCCTGAAGTTGCCTGGCTTGAGACTAGATGCTGCTGCCTACCTTTCTTGAACAGTTCAGGGGATGGTGATTTGGCCCACTATCCATGCTTTCCAAAAGGGTTGCTGCTTTCTGAACTGTTTTATCAACCTCATTAACCGCTCCAGTGGCAGTTTGTAGTCCGTGGGTTATTGCAAGATATTGCTTCCTGATTTGTCCAGTTCTCRTTACTAGTGAATACCTGTAGAAAGAGCTGTGAACATCTAGAGGAGCTAGGGTAGCTCTCTGCMATAGGGATGCTGGCTTACAAGAAGTGGCATAGATGAGCTCTCCACGGGTATTGGACAGTATCCAGAGTTGGGCAAAGGGATCAAAAACCTGTYGCGAAGTTTCTGGGAGGCTGTGGGAGAGGATATGTGGTGAACAGTGATAGGTAGAAGCAAAGTGATTCCATTTTATCAACATTTAAATAGATGCCAGGCGGAGCAAACAAAGTGTAACAATGTTTTCCTGAAGTTACTTTTCCCATTTAATTTCCATGCTGTTGTTCCATGGTAATTCATATGTTTGTGAATTAAGATTGATATCTTTGCAATAGCATCTCTAAAATTTAGTTGGTGTACCAAAAGAAAATCCTAAAGATCCTTGGCCTGCAGCAAGATAGGATAAACATTTAAAATAAATCAAGTACTTTACTCCAACAGCAGCAAAACAGAAAGGTGTTAGTCAGAGGGAGCACAGGTGTGGATGGAGCTTATAAAGTGGGATATTTTAATGGCATACCATACATCTGCTGTAAATGTTTTATGTGCTTTATTATAGTAGCACTGCTAAGCTTATTATATGCACCTCATAACCAAGTTCTGCTCTGAAATCTGCAGTGCAGAGTCTCTGATTTCATCCATATTCTAAACTAATTCACTTGTATACTGACATTTGTGCTTTCAGAAGTGGTACATCTTTGAGAATAATTTTCTAAAAGAGAATGGAGTTTGAGTGAAGTAAACATTAAAAAACATCCCCACTTCATGTGTTGGATTCTTGCTTTGTTTGCTTGCAATCATATATGCACTGTAGGCAATAAATACTATAACCAGAGGTCTAGGGTTGGTGACATCTGGTCATTCCCTCATGATTTAAAAGATGGTTGACATTCGTTGTCAAAATGGTTACTGCTAATCTCTGTAGAGGACTGTCATATTTGACTTTTTGCTAGTGTTCT
Source organism: Apteryx rowi (assembly GCF_003343035.1). NCBI lineage: Eukaryota > Metazoa > Chordata > Aves > Apterygiformes > Apterygidae > Apteryx > Apteryx rowi. The sequence goes on along the minus strand of NW_020450529.1, from coordinate 2,172,682 downwards.
TCAACATATCTGAAATGTCTCCTACTTTCTATTAAAGCTCCTTGGGGTCTTTGCATACATACTCCTTTGCAGACTTCAGATATGCAAAGAATGTAGCAGCATTTTCTGTGGCTGGATAATTTGGATTTCTRCTTCTATGATTTATGCTTGTTGACTTCAAATGCTTGCCCCACCAAAAAGCTGTATCATAAAGCTATTAATGTCAGGCAGCTCTTTTTTTCACATGACTCTCCAACTGCGTAAAGGACTGCAGAGGGCTGCAAAAGCAGAATGCTGAAAAGAAATTGCTGATATCCCTTGGCATGACCGAGCACTCGGATCCTGCGAAATGGGCTTTGCAGAAGTGGTTGCAGTTACCACTTGCATATTGTTCTAGATGTTCATTATGCTTGTTCTCAAGTTGGCTTTCAGTTGTAAAATAGTATCTTTGTGGTTTTAATTTCTGTTTCTCATACCTTGTTTTATCAAGTAAGGTTAATGGATCAAAACTCTTCTGCCTGTAATGGCTAAAGACATAGTTTAACTTTTCRCTCATGAAATCAGTTCATAGGGTTTAAAAATGCAGTTTAATAAAAGGAAGCTATGACACTCTTGGCCCCCCTGCTCTCAGCTTTGTCATGTTGCAAGCTGGCATCACACYGCAGGTATATTGTTTGCTCAGGGTCCGTTTCCATCTTGTGTTTCTGGGAGGATGAGGGTAGATGTCTCATCTAAACAGCGCAGGGCACTATGAGGATACATCTTACAGCTGAGCTGCTTCAGTGTATGTGCTGGTCTCAGGGACACAATTCTTTCTATAGCTCTTTTGCTCTGCATATGTATTCTTAAAAAGGCAAAATTTATTATAACATGTCTTTTGGTCATTTCTCTGTGGGAAAAATGTGTAACAGTAGGTGCTCACAGTGCAGTAAATTAGATAGCATGGATTTTTTCCAGCGCAGAGAATATAGATTTTAATGCTGTTTATGCTTTCTTGTGTGTGATTTAGATTTCAGATTGAAAAAATGAAAATTGTGGAGGAAGGCACTTGTTTCATTTTATGCAAGATATGTAAACTTTCTCCTAAGCATGTGGTAAGCATCTAGAATAATTTATTATATCTAATGAATTGAAAAAGCATTTCATGCATCCAAAAGAGCAAAGGGGGGGGAAAAAAAAATAGAGGCCGTAAAGCATTTAGTTATAGAAGTCTGTATAGTATACTTAAATTGTGCAATTTTCAGTGACCTCTGGGTACATAAAGAATTTATGGGTGTCCTTAATCCAATGTCTTGTTCTGTCTCTGACCTTAGCAATGCTACAAAGTCCAAAATTTGCCATGGTTAGAAAACTCTTCCAATACATTAGCCACAAAACTGTTTTTCTTCATGCTTGTTTTGCTTTCCCCTTTTTGTTTTTGTTTTTTTCAGATCACTGAAGGAAAGTTGTTCCTTGCAGTATATTTGTTCAGGGCAATGTTAAGTGTACAATGTATAAGAACAGAGGGTATAATTAGAAGTAATGGAACGGAAGAACAAATCAACTTCAGACTCTTCTCAGTGTAAGGTCTATTAGAAAAGTCTCATCTGTTGTGCTGCTTTCTCTTGACTGAACACAGCACTAGAGACAGTATTAAATTGTGTCCTTGTGCTTTGGAAGGAAGGACTGAAAGAATGGTGTGGCAGAAAGATGGATCAAACCCTCTCAGATCTCTAATTTCTGTCTCTGAGTCAGCTATTTGCCTCCCACTGTAAAAATACTGTCATCGTTACTTTTCTAACAATTCTCATGTTGGTATGGAGGTCTCATGAGGTGGTGTTAGTCTCTGAATCCTGCAAGGGGTGAGCAACCCATAAATCTCTGTAGAGACATGCTAAATGTAGAAGTTGCTTATCTCCACCTGGGAAAAAGCACAGTGCAATTATGTAGGATCAAATGAAAGGCATCACTGGAAATGACAGCATGAAAGCAGGATGTTTGACCTCTTGTGACTTGGTATTCATCATAGGCTGACTGAGAGTCTTTTTTAATTTCGCAAAGTCAGTAGATTTGTCCTGTGCAGGGAAAATACTGTGTAGGATCAAATGGCACTTACTCTGTCTAAAAGTGGTATGGACTTAAAGTAGAGTTTGTACTGTAGTAACTTTTGGTTTGAAACTCATGACAGATGGGTCATATGCAGTTCCTGCTTAAGTGAGGACATCACCCCCTCAATCTGGTGGTTGTGCATCTGCTTACCAGTTGGTTTCATGAATGAAAACTAAGGCTGAAGTGCTTTAATCTAGTTAGATATTGCCTAGAATGCCCCTAAAAACATCCCCGTGGAGAAAAAGCACATTTCTGCTTTTGAGTCATTTCTGTTAGTTCTTAGAAAACTGAAGCCCATGATTTTACCTAGCCATAAATCTGATGGCATCAGCATGAGTTTCTGCTACCAGCACTGTCTGCTGATGTGGAGACTCATTTGTCATAGAGCAGGAGTGCATCTCTGGAGATTAATTTTGATCTGCATGTTCATTTGATCTTTTGCCTCCTCAGATCTGTTAACAAAATTGTAAGCTATGGTCATCAGTAAGTGATGCGTATACACCTCTGCTAGGAGCTGGACTACACATACAATCCATTTTAAAGAAATCRTAAGAAATCAGTTGGATGGTTGCAACATTCAGTGATCAACACAGACAAGGTCAAACTGGTAATATTGAGAGTGAATAAAGGCTTTGGACTTCATTAGCCTTTTCTGGCCAAAGTCAGATGCCAGCACCTGTAGTGTTGGGTTTGGGTTTTTTGTTTCTTTRATCATGAATTTCTGTTAGAGTACTCTTCTGTCTAGATAGATTTTGGATAGAAGCTGTTTGTATGACCAATTTGGAAGCAAAAGATTTCCAGCTCTTGTGCCTGAAGGATGAAGGCAGGAATGCCACAAGGCTAGCTCATTAAGTTCAGGTATTACTGATGGTCCCTCTGTGGCTTGTGTTTTACAGGTGGCTGAGGGTCTCCAGAATCAATCGGAAGACTTGGCTTTATGGGTATTTAGGTCAGGCTGCTATATTCTTAAAATCCTGTGCTCTTGCTCACTCTTGGTTTCTTCATTCCTTCCTTTTATTCATTTTTAATTTTCTTGCTAACATCCTTCTGTGCCCCAAGTTTATACACACATTGTATATCACCCCATGCTACTTTCTAGGCTCAGTTCACCCCAGACAGATAAAATACTTTTTTCTGATACCATGTTTCAAAGTATAATCTAAAGCAAAGGTAATATAATATGCTTTATTTGTATTTTGAATGTTTGTGGACGTGTGTGTTTTACAGAAATGCAATGTCACATCAGAAGCAACGTGCRTGTCTTCCAAATGAGCAGAGAAAACATCAGTACTGTTTAGTATGAAGAGGAGGGATTTGAAAAACAGTTTTTCGGTTTTGCGCTCTGCATATAGTTTAAATGYGGTTAGCTAGTCAAGGGAGAATAGGAAACTGTTACTTCAGCAGAACTACATTTTTCACTATGATGAATGCTTAATTGAGAGGATGCCCAGCATCCCTGGGAAAGCAAATAATGGTGTTATGAGCTTAGAAGAACTATAAGAATAATAGCTTACATAACACTCGTGTACTGCCTTTCATTTGAAATAGTTTACAGGCATCAGTTACTYTTCATGGGACATCTGGCACGTACATAATTATTGTTCTAACTATGAAACAGGAGAGGACCAAAAAGGGAAATAGGGAGCTTTACTTAATACTGAGTGTTGTCTGCATGTTCTTAATTCTCCTGTCTGGTACGGCTTTGGGTGAGGGACAGCCTGAGCAGAATAAACTTGGGTAGTTACACTGGGGCCAAATTCCTAATAGCAGTGAAGTGGGAGGAAGAAGCTATGGAGCTATCGCAAGCTGCCCAGAAGTCCATCTTCCCAAAGGAAATGATGGATATTGAGCAAGAATCTGCTCTGCTGACAGGAAAGAAGAGGTGTGGGAAGCTTTTGAAACAAAAAAAAAAAGGAGGGAAAAGAGAGCGCGATAGAGCAAAGACTTCTGTAGCAAATTAAAAAGTTCAGCTGAACTACACTACAAAAAGCAACACAATGATTAAGACTTAGCAAAGCTGAGAGGTCCAGAATGATAATAGAAATCCAAAATGGCAAAGTGGCTCGCCCAGACCAAAGGGTCTAAACACTGAGACGACAAAGCCCGCCGGCACTGCAGAGCTCAGCGCTGGCAGAGAGCGGATGTGGCCTCCTGTGCTGGCCAGCACTGTGGGGTAATGGGGAGAGCTGAAATGAGCCAGGCTGAAGTTGTCAATCTCTTTTGAAACTCTAGTGTTTTAATATTGATCAGTGTTAGTTAAAGAGTAAGCAGTCCAATTTGTGTAGTCCTGGTTTAATTCTTCAGTTCAGAAGTGCTCCTATTAAAGACATGAAGTCTTTGCCATTTCTGTATCATTTTCCACTAACACTCTCAGAATACTGTCAAGTAATTAGCTCCTGTAATTCTATCAAACTGTCAAATTATTTGAGATTTTGGGTAGGAAAGATTAAAGCATATGCTTAGGTCAAGCCAGTCACTTAGATGCTAAAATTAAGCAAGTGCTTCAAGCGACTCCCTGAATTGTTCTGATAAAGRGTGGCAATGTAACGTAGTTCCTATGTCATGCACTGAAAGTAATGACCAAGTGCAGTGGTTATGGTCTGATGCAGATGGCAAAAGAAATTTATACTAGAAAGTCTGTGCAAACCTGATTTTAGATTTGCAAGAAACTTCCATCTTTATCATCCATAACTGCTCACAATGGTTAATGCTAGGACAAAAGGCTGAAGGAAAAGGAGAATATATGTACTGTTTGTTGTAAAGTATAGCCTACAGTCAAATGGAAAAGCATTTCTATATTTATAATTCTTTGTTTACTATTAATCTACTACAAGTTCCTTGCAAGGATATAACCCTAGAAAAGTGTTTGCTGATGCCTGTGCAGACAATGGAAGCACTGCAGTAGGACACATCTGCRTCTGCAGTGTACGTCTCTACTGTAGGCTCTTGTGACTTGAATTTATTCAGAAGCCCAGAGCTTATCCTGTCCCTATTCTTGCCAGCAGGTCAGCCAGTGTTTCCAGAAATTTGTCTAGCTTGTTAACTGATTTTCTGAGTCAAACCATGTGCAGAAGATTTAGTGCATATGAAAATCAGATTGTGGCAGAGAAGGGAGAATGAGTCAGCTGCAGCCTAAACTGCCAAAACAAGCTGCTGCTTACAGAAGATCAGTGATATGGTTGGATGTGATTTCTAGGTCTCCACTTGTTCTCACTTCACAGGGCTGAAATAGGCTTCAGGGCTTTGCTGGGTTTGGGGAGACTGATCCCCCTTTAGTCTGTGGAGTGGAGAGACTCCAAATGCAACCCAAACTGTGATATTACAGGTGATTGTACATATTTGCACTTTTCTTTTAATATTTTCATGACCATTAATGGTGAGGTCATGATAATGATGGTTTATGAATTATGATTGCTTGGGGTATGAATTAGCTACTTCTTGAAGAGTGAAGAAACTCGTGCTTCTAAAAGCGTTCTTCCTGCATTCTTTCCTTTGTTTTGCATCATTTTCTTTGGAACTACATTAGAAGGATGACTGAGAAAAAGTACTTTATGATAGAAACCAGTGCGTCACAGACATGTATYTGTTTATAAGCCCTAATTATATAAATGACGCTTCCATTTAAGGAATATTTTGTGTGTCTAAGGAACTATTTGATGTGTTACTTCACTAGTCATAAGAGTCCTCTTTCTTCTGAGGAACTTGTAATTTAAGACAAGTTGTGACATGTGCAGTTTAGGCAATGTCAATACCTTGCAGAGATGTCTGTCTTACCAACCACTCTGTATTGTGCAGCTTAACATCATGTCATGTGGACAGTGGTGTTTGCTGACAGCGTACATCAGCTGAAGTAGCATTTACAAGGATGCAGTTAGCATACGCAGAATTTTTAATCTGCTTCTCATGTGCTTCAGATGGGTGGAATTTCCATTAGAAAAATCATGTTTAAATGTTATATGCAAGTCTGCCCTCTTATTTATTCCCTGGCCTGTTTTTTCCATGGAGCTCTTGCTGGGCAAGTGATCACTGCTTAAACTTCCTGAAGTGGCTTGGAGAACTGTAAGTCACTGGACAGAAAATAAATTGATTCCCCCCCCACCCCCAGTGTTTGTTTCTTAACACAACTTAGAAAAGTTAATTTGGGTGCAGCGGAATCTGCAGAGTAAATCAGAGCTCTGACTTGCTGCTGCGTAGCCTTTGATCCCGTTTGTTCAAATACGGTTATTTTTCAGAGGCAATGCACAAAACTGAGGTCCTGCCTGCTTTTCACAAGATCCYGTATTTTAGTCACATACATGACAGAGTATGCAGAGAGGTTATTTCTGTGCTTAAGTTAGAGATRAATGCAGGAATTTAAGGCCAGATGGGTCTGCCTTTGAAAGCTATAGAGCAGAGAGAGACATGCTGTTGTCATCCTCCATGAAGGAACTGCATCTTGTTTAGCTTTTCATCTTGCTATTGAAATCCCAGTGTGATTTTATTTCCATCTGCAGAGAGCTTTGATGTGTCCTGACTCTCTGTGCAAGGAAAGGAAAACTCCTTGCATTGTAGGATGTCTCTGTCATCAGCTTAAAAGATAGTTCATGTCCATAAGATGTTATGTATGCAATGAACCTCGCTAAAAACTATTAGCAATGTTTTGAGCTTAGTCCACAGGGACTATTCATGCAACTTCCATTAACCTTTACCTGAGTGGGGAGGGCAATGCTGTTACCGTGTGCATAGGTAGAAGTTGTTTACTCCTACACTCTGTATCCATCTACTGCTGTGAGAAGAAATTGACTGTCAGGCTTTTTCTGTATGGCATCAATCTAAGTAAGTATGGAGAAAAAAATGTAATGCTCCTTTTCAAAGAAGCAAACTAGTTGTGGTTTTTTTTGTTTTTTTTTTGCTTGGGTTGTGTTTTGGAAAATGTCACTGTTCTAATTTAAATTGGGATTGTAAGAACTGCCTTGTTTCCCTTCTCCTTTAAGATTACTTGCAAAGAACACCTTTATTAAATATTCTCTACATTGCTATAAAGCTGACAGGAGAACTCCCTTGCAGCCAAGGCGAATCAGATATGGGCATTATTAATGACGAGTGAGAAGCTGAAAGGCATARAAGACAGCTAAGTATGAAGCGCTATTTGATTTCTGAATGTCTGCATGACATACTTCAGCGTGCCTGGAGAAGACCAGGCAAACTTTCTGGGATGAGTCTGGCCAGACCTCCGCTGCAGCCACTAGACTGCTTGTGGTGCCTGAAATGACTCAGGCTCTTCATGTCTCTTCACCCTCTAGATATTCCTTAGAGCTATTGATGTCCAAGATGAGGTTCTGTGATACAGGGAGACATGCTGGAAGACTGAAGAATAGTGACACAGTACAACTCAGTTTCTGAAGTATCCAAATCTTGATTCCAAAACGGACTAGGGAAATCAATCACTTATTTTTGCAGGAAGCTTTTGCAGGAGGCTCAGGAGACAGACAGCACCAGTGTTGGTGTCTCCAGTAGCAAGTTCAGACAGACCTGAATTGACACTGGGACCCTGAGGATGGAGCATGGATGAGCATGGAGCTGTGCGCGGGCCACCTAACGCAGCCGGGGCTGTATCCACACAATGTGGCTGTAGGTGGCCCGGCTGGCGCAGGGAGCAYGTGGTGCTCTGCCATGCCACGTGGTCGTGGGGACTGCGGTATCTGCCCTCCTGGTAGCTCCGTGCCCTGCTCTGCTTTGCAGTACAGGCACGTCTGCAGATTTCTAAATGTCTGAAACTGGGTAGAACTTTCTTTCCCCAACGCCTGCATCATTTTGAAAAGGGGGATTTAAGTGCTGTACTAGTTCTGAAAATTTTATGCATAGTCCTCACATTAAGGATATTTCATTTAAAATTCAAAAGGCAAACTTTGCTTTCACTTACCAGTGTAGTACTTGCATGTGTAGCTATAAATTCAGTTTGACCCAGTATGTGAGTTTCAAAACTATTAGACTTATCGATTTAAAATATGCTGACTGATTTTTCACAGATCACTGGGAAGCTTCTGCTCTGATGCTGTGTCAAAGCATATTTTAAAGGAACAAATCAAAAAATCCTCAGCAGTGCATTGCATGAAATAATTTGAAGAGCTAAAGCCTTATACCATGAGGTTTTACAATTTTGTCTCAATATATTTCTCTGAGTAAATGCTTCTCCAAAAGGCTTGTCACTGTTATATTTGGTTATAATGCTTTATAATTACAAAAGTGTAATCAGTAAAATGTCTTAAGCAGTTCCTGAGTAGAGAAAACTAATGTGTGAGATGTCTAATATGTAGATATATTTTAAACCATTTCCTCAGTGAAGAGCAGTAATTTCTTTATGAAATAAAATTCTAAGATATTAATAACTGGTTAATAACTTTCCTATTTTACTAACTGGCTTCCATTAAGTTACMTAGGAATTTCCACGTTATGGCAAAGATGCTTTTGTGCTATACTTATGTCCCTCTGCCCTGTACAAGGGTAATGGAAGGGACTGTGCCATTTACTCATATATARTCATATATGTGACAAGTAGTGAAGAATTTTACTATTCTTTCTAGAGCACGTGCTCTCATGGTGTGYTTTACAACTATAAAGCGATGACACTTTAATTAGGAGCTAGTAATGATTAAGCTTCAAATTGCCATTATTATGTCTGTCTCACTAAGGTTTGCAAATTCTTGCGGTTTCCATCAGGCAGAACTGCTGTAGGCACCTGACAGCATCCTGGGTAGGCTCTGGGGTCTGCGAGAGTGTGCTGGAACAAAATTTCAGTAAGATGTGAACAACAGCTGAAACAAAATAAAGCATTTAGTAAGACAAGACTTATTTTTTGCTCTTCCTGTCATGGCACTCTTACAGCGYGCCTCTCCTTTGCTTTAGACAGCTGGGAGGATTGGTGCTGCTGCAGTTACATTATAGGTCAACCTTCRGTTGATGGAACTCGGTATAATTTTGTAAAATTCAGTAGCGATATTAACTTCCATATACTTTCACTGGTGTAAATGGATTGAGTTCACGCTGGAATGGGCAGCGTTCCAAATGCTGTCTCCTGTTTCATATCAAACAGGAGTTAAGTTTAAAACTGGCAGTGTGTWTGTAACTCAAATTACATGTAATATTCTAAAGAGATGTTCTAGGAACCCTAATTTAATTTGCTACTAAACTTAAAATGGTATACTTCTAAGACAGAGATTTTCTTTTACTAGTAATAGACCTTACTTCTCCTACTTCATTCATATTTTTTCCTCAATACTTGCTGGTTTTCATGCGAGTTCTTCTGAGTATGGGCTAAATAGGAAATATGCATGAAGCCCTTTATCACCGGGATGGACTTCAGTCATAACACACAATACCTGAAGTTATTGTGACTCTTCCCACCTTGAGAAAAGAATGATCTTGATGGTGTTTTTCCCACCACAAGTTACCATGCTGAAGGAAAAGCATTGAAATTATATTGATAAATAGCCTGCAGTCTTGGACAGCATGTTAAAGAGCAGAGGATGGCTTTTCCTTGACTGAGTGTGTACGAGGACTGGACTGTGGTGTCCTTCAGGCCTGTGGTTTACATGCACCAAAATTGTGACTGTTAGCTGCAGTAAAGCATAGGAATATTTCTGAGCTAGCAGCATGTGTCTCTGCTAGGGAASTAATTATATTTACAAGGTCTCATTATCTCTGACAATAAGGCAATTAGCAACTATTCATAAAAATTGTAAGTTATTTATATAATATGGTCCTTCTACATTGGCAGAAATAACTTCTTAGAAATGCTATTCATTAGTGATGTATAGTAGTTCAGGACAGTTAAATAAAATTTGCTCAATTACCCATAGGGTGGAAATTAAGGGAATCATTAGTATGTAACAAGTTAGCAACTTATGTCTCTAATGGACTTAGCACACTATTTGCTCTTCCAACATTGGTAAAATGAGAGAGTCCRTCTGGGGATGGTTTGTGTGGATTTCCAAGGGTGCTGTTTTGCTTATAATCAAGGTCAGGTTTGAAGGTCCTTCTGCTCATTTGGATTTTTGCTACTTAGAGGAAAAAAGAGGTTCCTGGATCTAGTACAAACCTCAAGGTTTCTAAAGAACTAGTCAAATCAGGCAGACCTCAACTTGTTTTCTTGCTGAGGCTTGTGAATCTGCTGTTTTGCATCCCACAGAAAACGTTTATGCAGCTTTGCAAGTGCACACAGTACACTTTAACCTTCTTCTAGTGTCTGACTCTCCCGTTTTCCTCAGTTTGTTACTGGACTTTCTGGGAATAATGACYATGTACCTGAAAATCTGAATGTGAATGTGCACTTGCTTTCAAGGCCAGTGTTTAGATGTAGGGCTTCTCTTTTGTATCACTTCTTCTGAGACCTACCATGTCTTTGTTTATACCATGACTTAGCACAAACCCTTTGGTGTTGTTCTTCGCTATTGCTTGCTCTTYGTGCTAATCCTTACCTCTGAAATCCCGACAGACACATGCAAGGTTGTGGTCCTCAGGAACAAATAAACTCAGCAAGTGGAAGCAGGCTGTAAGGCTGCATGATGGTTTTTGTTTAACTTCTGCAGGCCTTTAAATAAACTTGTATTCCTTCGCTGTCAAAAATGTCACATGTCTGTTTTAAAAGGAAGAGCCTAGCCTTTAGCAGTGTGAGTTGCATGTGTTGAAATTGTGAAGTGACTCCTTCAAATGATGAGATTTCTCATATGTAACAGATCAGAGGTTGCCATTTTCCTAAAAAGAAAAAAAACCCCAAGCTGAGTTTTAAGCATGTTCATTTTTGTTCCCAAACTGCATAGCTTTCTTACTTGCTGTAAAAGCTTCTGTAATTAGGTAACTAATTCTCTGGCAGTCAAATAACCAAATTTTCTTTGGTAGTTCACCAGATAACATAGAAACTCTGGATTTTGGAGGGCTGTATGTGCTCTGTATGTCTAGGTTATACTTCATGCATGATAAGTTTTGCAGGTCTTGCAAAATCTTCATGGTGGTGGCAGTGACCAGCCTGGCACAACCGCCTKCACAATACCTGTTTCATGCTGAGAAGGTCCACGGCTGCTTGTGTCCCCTGATGCTGGGGGCAGAAACACCGATATGCAATGGACATTAATTAGTAATGATGAGACCTTGCTTGTACCAGCAGAACGAGGCCTGGGCCTGCTGGTCTGGCAATGACAGGAGTTTTATTCGGTCTAGTCAGGAATATTAAAGACCGAGCGTTTCCCTGAGAAAAGAAGGAACTAAAGAAAAGAACATGTGATTAGACTAGCATAAATGGGCAGGAGGTGCTGGAGGCTAAAACTTGCAGTTGTAAGCRTAGTTCTTCCTTTAGGCTTTGTCACTTTCAAAATGAAGGACAACGGTGAAAGAAATTTGGGTATTGGCCTTTGAGGCTATGTGAGTGGCATACGAGATGATACTGTTTTGGAATGACTTTCATGCTTGTCTATAAAAACAAACAAAAAATCTGGAAGCTGAGCCTCTAACAGTGTGGCGAAATAAGTCATTTTCAGGTTCTGATTTATCCATAACTGATTTCTTAATGGAGTTTCATCTCCTGCTTTTCTCCTCTTTTTTGGCTACAAACTGTCAAGACAACTGTCTACTAGAACTGTGTTCATGGGATTGCATATGCCAAAAATGTGCAAATGTTGCAAAAAAATTTGCAACAYATTCAGCTGTACTGTAGATCTGAACGGAATTTGAGAAATGTAATGTTAGGCAAGTAACATTTATTGAAGGAAAAAAAAAAGCAGTTCCAGAATGGCTTCCTGGCAATTTTTTGCTTCTTATGATTTAAGATTGTAGTAAAGCTTGTTCTTGCCTCTTCAAGAACAAACATGTTCTTGTCCCTCAGCTTTTCTTGATGTAAATAGGTAACTTCACTTATGTCAGGGTTAAGTAGCTAAAATAGTTCTTATGAAGACTTGATACAGATTCCCATTCCTAACTTTTTCTCTCAGAGTAATAGTTGTACATTAGTTTTAATGATTGTAATAAGAGTAAAGTGCAGAAAAAGTCTGCATCCATGCAGTGTGATCTGAAGATATGCGAGGAGAGTTTCAAGGTACACTTGAATTTTTTACATTTTAGGTGATGTYTTTCATATATTATGTTCAATATTAAAGCTACATTCATGCTTTATTTACATTTCATTAAGTTACAAAAGTTTAATGCTTTTTATCTAAACTTTTAAAGTTCGATTCAAATTACTTGTTTGAATCTCATTAAGTAGATAAGCTTTTCATGGTGTATTAATTATATAAAACTTTTCTCAGTGCCTGAATACCTAATTTCAGCACTTTTAAAAATCCTATCAAGAATACATTCAATTTCTTCTATTCCATGAATAAAATCATGTATCCAAGACTTGATTTGTCTGAGCACTGTTGTTAGTCCCTTTGTAAAGGAAACTTGAAATGTTTCTTTACTTTTCTATTTTTTTGAGCTGCTGGTAAGCGGGTGCAAGCAGGTGGCATATAAAAACATTCATTTTACTCAATTACTATACATTTTCACTACAGTATAGTTATTAATCTTTTTTTATAAGCATCTTTTAGCAACATGCCTGTGTATATATAATAATAATACCTGTGTATATATAATAATAATAGAAATTGTGTCAGTGCCTGTCTCCTGAGTGTGTCCAAATCCATGCAAGACCCTTTCATTGGACTCAGGGAGAGATTTTAAGCATGATAAAAGGAGATGTCAGAAAAAGGCAATTCTGGTTATTTAAAAAAAAGTTACAGTACAGGAAAAACCTTTCAAATGCAAAACTTCTTTCATGTCTAATGAAACAGAGCTGAACAGGTTGCTGCCCCTTCTCTACTGAGTGATAATGGAGCCAGCTTTACTTCTCACTGCTGCACTGGTGGAAGCAGGTCTTAAATCCGTTCTGCATCCAGCTGTTCAGCACAGGCCCTGTAAGYGTGTGTCGCTTAGGTCTACTGACATCATGTAAATGGTTGTCTCCACTGAATATTTGTTGGAAAAATAAATATACAAGGGAATCAACTGTAATTACAAGATATTTCCTACTTCAAAAATAACATTTGGGCTTTGTCCTGATGCTTTTATCCCTTCAAAGCCTGAGCTTCATTTCAGCCCCTATCTGACAGCAGGAGACAATTGTACTTAATCTCAGTGGAAAACAATGTTGTTTTCTTTTACAAGCCAATATGTGGATCCTTCCCTCCCTGTCTCTCCCTCCCATATTAACCTGTGTACCTAAAAGCAGATAGATATTTATTTTTACTGGTACAGAATAGCACAATTGGAATGGAGAAATCTATTTATTGGCAAATTGAATAGGAAGCTCTCCACAGTTTGTGAAAAATACCTATTTACCCTTTTAATATCACTTTACTTTGAAAACCTAGCGGATGTTGGCTTTGAGACTATATCGGTATTTATATACGTATTTACCCTTTGTTTATATACCTATTTACCCTTTGTAAATATATCGTTTTACTTTGAAAAGCTAGAGGATGTTGGCTTTGAGACTGGTATTTATTTTTCAAGAGAAAAGATGAAAACCATAATGCATCAATTTCATGCCCACCTGCGGTATTTCACATGATGAAATCAGTTGCACATGTACCTTAGCAGACCATCCTTCTCCAAGGATGTGGTAGCAGGAAGGAAGAACTACTCATATACAACATACTCGAATAAATACCTGGTGATAAATAGTCCTTTATTGGGCCTTAGGCCACTAAGAGTCCTTCTGCAGCCCCCTCGGCAGGACAGGGTTGCAATTTGGGACAGTAGGTCCCATGGTTGTGTCAGTGCTGCTTAGGGGGGTTGGGTGGAGTTGCTTTTCTAGTAATATGGTATACCTTTCCTGTTTGCTCTTCCTACCTTCCCTATTAAGCTGGATCAATATATAATGCAGTGAATTCCAATAATCATTTATAATTGTGTAGTAGTTTTATTTCTCTGTCCTGATATCCTGTGCTTAGTCAAGCATGTGGCGTATCATTTATGGCATTTGTAGGACATCATTGGTAACAGATGAATGCACAGAAACTCCATGATTATAGCAATGGGTGTTTTTTGTCAGTTATCCAAAGCAAACTGCATATTCTTTGGACCTGTGGGAAATTCTCTGAAGAATAAAATGTTCTTTGGGTTTTGTTCAACATGATATTGGAATTCGCAAAGTTTGATTTCAAGCAGCTTGGGGTTATTTCAAAGGTTATTGAGTTCATACAGAGTTTTCCATTGGTTTCAAAAGGTTATGGATCTTCTTAAATCAAACCACAATGACACATACAACCTTGGAAGGTTTCTGTAAATTATAGCATCATAGGGAGGAAACACTCGAGTCTTACTGTGGGGTTTTGTCTGATTTATTCACCCTCTCGGGAGAGCCAGATAAGCTGAATGACTTTCATGTGCCGAGTCAAACAAGAGAGACCCTAAATCTTGAACTGTTTTGCTCTTTGGATATTTCTCATAAGCACATATTTTTGAACCTGTCTGTTTAATATCTTTTATCTAACAAAGTACCTGTTGTGAAATAAAAACCTTGGGTAAGTTTCATTCCATTGAAAATCTGGGGCTGAGTCCACTTGACGGTGTGCTGCATGGCACAGCTATATAGTGAGTGATGGTGCTGCGTAGCATGGCTGTCAGTATCATCAGACAGCTGATACATTTGATTTATTCTACCAAAGCTGACCACAGCTACCTTAAACACCTGGAAATAACGGGTCCTGCGCCTGTCTGGCTTCTGCATGTTGCAGTCTGGCCTTTTGCTGTCAGGGCTGACTCTGTGCGGGTCGAAGTATTGACTTTTATCATGTTGCTCTAGTTCTCTCAAACTGCATCAGCTAGTGTCTTTAACAGGCCTGCTGGGGACCTTTTTGTGCAGACAGATGGTACAGAATAACTGCACCACTAGTAGGAAACACTTCGGAGATGGGTATCATCAGATTTCCAAGAAGGTGGTTTCAGAAGCCATGAATTCTGTTAAAGACCCTGCCTCTGGCTCACTTTCCCTTGATTGCCTTGGGTTAGTTTCTTGACCTCTGGCTTCCTGTTTGTATAAGGAAAAGTGTAATAAGTGACCTACCTGTCTTTTGTGTGATGTGTTMTTTATTATTTTGTAGCCTAATAGAAAATACTGTCAGTCTGATGAATTTTGCAAGGCATTGCAGGAAATAAGCCTCCTTCAGCTGAAGTTGTCCTGTTTTATTGAAATCTGATGAAAAACCACATCTGTGCATCTTGTGCATCTATTTTATATGAAGTTAACTTTCATATGAAATTCATCAGCATGCATATCATCATGATAGTAAAGAATAGCCTAGCTTGTTCCTGGTCTTGGTAAAATCTGAGGTGAGCTTTGACTCAGAAGGAGGAAATCTTTATTTCTGGGAAATCTTTTTCTCCACCTAATTGAGCCACATGTTCTACACAATCAGCAAGGTGTGATTTACTCTCCCAAAAGATGGTCGTGTGGCCTTTATCCAGTCCCTGGGGATCTGCTGTATGCTAAATACAACCATAGTTCTTCTGCCTTCTGTATCTGATTCTTCATGTAAAAGTCGTCCGTGTGGACACTCCCTTGATCACTGTGAAGCCAGGTCTTTCAAATAGCTTCCAGGTACTACCTTAGCATTTTCGTGCCCCTGTAGTCAGAGGGGGACCTTGGCTGTGGTTATCAGTTCATAACCTTTCGTATCAGCAAGGTTTCCCTGCCTGTGCTGTTGATGTCGGATGCAGAAAGTTCACACAATCACACCGCGGCATGGAGAGAAGGGTAGAGCGGTTTGTATTGCATGAGTCGTTCTTTAGGTGGTGTTTGCTGAACACGTTGTTTTAGAAGAATCAGTTATGACAATTGTAATATGTGTTTAGGGCATTTCAGAGCAAGGACAGTGGATCTTTCATGAAGTTAATGGAAATCCTAATAAATAAATGTTGGATAATTTGTAAGAAGAATGTCAATAGCAATGCTTCTCTGTCCCCTTTTGGTCATATTCTCTTTAGGGAGATAAGTATCAAAAATGTGTATAATTTAGTTCCAAACATTTTATGGAATATAAAATCTGTTCCTATAATGTAGTGCTATTTTAGGCTTATTAACATTTTATATAGTGTACAGTGTATGAAAGTAATGGTCCAATTATTTATGTGGCAAGACATTCCTGAAAATTTTCATACTTATGCTGACTATTTTAATAAGGTACTAAAAAATGCCATAATCCTTTGACACTAATGCTTTTCTTGGTAACCATAATCAATTATATCCATATTCCAGTTTACTTTAATGTTGTCATTAAATCTATTTTTTCTTCTTTTATATTTTAAGGGAGTAATCCTATTGCAGTTGAAAGGCAGCATTAAATCACATGTGATTTCTTAGCCTCTGTTATCGCGGGATACAGAACTTCAGTAACACAGCGTAACAAACGGGGACGTGCTGTAGTTATTACTCCATGTGGTGATGCTTGTGAGAAGCATATCTACCCAGGGAAATGAGTACGTTCAGGATTGGGCCCTTTTATGCTGTGTTTTTTTATTCAGGGCCATTTTCACTATAAACAGGAACAGATAATATAGACTGTAGCCTTTTCACTATCCTGGCTTTCTAGTTGGGTTTATATCAGGGAAAGATCACACGATGCTTCTAGAAGTGTTTCCTCTAGCGTCTTCAACAGCCTGGAAGTTGCGTTGTGGTGTACATCTTTCTCCAGGCAGCYGTGGCAGTTTTATTTTACTATATTCACAGCTAGATACGGAATTTCCATCTGTCCAGAAGCAAAAAATATGGGTGCTTTGTTAAAAGTCTGAAGATTTTAGTCATGAGAAAAGCTAAGTTTTAAAGTTCTGATTTGTAACTTAAAATTGCACTTATAAATGTGGAAAGTTAGTTTTCATGGAGGTGAGTTTGATAAGCAAATGAATAAAGACTAATACAGCCCTTCCTGAAAGGCACTAAGCACTGATATGTGTAGACTACAGTAAATAATCAAAGTTGCCACCTGTTGCAATAGGTAGAAAATACTGAAAATGATTCTTTTAAGTTCTAGCATTAAACACTAAAGTGGGGAGAAYATTTTTATTGTGAAAAACTGAAAAATAGTTACTAAGTAGTGTCAACAAATCAGAGGTGCAGGTTTACAGTTAGACTTTCAGTTTTAAGTAATCAAAGACAAAAGATGATATGAATTTGTTCTAGTTAATGGATGTCAGTGAATACATAAGTAGCTATATATTACTGATAAARGCAAAGTAAATTAAATATCTACAGTAAAATTAGCTATGAAAGGAGTCTCCTTCTTTTGTATTGTCAGAATTAATTCTCTAAGAATAAGGCAATTGCAAGGTTATTGGCCTTTTTCCTTTAGTCTTTGGTATTAACCTATTTGTAAGCGTGGCTCGGCAGGATTTATTTTAGGTTTAGGAAGGGCAYGGACTTAATGTGCGGAAGGAAGAAGCGGTAGCAGAGGCGTCACTGGCAGCCCTGGCTGCAGGGGTGAACACTTGGAGAAGACGCGTTGTTCATCTGAGCTGCGAGGACAGGAGCGGAGATGGTGCTGAGATGGGATTGTTCGTTACTGCTTGGGAGGCAATGAGAAGGGCTAATTAGCTGCGGGCAGCGAAGGGCAGCTGAGGCCAAGGCGGTGTGCTGGGCTYGGCGAGGCAGGAAGCTGTTCCTCGGGGTGCGTGGGGCTCTGGCGAGAGCCCRCAGCAGCCAGGCCGCTCTCCTGCAGCGTTGGGCTGCTGCGCTGTAGGTCCTTGCTTCTGCCTCGATGTGTTGCACTAAAGGTCAGCCAGTGCCATGCACCAATTAGAAACCGAAAAGCACAAGTCTAGTTCCTACAAAAACCAATTTTGCGCATGGATAATTACCATCATACTGGATTTATTCTCCTTAGCACAATTAGTGTGCATATAAAAAATGAAAATAAAAATCAGTGACTGTCTCAGAATTTCCATGCCCATGTGCAAGTAAGTTGTCAAATTAAATGCAAATAGGAGCTTGKGTCTGATTCAAATAACTTTTAAAACTTAATGAGCTTGTACCTGTGCCACCCATATGTTTAAGCACTTGTCCCTTACACAAATTATTTTTGTCTTCAAAGTCGAATCAAATAACAGATCACTTAGGACTGGTATTTCTGAATATTGAAGGATAAACTG
This sequence comes from Apteryx rowi, assembly GCF_003343035.1. Taxonomy (NCBI): domain Eukaryota; kingdom Metazoa; phylum Chordata; class Aves; order Apterygiformes; family Apterygidae; genus Apteryx; species Apteryx rowi. The sequence continues at coordinate 2,154,460 of NW_020450529.1, read as the reverse complement.
AGTTTTAAGCCATGTTTGTTTAACTGAAGATTTTAAGGAGATTTAACCACACTTCTAAAGGTGACATTTCATATTTAATTAGTTAATTCAGGATTGCATAGTAAATCTTTTTTCTCTTTAGGTTATTCAGTTCTATATAGCTACATCATTTTATACTTTTTTGATAAGTCTGAWTCCCAAATTATGTAAGTGTGCTGCTTATAAACAAATGCAAAAGTCCAGCTATGATGTTAAGAATGTAAAATTGAGGTAGATTCATATTGTTGACCATTATAAAAAAAAAAAAAAGCCTTTTCAAGAGGTATTTAAATGAGGAAGGTAGGAAAAAATATTGAATGATTTAAATTAAAGGCAGGGAAAGGGAATTAATATGAAAGGTTAATATGAGGTTGATCTAAGTAGGATAGATTTTATTCTTAGGAYAAATAGATGATTCCTAGAATTTGAGGCATGGATTAATCACTTATCTTGGTATAAACTTGTAGCAGCAGTACCAGAATAAAAGCTGATACAAATAATCTGGTCTTGTACTTATAAGTGATAAATTTTGCAAGATCTCATTTCATTTCAAAATATATAAACATTGTTTGCACATGCATGTGTAATATATATAAAAGTCTAAAATGGTAGGATATCTGTAGGACACATTGTTTTTGATATTCTTTAAAATGTATCATACTGCAGTGATTCAAGGTACTAGTGGCATTAGGTTAATAAAACTATGCTGCTGTGAGCTTTCAGTTACTTTAAATCTATCTTTGGAGTAAAAGTAGTGTTATGTTATGAGAAGTCATTTTTCTCTAGCTTTTTGTGTGGAATAACATTCAAATGAAATCTGAAATTCTATAGATTACATAAAACATCCTGGCAAACACCCATTTAAACCTTGGCAGCTGTAAGCATAGAAACTTTTGGTAAGTTGTAACAATTTAAGTGCAAGTTAAATACAATTTTAGAAAAATGTCATGTTGACTATGATTTAGTGATCTTCACCCAAGGGTTTTCCCTCCATTTCAAATAAAACATTCTGACTTTGTGGCTTTGCAATAAATTAGCGCAGATTCAATCAGATTAACATCTCATAGCCATTTAAAGACCCAGATAACATATGGATAGTAGCATAATGTAATACTTTCACACTGGAATCTGGTTGTATAAATGTCTGTCAGTTAGTGTCCGCTTGGCTGCTTTAGTTATTACTGGACTGACTTATTAGTAATTTACTATGGCATTTTCTTCCCTTGCTTTATTTCAGCYGTTATGTTGATTACAATGAAATCAAGTATTTCAGTAACCCCAAATCAAGGATTGGAAACTGCTCTGAAATGTGCAACATTTACGTGGTGAATCTGTGCAGGATGTTTGAGACCCCTTTTGTAGGCTTTAGCAGCATATCCTAACAAGCAAGTATTTTGCTAGAAGTGTTCAGATAAATAGCAGCAGCAAAAACCAAGCTTGATAGCATAGTAACATTTGATCTCGGGTGAAATGCAGAGAATTCTTAAGTATTTACAAGATAATTATTTTTAAACCAGTAAGTTAATTAGAGAATATTAGCTTTGTCTCATTTAAGTTCCAGAATAACTGCTAAATAGTAAAACTATAAATTTCAAATAAATACAGGCATACATCTCCAACCATTAATGTCCAAACCTGAGACATCGCTATTTTACTTTATGAAGCTTATTCTACAGCTTCATAAAAATACCACACTTCCAGCTTTCGCTCCTTGTTCTGCTGGTGGTTTTTTGGTGGAGCTCTTCGGCTTGCAGCTCTCCAGCTCCATGAGGGGGCTCAAATGATTTTTATGCTAATCCTAAATGAAAGACAGCTGTTGTACCCACTAGCTTCAATAAAGTTAATCCAGCTCATARGTCTTGTAAATAGCCAGATAATTACATCATGGTTTTGAAGGGATTTAATCTTGCGAGGTGCTTATAACCCTGATGTGCTCATCACTTTTTTTCTGAGATTACTGGACACCTTCAGATTGGTCTCCGGGTGAGGATTAGTATCAGTGTCAAAACTGATGCAGCAAGGGCTCMGAGAGGAGATCTGCCTTAGGCTCTCTTAGCCATTGCTCCTCACAAAGGGGTGGGTGAGCTTGGGCGGTGAGGCTGCCCTCCTAAGGCTTCGGAGGGGCAGAATTATGAATTCAGCCCGTCTTTGCTCCCCAACTCGCGGGATAACCGGGGATCTTTCTGGCCTGTTGCTGGCAGCCTGCGGCAGTCACTTCTCCGAATACTGTGAAGCTGGAAGAGGCGGTGGGGGAGGTCTCGCTGAGATTAGGGGTAACAACATGATAGAGATGCTTTAAGTCATCGTCCATCTGRAAAGAGAAGTGTTCTTCAAAGAGATGCTGTTACTAATGAGGCAACTAATTAGAATAGAGGCTCTATTTTTCTTATGCTGGTTTGTATTCAGATGGCTGGTAGGAAATCGAGCTGCTCGTTTGGGTTGCTCTGTTGTGCAAGCTGATTCCTGGGCCTTCATTTTCAGGGCCATGAAGGTGGTGGCAGCAGGGCCCTTCTGCTCCAGGTGCTTTCAAGGAAAAGGTTTCTGGTCGTGGTCTGAGGCGAGCGTTGCCTTACTCTGAGCTCCCGGGTGCTGGGCGTACAAACGGTGCCGCTACCCTTCTGTCTCGTTTTCCATCCTCGTATTCCTGCTGGGGCCGCTATCGACAGAGGCGTCTTTCTGACTGGTGTTGAGGGGTGCGCGTGGGGCAAGCAGGCCGGTGGCCCTAGGAAGTGCCCCACCGGCCTCGCCAGCACTGCGCATGCCTGCTCGTCAAGGGGGAGGGAGGGAGGTGTTTGCAGCCCGGCTCCAAACTCAGCTGCTTAGTGCGAACGCTGTATAGCGCAGTGGTTGCTGCCCCAGCCTTAGGGAACAGCTCATACCAGGTCATTACACCTAAGAGTAATAAGTCAATCTTAATTACTTTCAAATGATCAACGGCAGTTTTTTGCCATATCCAGAATAAAGCGCTGTACTGTTCTTCCACCAACTCATCACTGTTTGTGTTTTTGAGACGTGTGACAGTATCTCCGCACAATCCTTCTCACTTCATCTAAATAAATATGTATTCATGTGAGCGCATATTAACTGCCAAACACAATATTGAACACAGAATTAGTTTCTTCATTTAATACATGCAACAGAATTAAATTAAACCTCAACATAAGCAGAGCAGGCTTTGGTTATTAATCCTCCCAAGAGCAACTATAATTATTTTTGCCAGCACTAATTTCATTTGCATATGTATTGTTAAATTGCAAATCACAGTGAACCAAGGAGGATTTTTATATGTTTAGCTAAATTAAGCAGTGCTGCTTAAGCACATTGACTGTGGTAGCTAAAGTGCTAATTTAAAGGAAAAAAGCAACACACTTGCATAAAAAGGCAAATATGAACATCTTTGAGTGCTTTCTGATCCCTCCTTTGTTTGCCAGAAGTTTCCTGGGAGAGTTTGTTGTCATAGCCATACAATGTGCTGTTGAATTTGATGCAAAGATCATAAGGTTAGTTGACTGAATGAACACAACTCAATATATCTGTTCAAAAATGGGAGACGTAATTACAAAACATTTGCGGCTATCTCTTTTCCTATTGAAGTTCAGCAATACCAATGAAAAATTCAGCAATTCAGTCCCCTCCAGAAAATTGTTTAAGTTAACATTACTCTGCCCAAACAAAGATTTGGGGATTCGTATTACTGAAACAGCTCGTTAATAACACCACTTATTTTACAAATGCAATAGATGGATAATTGGAATCAATTAAGGAAATACCACATTTGAAGGTCTGCAAAGTAAACAAAATAGTTCAGTTTTGTTTATTTGATATGCTCTTGTCTTGTGAAAGCCTTTGGTTTAGAGCATGAATAGAAGCTTTGTGCCATCAGGATGCAGAATTCAAATACAGCCTTAAAGCCACCTTGGTAAAAATGGCTCACAGAAGGGGCTTATTGATGCCGCTTGTCATGGTGTTATCATACATACTTTTTCCAGTGGCTTCAAAAGGCTACAATTAACTGATTTCTCTCTGAATCTCTTTTGTGGTATTAGAATTAAAAAATAATAGAATTATTAATGGCTTCCCTGAAGCATGATCTGTTCTTTCGCAAACTTCAGATAGAATATCTGTAAAAGATATAAATAAATAGCAAGCACGTTTCCTCACCTGAGCCACATTTTAAAGGTTGTTCAATTTATTTGCTGGCTTCTGATCAAGCACCTTTTAGTAAAGAAAAGATGGAAGGAAGGTTCAGTGCAATATTTCATGAACATATTCTCAGATAGTCTTCAGCAATGCAATAATTACTACTTTTGTGGCATTTCAAAAGAAATGCCACCTTTGCTAGCTGAAGGCCAGAATTGATTGAGACTATGAAACTGGGTACATTTCTGCCCCCAGATGAATAATGTTATGAGTTTATTTCAAAGCCAGATAGTGTGTTCATTTCTAGATTTAATTTGTAGGAATCAGTGCTGGGAACTCCTTGCAACTCATTTTTGGATACCTAAGTGGCCCTGGTGATTTCGCTGAGAAAAGACTTGGGATAAAGTTACAAATATACAGGGCAGCTTGTGGGTTAGCTTAAAGCCAAAAGGCCAAAAAGGTTATTTTAATTTTCATCTCAGAGCTTTATTAGATGAGGAAGTGTCTGAAGGAAAGGATTTCCAATTTTCATGAAAATTAGTAGTGTATCTTTTTCTGTTGAAGGTGTTATTAAGTTTTGGGTTTATCAAATTATCTGACCTGTTTTCATTTGAGACCTTCATCCTCAACACTGAAGAAGCTATAGAGACTTTCAATTACCATTCTTTAGAACACACTCTGGAAGATTCAGAGCTGAAATTTATGATGCCACTTGGTAGTTTTTGATAATAAAATAATTTTATTTCATAGAAACATTTTTTAGATATGCCTTGGGCTGTACATAGCTTTAGGTATGATGACTTTATTTTTCATTTGCCCTTCAGTTTCAGGTTCTCATTACAATTTATTCTAAAGCTTTATTCAGTGTCTCTTTGGTTTGTGTTGCAAATTATTATGGCCCTGGTCTATACAGATGTCACTTTTTGGCAATAATTATTGTAATAGGGCAAAAAATAAAGTACTGACATCAGTAAACTCAGATGGTTCTCCTTTCTATAYTTCTTCACAGCTGTAGTTTGGGATGATTAAAATTATTACTACCAGTAGCATGCTTACAGACTGTTGGATGGGACAAAACAGGTTCCTATTGCGGTAGGAGAAGCAATTTTCATCAGTTTGGATTTTCCTCGAGGCTTGGTATGTGGCAGGTGATAATGGAGCACATTAAGGAGGAGATGGGTTGGCTCGTAGCTATTTACCTTTTCCTAACAGCAAGGCAAGATGAACCGTATGACAAATAATTTGGTGTTGTTTCATTCCCATTCCTCTGCCCCAAAGAGACACTTGTCTCCTCTGTCCCTCCCGCTTCGTCCTTTCCTGTTCGTACGCAYGCGCGTGTGAGCCCATCTTCCTGGCTACGAGACGTCTGAAACGCAGACCCGGGCGGGGGGTTAGCGGGGCACTGGCCATAGGCGAGGAAAGGTAACAGCCTCACGAGAAATGGGAGAATTGCCAGGTTTTTCCTCCATCCTGGTGGACCTAGGAGAGTCATATAGCTGCCTCTTCAGTTTGTGCTGAAGATCTTTTTTTGATGCCAGATTTTAGCATTTTGCTCAATTTATGGCCTAAGAGTGGTTGTGAGGATAAATTGTCACGTGCAGAAACCAAGATACGACTGGGTTTACCATTGCAATGCTGCTTGCAAAAACTTGTACGAAGTAACCAAATGYGTCTGTTTAGCACTGTGACATTGAGAAACTTTGCTCTTAAGAATTTATGAAAATATGCATGTTAATAAAGGAGAAGTTGCCTAGAAATGGGGGGGGGGGGGGAGGGGGAAGGCCTATGAAGCAGTGGTATCTCAAAGCCACAGCTGGGAATTTCACAAAGCTTTTTTCTTGCTCAACAGGCAGAGGGAAGTAAATTGGTTTTATTAAAGGAAATCTAATTTTTCAATAAGAGGGCTCAGAAGGAAAAGAACAAGAAAAGGGAATGGTTAACATCATTTCTTACTACATAGCATTTTAAATTCATTGATTTTTTACAAATAACAAAATGAAATAACATTTAGTGCTGCTGAAACTAAGACAGGTCAAATAAGTTTCATCCTCAAAGAGCCTAGTTCGTGTAGTCATAAATGATCTTCCTGTTTTGTATATAAATCTAAAGTTGTCTTTCAGTGCTATATGACTTCCTACATTTAATACTGAACTTTTGATTTCCCAGGTTATTTCTGAGCAAAACCTATCTGTTCTTTTCAGTTACTGAAAGCACTTAATTTGTAGGTGGTATTTCTTTCCCTCCCCTCAAAAAAGAATGTTGCAACTGAGAAAAGAACACAATTTATTTTTAATGCAAAGGGCATAAAGGAAAAATCCCAGTGCTCCCTTGTCACATTTGCACTTTGTGTAACATACTGGATGTCAGATTGACCTTGGGCTAGAATAGGAAATGCAGGGCAGTTATTAACAATATAGGCATCGGTGTAATCTTTYGTCAAGAAAAAAAAAAAACAAAAAAACCCCACCACACTGGCTTGGTAAGGTTTGGTAAATAGGTATTTCAGAACCATGCTCTATCACTTTACAGATAAAAGCAGATTAAAAAGCACATGTCATGAAAGGTTTTGCTACCAAACATGGAAAATGTTGTATGAGATTACCTAAATCATCATGTATGTATGCGTGTGTGCGTATGTTTTGCCTTAGGATGTGAGGTATGGGACAGTGCACCATATCTGTCCTTTTGCTGGCTTTATACTCTGAAGGTATCTGAAGGGCCTCAGTATTTTTTCACCTGCATATTAATATAGGATTATGAATATATGAAAAAGGAAGTTACAAATAAAATGAAGTTCRTTTAAACTTGAATACCAAATTGACTTCTAGTTTTTGTTGTGTGCTAAATAGTGAGATGCAAAAACAGGTGTAGAGATGACATGAGAATTTCCAAGATTCCTTGTTCTTTTTAAGAAGTATCTAAGTGGGGATAGATTGAACAGATGTGGGAAAGGTCCCTTCATCCAGGGAATAAACATTTTGAAAAAGAACCAGTAAACAGGTGCTGGCACTGCTCATATTAAGAACATAAAAACGGATTCAGTGAGACTGAAGAGCTGTGCATCTCCTTAGCACCTCCGTAGTTTCCTGCAGTGGCCAACAGCAGCTGTCCTGGCAGGAGCGTCAGGCTGGGGCAAGCCTGAGGCAGGACGTCCCCAGGGTCCTCTCCCAGCCTCCTGTCACTTACAGTTCAGTTCTGAATCTGTGTGGACCAAGGAATTCAGACTCTTTTTTTTTTCCCCAGTGTTTTTTCCCCTCTAACTCTGTCAGAAGCTCAGATGCAGTCTGCTCAGGAGAAAGGCTAAACGATTGCTATTAGAAATGTATTGGATTGCAGAGAGACATGGGAGTTGTCACTGGGATGCAGAGGTTTATGAAAAACCACGACTATGAGGAGACTCTCCTTAGATACCCTTCCACCAGAGCCACCAGGCTGTTGACATTATCTCCAAGGCCTTTAAGAGATTAAAGACTAGGAATGGGCTGTAGATGTCCTTGCCCTGCTTCCTTGCATCTCATGTCAGTTGTGCCACACGCATTACAGCTTTTCTGTTGTTTTTGTGGATAAGCACAACTGCGTGTTAGCTGCCTCTAGCGTGAAATGTGTGAGAATGGAGACAAGAGGATCAAGAACTGGTTCAGGTGCACCATTTTGATATTCTTTTTTTTCCTTTGTGTCAAGCAGAAAGCATGTAAATGAAAGTTGAGACTTGCTATTGCCTTGAAGATAGTTTTGCCCTAGATATTCTAAATTAGCCATAATTGTGGTATTTTGCACAAAAGTTAAAAATATCAAAGCAGAAAAATCTGTCCTAGTTAGCAACCTAGTTGATAATCCAGGAAGCTTGTAGTTCCAGTGAGAAATCGGGTTTAGATGGGACAAAGTAAAACTGCACTGCAAATGCAGTGGGGCAGAGAGATTTGTTGGATATAATTGGATTGAGTTCAGGTACATTTTCTACCTAAAAATGCTATATTTTTGCTCAGACTATATCAGTCTATCTCCACAGTGGGAGAAGTACAAGCAGAGGAGTATCCCTTGGGGAAGTCCCTTTTCAATATTAGAGATATTCATCTCCCTGCCTTGAAATGAATAGAGGAAGCCTGATGGATCCTTTGGGTCCGGGGATATACAGAGAACCCTGAAGATCAGGACTATTTTACCTGAAAAACCTACTTCTGTAGAAACTCTAGTTTGCATAGCCCGCTCCTTTCTCTCCCAGTACATCCTTCCTGCTTTTGGCAGATTCTCCAGTGGAATATTTCCTTAGCTGTTGTTCYCAGTTTATGATTTTTCTTAGACTTTGTGCAGTAGTTCAGTGCAAATATCAAATAATTCCAGACTTGGGKTTTTTTGTGTATTATCTACAGAATCAGCAGATGGAAATGGGYTGGCATTGGAGTGAGGAGAGCTGTCTCTGGAGTCTTCCTCTGTGTAGATTAGGAGTGTCAGCATGATCCAAACAGGAGTCAGAAGACGCTACTGAATAACCTAATATACTGCTTCACGGTAGGGGTTGCAACAGTGTTTGAAATCATCATCACTGGTATTTGTTTCAGTGTCAGTATGATGGTAACTCTTCAAGCGCTTTGTTTTAGTTCTGGCAAGGCAAATATGAATGTAGTTTTTCACTGGATGTTTTCTGCATAAACCTTGTTACCTGAATTCTCTTATAAATGTGGATGATTAAACTCTGGGTTGATCACACTGCTTACCTTCAGTATCTCCAAGAAGTGTTTCAGAACAATATTCTTTCTTTAGAAGCTCAAACATAAAATTAAGCAGTACTGTAACATTAATTTTTAAATGTCTGTCTCTTCTAGCTATCAGCTGCTACTGTAATTAAAGAAATGGAGGAAGAAACCATAAGTACAGGTGTTTATATTTATCTATCAGTTCAGTTCAACTGATGGGTGGGTCAAAGTCCACCATAAGGTGACTTTGGCTTTGGTTTCAACAGAATCTGGTATGTTAAAATAATGAGAAGCATTCAAAAACTCAGCAGGAATGATTAGCATCAGATTTACTGTCTGCTTTTGTCAGTCACATCATCTTTTTAGTGAAGAGCAGATGCCCTAGACAATGTGTGTGGCCAAGGGTTCAACTAATCACTAGCACATGCTCCCTCCGGAAAAGACAGGTGGTATCAAAGTCTGCGCTTTGCCAGATACTTTCTTTGGGAACAGCCCCGAGGCAGAATATGCATCTGTTTGATAGCTCTGTCTTTATAGCACCTGCTATCTTTCCCAATGCCAACTCTTTTCTCCTGGGGTTTTTCTGTTGCAACCTATTTTGCATTGCTCCAATTCACTGCTGACCAAAGTCTTTCCTAATGTTTTCTTTCTTCTGGAGAACTTTCTCACCAGGTTTTAAAGTTTTAAAAAGAGAAATCAACAGAACTTAAAAAAATAAATAATAACTTTTAAGCTAAGGTGATAGTGACTCCGTGCCCACCCCAGGGTGAGTCTCTTTTGCAGTTCAGCTGCGTTTCTGCTGCTGTTGCAAGAAGCCTTGTGTATGTATGTGAATCACAACGTACTGAAGGGATGCGACATTATTTTGCATGTCTTCTACACCAGTGATCCACAGAACTAATTGTACAGCTCTTCTCTCACATTTAGCAACCACTTTTAGCCCAGAACTTTTATGCATATGTCAACTGATGTGCAAATGGAAAGGGTGCAGGAAAAGAGCCTGCCCTTGCAAGGTGAGTACGTAAACTGTGCYGTTCCCGCTTGGTAGCGGAAGCACTGGCTGCTCTGTCCAGACAATTCAGCTGCCTTTATCAAGAAGCCTGGCTCTGTGTTGTCAGTAACTGTTCCAAGCTATTTTTAGGTGAAAGAATAACACTTATGTGTTAATTTTCTGCTATTATAAAATCAGATACTGATTAAAGCTGCATATCCTGTTCTGAACACTTTTTCATTCCTCTCCCCTGTTCAAAAGACTGTGCTCTTTAAACCTAGCGCGTGGGTCTCTGAAGAGACCGAGCTTTACAAGCGGCAATCTAGATGCTGCTGAGCCRCTGAAGCCTGTCATTGCGTTCCTTGTTTGCCACGAGCGTTTCACAGTTCTGCGCTGGCCTGGCTGCATAAATGACCCCTTCGGTTGCTGGACTTCATGTTCCAGGGACTGTTGTTTTTAATTTCAGATGGTTTTTAGATGGTTTAGAGACCGGATTCTGAATGACTCATTTTCCTGCCTCAGTCAGTGAGGGATGCCCAGCGGCACTGCTAAAAGAGGCTTTCGTTATCGCCTGTATGAGATGCCCTTAGTGTTTCCTGCTCCCAGTAGAGCTTGGAGTGCGACTCTGCTGCAGCTGAGCATTGCTCCAGAAGTCCTGCCCAGACTGTTTGCTCTTGTTGCACACCCAAACCTATCATTCTGCGCAAGCTGTGCCATCTCTCTCTTTAGCCCATGACTGCTTCCTTGGGGCTGCTCTAGCTGCTCTCCCACCTCGCTGTCTGTGCTGTCAGGAGCAGCCGGATTGCCGYATCACCTTCAAGAGCGGTGGTGGGGCAGCAGGCCGTGGGGACGCCCCTTGGAAGYGCCCGAGAGGGTGAGTGCTTCCATGGCCGCTCTGTGGCGAGGGTTGCTTGTCCCTCTGTGTGCGGCACAGCGAGGACAGGCCTCGGGGCTCTCTGAGCACCAGCTCTTCAGGCCTGGCAGGGACAGAGCGGCACCAGCTGGGAGATAATGGGAATATCTTGGTTCCAGGGCTCCCACAGAYGGCAGCAGTGACCTGGCTCGTGTTGGCCCTCTCCTGTGCTGCTGCTACTAATTGACGGTGTTAGGAGTTGCAGAGGCTGCGCTTTTCCCAACATGCTGCTAGCAAGAGGGAATCCTCTTAGCAGCAGCTGCTAGGAGAGGGATGACAGCAGATGTGCTYGCGGYGCACTCGAGCCCAGCCGTCCGCAGCTCCTGATGCGACCTGGCAYGTCTCCACTGAGCTCAGYGCTGCTCTGCTCGTTTGCGCCCATTACAGCTCTGGCTTATTCGCTGATTCTGCACCTGCAATTTGGTGCCATGGTCAATTGTAGCCTTTTGGGGAAACGTTTGAAAAATTACCTTGCTTCCTTAAGTCATCAAAGCAAAGCACAGGCATCAAAGAGTTTGTTCCTGTTGCTCCTAGAAAACTGGTTATGTAAAAATGGGTTACATAACTAATGCTATTCCTCCTTGCTTTTATTTTCTTGGTTTTCTAGCCATTATCATATAGTTTTCAGGACTCCCGTGTCCCAGTTATGCCTGCAGCATCACCTTCTGTCTTTGGGAATGTCAGAGAAGGGATCCTTTTTATGTTTGCATGGAATACTAATTTTTTGCCTTTTCTTTCCACAGTAGGGAATTTTATAAGACTGTCTCACTCTCATTTCAGAAACTAGTGGATACTAAGGAGATGTCCCAGTCTGTAGCATGCCCGTTGAACAAAATGCATATTATGTGCTGCAGTTTCTGTGAATATAATCCTCTTTTGCTGAATTTCCAAACCCTGCATCTTAAAATACATTAGGAGCAGGAAGATGTATTTTAAGATGAGTATATTTTTAAGATGTGTATATTTTTTGTCAAGTATAACATTGAAATGAGACAAATGTATTGAATGTGTACAGTCTTAGTTGTATGTATCATCTTATGTTTCTAAATACACGATCAATGAGTTGGATGACCTGTGAATGAATTTATTTTGAGGTTGTGGTAAATAATGCAAATTTCATTGGAAACAACTGGATGCATATGAAGCTGTATTTCTGATATGTGGGTGGAACACACCTTTTTGTCTTAATATTAAGTCCTAAGCTTAGAYGGACCATCTGTTAATGATGTCACTTCAGCCTATATCTAAGATGATAGTCTGCTATGGGAATAAGATGAGTACTTATTGTTAAGGATATATTTAAGCGCATCTTTAACTGTATCCTTTGAATCAGGATCTTGAAGGCTAGCAGGGGAAAAAATACTGATATTTGTTTTAGAGAAGCATAAATAATAGGAGTGTAGGTCAGCTGTCCAAGAGCTGTGCTAYTTGAAACCATGGAGAATCCCTTGTAACTGCTCTATGGACTGTGGAAAGTCCAAATGGTCTGTTTGAAGAGGCTTCAATAACAGCTTTATCCAGTTAATTTGCTCAAAGCAAAAGGCTTAAAGTCTAGAGAACCTCTGCTAATTGAATATTTCCCTTCTATATTTTTGCCCATGAAGTGGGAAAAAGTGGGGGAAAAAAACCCTTGTCCCAGAGCTCTAAAGGGTTTCTAGAGTTTCTCTGTCTTTGAAGTATCATGACATTGGGGAACCAGTTAAAACACAATTAACTGATCTGTTTGAATCGTTCGAACACAGACTTGGTGCGGGGCTTAGATGAGCTTAGACAAGAGCAGTTGGTGATTTTAAGGAAAAAGGGGGGAAAAAGGTTGGACAAGTGACAATGCTCCTGAAAAGGGGATTTTATGCAGTAATGTGGTAACTAATGCAGTTCCTCCTCCTCTTAGATTTTTAAAGGTAGTGTTGTGCACAATTAAGAAGTAAGTTATCTAAGTAGATCTTCAGCCCTGAACAGCAGGTCTGGTATAAACGGAGACTGCCGACTAGCCGTGGGGTGCGTCTGTCGGTTATACCAGCGGCTTGGTGCGTATCATGGCAGGCCGGCAGCTGCCAGCGGGACAGAGGGGACCTCGCGGGGCCAACTGCAGTTGACTTGGTCACTTGGTTGTCAGTCCATCCAGAATGGTTYGCCTTCTCTTTGCAAGATAGGCTCTGCTCAAACAAATGTACGTTCGTTGTGAGATGCAAGCTCAAAGGCTACTGTTTCTATTCTGAGTTGAAGAGAAAAATCCATGAACGAGGATGCTAAATCCTGTCTTTAAAAAGTGATGAAGTTGCTTACATCGCATTAACTTGCTTAGCTTCTTAAAGGTCTAATTTTTGAGTTTAGATGCCTAAAGAAATAATGTAGAAGACCAAACTCCCCCTGAACTCAAAGGAAACGGAACTGTTTGTGCATCGGGTATCTTATTTCATTATAGGTGYTTACATGTGTAGTATTATTGACTGTTGAAACTTTGATAGTTTTACCGTACATGTTCATCTGTCCCACATTGCAGGCTGCTTCCAAGAAAAATCAAATAATCCTAATTGTCTTGTCTGCGTAGTAAATGCTTGACTGTAAAATTTATGTGCAGTTGCATATTTAATGCCCCAAAGCCATTTGTTGAGTGGAGAATAGTTCTCGTTCTGTTCTTAGGAAGTCTCAGAGCACTTGCTCTCTCTTTCCTGAAAAAATTGTTTCACAGATAAGTCAATATATATCCTAAACTGTTTGTGAATAAATCTGCAATAAGCAGTGTTGGTAAGCAGTCAGACTAAGACAACAAACTCTGCCCACAATGCAATTAATAACAAACTTTCATGGACAGAAGAGCCAGCCAGTTTATCCCAAATCGATTGTTTCAAGAATCGGTAAATACAAATTAAGGTATTTTGTTTTCTGCATTTGTTTATTTTGTTAAAACATTAAAGTTTTCTGCTAATGTTTAAAATCTCAATCCTTTACACAATTATGCACGTATTTACCCATGAAAATGAAATGTGACTGAAGACAAGAATAGACATTACAAAGAATAAAAATAGTTTCCAAAAACTCGTCAAACCCTACCTTTCTACGGCAGATGAAGGAAAGCAAAAACCCTGTTGTAGTCKATCCAAGTTTTATTTTTCAGGATCTTTGGCAGTCCAAGTAAGAACATACACTGACATTAATTATCCTTTGGGTTTATTTTTTCCTTGTTCCTAAGGTGAAGTGAAGGCCAGCCCTACTCTCTCTTTGTAAAGTGCCTGCCAACTTCGTGCCAGATGTTGGCCGAGGCTTGAAGCACCGCTTTTACTGCCAAGAGAGGGTACAAGGAGACTCTTGCCATTAATAACTGTTCTTTGGAAACTTCTCTACTGTAGCCAGAGTGCAAACGTGACCTCCTTAAGGTACTTGTAAGCTCCGTAGATGTAATACTTCAGCTGAAAAAGGAAGCACTTGAGCTCTTTTTTTTTTTTCCCCAGGATCACGTAAGCTGTAGTTGCAAGATCACACTTTTAATTATCTCACAGTAAAAGGAAAGTTATTTTAAGAAAAGAAAAACAAACCTTTTTGCTAGCTGAAAAGTTTCTCCCAAGTTCTAACTCACAGCTTTATTAAAATGTGCCTCTAAATCAGGGGTCATGAATACATATCCGCTGGGTGAGGGGAGAGGAATGATTTTGAACTGGAAATTAACTGAACTTTGATATCAAGTCCATATATTCTGTTGCTGTCAGTTTAATTTCATGCATGTTATATAATAATCAGATTTGGAAGCTCCCTGCAAGTACAAAAACATTCTGAAACTGAATATGAAAAGCTGCACTGAAGATGCAATATCATGTGATGCACAGCAGTAGGCTAGCAAGGAAAGGGAGGAGGATTTGTGGGTGGAAGGGTCCATCAYGCAGTTTCCTCCCCCAGAAACGCACCCCAACAGCGTCGTTCACGGYGCAGCGTTGCGCCCGCAGCGCCCCGAGCGCTGCCGTAGCATCTGCTGGAAAACTCCTTGGGATTCTGGGGCAGCCGAGGGGCTCTTGTCGCAGGTGCCGAGCTGGGAGACAACAACTTTCTTCATCCAGGGACTGAGTCATTTTTAGAGGCTGAAAAAGAAGAGTAAAATGAGTCAMGTGTTCTCATTTTAATTCTTCAATGACAGTGGTATTGATGTATCTTTAATTTTGGACTTTATGTAAAAGTTATATGAGCATTTCTGATTTTTCTTTAGTCAGCTCCTGAAGCAAAAATAGATCCAGTGTTTTTATGCAGTTTTAATTAATGTTGTCTATTCTTCTAAAAAGTGTAAAAACGCATGAAGTGTCTGTCCCTAAATGCTATAATATCTTTTTTATTTTCTTAGGAAAGATAGACTTCCTAATTTACAGCTGTATTTAAGGGCCATAAATTGCATAAGTAATATAGATTGAAGGGCAGTTTCAGAGCAACGGCCTGTCCGGGGCTCTCCTGAAGCTGGTGAGCCCAGCTAGCAGATCGTCCTTGCTGATCAGAAGCTGTTTTACTGGCAGGACAGTGGAACCCAACAGCAACTGGAATTAACCCCCCACAGGTTACACCTGCCCTGAGTCTTTACCTTGTGCTGGAGCTYGTTCCCATTTGCTTGCAAACGAGGGAAAGGCAGAGCAGGTGCTGGTTTGCTTTGTGGTTGCTCAGCTCATGTGAGCACAAACTCCGGTTCCTCCAGGTTAAATATTCATCTATCGAAGCAGACAAAATTCTTTTTTAACATTTAAAATTTAATATAAAGTTAGAGCTAGAATATCATCTCTACTGTGGCTGTGGGAGCATGAAGTGGACAGGAACTTCAGTATTCCCTGATGGAAACCCTTTGCTGAATGTCAGTGTTCAGCTGCAAACGCAGGGTCTCTTGGCTGCGCAAGAGCACAGGGGCTTCCGCCTGCTTGGATGGCGTGCTGCCTCGTCGCTGTAAACTGTCCATGGCTTTGCTCCTGAATGCAGGTATTTCTAAGCTTTGATTGCTCTCCCYGAAGAGTTTTTCAGGGGAATTCCTGCCTCGGGCTTGTTCATGTGACCTTCAAAGCAGCTTCTTCCAGGACCCCAGCTCACGGGTTATTTCGTGTTGGCTGTTAGATGCTCAGTACCTGTTGTTTCCCTGCCGGCTGCTCTCCCACCCTCCAGTCYGCCTTGTGGGAAATGCTGGGAAACGTGATCTGGGAATCCCTGAAATGCAGCAAACATCCAAACTCCAGGGTATCATTTTTATACTTTTCTGATTATTACTAGACTTCAAGATATTCTCATTTCACAAATTTAAATGGGTGATGAGTAGATTAAAGGATTTTCCACCACCTGTTGAGCTATTATAAACAGCAGATGTTAGGTAATTCTGGAAATAGAATTCTAGACTGGAATTTGTAATTCTTCATTTATTTGCATATTTCAGTTTTCTGAGAAATGAAATAAATGTGATTTTTAATAATCTATCTCATACACAGAAAAAGGATGCTCTCAAAATTTGGTGTCCCAAGACTGCATCTTCTCAATTGTGAAGAAAAAATTACTTCTCTGATAATGAAATAATGTATACCAGTTACAGTGGCACAAGAGAAATTAYTGGCATTTATGAATTCCCAAGCTTTATAGTCCCAAGCTTTTTTATGCCACAAACTCTTGTACTTTATTAAGAAAAGGAAAAGCACGATACCCCAAGGTGGTCTAATTTCATATCCCAGAAAACAAATCTTTTATTTCTGACTACATCAATTTGTGTGCACAAATTGCATTTTTATTGCAATGAAGAAAAAGTGTAATTTTTTCTTTTAGCTTATTGGAAAAACAGTTGATGTAATTGGACAATTGGTGTAATTGTATATGCAACTGGAGTAATCACGCATTCAAATAAGCAATTATATGCACACTTATGCAACTTGTGCGTGTGGTTTCAATACATTTCTCTCTTATTTAGGCATGTAATTGTATGTGTGTTTTGCATCTAATGTTTTTATGCAGGGTCCTACATAGTTATTGATTTTAGTAACAACGTTGTTTCCTAAATATAGAGCGTTCTTTACACTATAAGCAATAAAAATAATGCGTTCACGGTAATGTTCAGGGCTGTGAATACATTATTTCTAAACTGATGCATTGTACTTTATGGGGAGGGAATTTAAACACTTACTAAAGATAAAACCTCATTTAAGCTCCAGCCATTTCACAGCAATCTACGATACACAGAATGTTTTGCCAGTTCCTAAGGCCGTGTAAAGGGAACTTGACAAGCACTTGTTTAATACATTTTTAAACTTATTGGTGCAACTTTTTTCACTTTCTATTTTTTCAATTTGCTTGGCAACACGATCACATTAGAGCATCAGGAGATATGGTCTATGGTTAAGTAACGTACTCAGCGCACTAGGCAGCRCGTACCACGCTGTATCGGAGCCAGAAGAGTTGTGCTGTTCTGGTTTCAGGCTGCTGAAGCTTCAGGATGGAACTGTGCGTGTTTAGGTGATTCTCACGGTTAAGGAATAGTTCTCTTACTAGTTTTCTCTCCCCTTTTTGCCCCCCAGTGACTGCAGTGGAACGCATTAGCGAGGCCTTTCAGTGGTGTCAGGATTTCGGGGGAACTGGTAGAGCTAGACCAAGAAAAATGAGGTAAGCACATATAATTTATTACTTTCATTGACTTCTGCTGTTCTGGAGTAAGAGTACTCAGAAGCTCTGTATCAGCTCRTAAAGGAGACTCTGAATTTATAAGGCAAATAAAATTCCAAATCGGAATATCGTTGTTAGTAAAATCTAGTGCTGCTATTGAAATAAAATAAAAAATATTATCTCTTAGGTATGCAGTGACAACTCTAACATTTGAAAGGGTCAAGCAGGTTACCTGTTTAGGTAACAAATAAAAGTTCTGTCATTACAAACAAAAATCTGATTTATGTGATAGGATTTCATGAAAGCAGAAAGTATGGTCTAAAACAGAGTGGGGCCACGGCTGCCCTCTATGTGGAGGTAAGCAGTGTCTGCTTCAAAGGGGAAATCTGGAGGACGTTTGCAGCTACTTCACTACTCCTGGAAAGTTTAATTGGATGTGAGATCACCAAAACCTGACTAATTTCCTTTTTTTAAAAAAAAGTGTCCTGTATGTTAAGGGTTTGCACAATTCTCTAGAAAGGGGTTTATGTAGTATTTAAAGCATTGTATGCACCAGTCAAGCCTATGGATGTGCTTATRCATCCACTAATTAGGCTATTCTAATTTTTTTAAATCTTCAAAAATTGTTGTAAAGCCTGCTGTCTATAACTTGTGAAGATATAAGGAGAAACTTTTTCAGCTGGGTATAATATAAAATCATGTAGAACTTTCTGGTCTAAATCTGAGATGCTCGGCACCTATATCTAGTTCTTAAATTGGTGGTGTTGCTTGCTGTGTCTCAAAAGCAGATCCCAGTTATGCAAGTTTGGTCAAAACGAATCATTGTACTGTAAAGGTCTTTTTTAAAAAAAAAAAAAGAAAAAAAGAAAAAAGGGTGGTTAAAATCTTTTTTAAAAATCTTGAGTTTTGGCTTATGCTTCATTAGTCAGTTCACCAGATGATGTACAGACAATTATCATTGGTTAATGGATTAATAGGCCAAATGCATTGTTTCATTCTATTACTTCTAAGCTGCTTATACATAAACTACTAAATAATTGCATCACAATTAAAACTCTGCCTGAAGACAGTTTTCATTTTCCATAGTGGTGCTGTGTGCAGAAAAATATTTTTTGTGCTAGGGCTGCCTGAAATGACTGGGGTGTATATCCATTCCACTACTGGTTTCAGTTATAATTATTTTATGGTCTTAAAGTAAGTTTGTTACTTGTCATTACAAGAAACAGTTCACGTTTTCAAAACACTTTAATGCATTTAATGCATGTCTTAATGCAATTTTTCTTCTAAATTTGATTTGATGTTTTTATGCTAGAARTGCTCAGTATTTTAACAAGTGAGGCATTCAAAACGGAAGGCGCAATTTTGGTGGCTGCCTTGGTCGAAGATGGTGGCAGTGGTAGGTTGCTGGGTGACTGAAGTAGATGAACTGTCTGTCTCCAAATCCCGTATGCCTTTCTCCTTCGGGCTTCTTAATGCTCAGAGGGGAAGAGCTGCCAAGTTTGCAGTCTCTGCTTGTCACTTTATCTTGGGTTTAAAATCAGTGTGTGTTATGCAGTGAGCTGATACAGAAGTCACAGCAAGTGGAAGGAAAATTCTGATGAATAGACACTACCTGGCCAAATTTTTGTGAAAATTTGATTTATAATTTAATTGGATCTTGTAAGTGTAATAAGCAATTAAGGTTTTTGTAGTTATTGTTAATTATTTTCCTCTGAAATGTGACTTTTTCTCTCTTTTGCTATACTAATTCTCCTATATTCTGTGCAAAGATGTCACCAAACTTTATTCCATACTCCAAATAGTGTCCTGCCAATTCCAGCTGTAAATGCAGTAGTGAGGTCGCTTTCCACCCTGGGGGCTGAATCTAGCCGTTCCTGTACCATTGCAGTCCGGGGGCTGCCACTCCAGTTCTCTATTGCTAATGTCTGAAACATTATTAAAAAARAGAGAGAGAGAGAAAACAAAACAGTAGTGCTTTCCCTTGACTATAAACAGTAACATGTAGAAATATCAATTTTCATACATGTTGAAGGAGCTGGAGGGTACAGAAGTCAAACCCTTCAAAAAGGCTTATTAGGATAAAAATTTATAGTATTCCCTGGACCAAAGGAAGACTAACTTAAAATCTATAGGCCAGATTCTCAGTAATATGGATCAATAGGTCCACTGAAGTATACAGGATATACATCTTTGTATCAGGTAAACATATGTCCTGTGTGTATTTAAAATACTTTAGAGGGATTCCTAGTCAGATTATCCTATTTCCAACAGCATTCTGGGCAAACGAGCCAGGAAAAAAATGTATTTCTACTCATACTTATGGCACAACAAATTGATCTTTCGGAGCAAGCCATCATTTTTATCCAAGCGATCGTGTGCTCGCTCAGTATCCTGAGTAACTCTGACCGATCCAGAGAAGACGCAAGCCTGCTTCCTTCTTGTCTGTGAAGGTGATTCCTGGAGCTCTGCCTCTTCCYGGTTCAAACCCCTGCTTCCTTATAAATACCTCTGTATCTAGGGTGGTAATCTGTATCCAAAAACTTTATGGATTCTTGCTTTGAAAATGTTATCTAGTGTCTAGTCACAGCCAGATACTGCATTATTTAGACTTTTAGCTTGATTCAGTCTGATGATTTGTGTTTTAAAGCAACACGCTGCAAAAACCAGATGCGCAGAACCTCTGACACTGATGGTCACCATTGCTTTGYTCTGCATGTGTGTGTAGGTGTGCTACCTGAAGAAGGCCAAGCAAGAGCTCAGCCTGGTCCTGACCAGTTTCTCTGGTTTTGGGCTTCAGTACTGCTCTGTAGGTATCTGGACAGAGGAAGGGTTGTGGCATTTCTGCATTTCATTGGGATGTGGCAGGTTGGCGTCTGCTGGTAAAAATGGGAGCAATCGGGGGAGTATGTGGGACCCGAGAGCTCAGCCTTGTTCTGAACGTGGTGCAACTCCAGCGTGCGTGTGAGCGTGCRTGAGATCTTTAGCCTCAAAATATGCAATACCAGCCACAATGTCCAGTCCAGAAACCATGGCAGCCTCATGGCTTTTCTCTTGGTGTCTGCCAGTAGGGTGGCTTAGCGGGTGGTCAGGACAGGCTGCAGCTCCAGCACGAGAACGGCCCTGCCTGGTGCAGAGCGAGTCCTGTGTCACGCGCTGCCTGCCTCCCTCATTCGTATCGCRTCCAACATGTCCAGCTGAGGATCCAGCACAGGATAGAAATTGACTCCTCTAAGCTTTGTTTTCTCCTCATGTTTGTATTTCCATTGTCCTTTCTGCAGCTCAAATTCACATGAATGTGAAAGTTGGTGTCTTTGAGCCATGCTAATGATAAAATAAACATGAGGGTAAATCAGAATTTTTTAATTGAAGTGGAATCTACGGATTTGCACATTCTTCAGTGAGTCAATACAAAGYTATTTACAGTCTGTGTCAGATACAGGGAACATTTGCATTAGAGGATGAGTTGAGAGTGGTCAAGACATTGTTTTGGTATTCARCACAAAGCACATCATCTCTCTCTATTTGTCCCTTGAAAATGTGTCCACAGAAGAATGATAATAGAAATCCAGTATTCCAGTAGAAATGCAGAAAAAACAAAATGACTTAGCTTGGTTCACATTTACTTCTAAAGGTCTGCTTTGTAAGAGCTTTTGCTGTTCACCCATCCTTCCAGTGACCCCAAACATAGGGTCAGGCGTGATTCCTTGCATGTGTGATAGGGCAGGTAGGCATATACTTCCTCTTCCGTGTCCGCAGGTAGCTGAATCAAGCTTGTGTAATAGGATGCTGGACATTTGCGGAGCAAATGCAAGCTGTGTTCTTTATTACTGGTTCTTTCAAAGCTTCTCTCTCTGACTTCTGAACAAAATGCCTACGACGCTTGGTAACGGCTGCACAGGTCAGTTAATAGCATGTGGGATATTTTATCACGCAGCAGGTGGATGGCCACTCAGGCAATATAATCTTGTAGTTCTGTCATCTTGTATTACCCTCCGCCTCATATCGAGTTTACAGCTGACTTGCTTTGTGCAACTTCACCATAAAATACCTTCAGGAATGGTTACAGCTCCTCCCAACAGGGATAACGTTCTGCACAGCAGTATTGGCAGCGCTCCGCAGATGTGACCTCCTTAGTGCAGTGCAGCTATACTGGCAAACTGCTCCCTGCTAATCTGTCGTAACAGCAAAGAAATATCTATGCRGCAATGAAGTAGTTTTTATTGTAGCCTGCTGATGACCTCAGCCCGCAGCCTCATTTAGGCAGCGCCTTCAGTCTTGGTATTTCTTACAACTGCGTTCATGTAAAGATGACTATTTGCTGTCTTGTTTCATATTTCCTTGTACAGTATAGGTCTAAAGACTTTTGCAATGCGTGATTAATCCACAGTATGGCATAAGGATAACAAGATACCAATTTGCTGAAATCCACCTTTAAGTCATATGTCTTAACATCTAGAAGCCAAAACTTTATAAATGCACATTTGAAGAACAAAAAAGTGGGGAAAAGATTTTTGGACTTTTTTTTGAAAAAAATGTCTTAATTATGTGCATCTCTCCAGTGTTTAGAATTTGGTTCAGGAGCTTATGCAAACCTTACTCAATATGATTTAGTGTTATTCAGTGGAACGAGACTTCTGCAGAGGAAGCTTTTTTTATAAAATAATCTATTCAGAATATTCCTTCCAATTCCAGTCAAGTCAGAACTACTGCGGCGTGGTAACTACTCCATGTTTCACCCGTCATATTTCTGTTCTTTTGGTTACTGCTGAATGCACAAAGTGAATGAAAATACTGAATAATTTTTTTTTAATGATTTCACATTTCTAAAAAGGATTTTCTCAAACATTCCGTTCTGATCTGGTCTTATCCTAATCAGACTTTCTCCCATTTGGAAGTAAATCTAA
The DNA here is from genome assembly GCF_003343035.1 of Apteryx rowi. Lineage (NCBI taxonomy): Eukaryota > Metazoa > Chordata > Aves > Apterygiformes > Apterygidae > Apteryx > Apteryx rowi. Next base: position 2,132,197 of record NW_020450529.1, on the reverse strand, counting down.
GTCACTAGTCAGAAAAATACTTGTATGTGCAACTTTAAGTTGAGAATTTCAATTGAAGTAATGGTGTGTTTTTCCCTGTTCTAGAGGTTGGTGAAATAGTTTTGAGACTAACAGTCCTGTGATGTTTTGGTGGTTGCCGAGGGAGCGTCGCATAACACAGCGTGTCAGAAACTCGCCTTTATCTGGCAATAACCTGGCAGAATCCAGCAGGCGAAACCTCACCAGGCTTTGCGGGCTCTTAAGCTGTGTACTTTCTCATCACAAACACCGAGCCTGGGGCCAGGCTGTTCTTTCTCAYGCCATGAACATTACTGGTTTCCATAAGGATACCCATAAAATGAAACATTCCAATTGCAATATCACAGCTAAAAAGATGGTGGAAAGAAAAGACTTTCACCATRAAAAAAATGTAGACAAGAAATATGGATGTTCTAGCTTTTAAGGTGGCAAKATAGGAACACATAAATCACTGACAGTAATCCTTTAAAATATGTAGATGAATTAGAAAGGAGTTTTAGCCAAAAGGCATCAGAATTCAAAATATACAGTTCAAAATACACAACTGTTTAACTCAAATGGATAAAATACGTGTTTCACAATAAGTGCAGATTTTTAAAGAGGAAGGTAATTACAGCCCTAAGCACTTAATGCTACCTAACCGTGTCCCCGTGTTATGTGAAACCAAGCGCAGTGCTAGAGCTACTTCACAGATCTGACGCGCTGTCTCCTTTCAGAAACTGGGCTCATGTTACTGTAAGGTCTATTTGCAAAAAAACCCCAAAGTTTCTTGTATTAAAACAAAYTCCTCATATGGTGGCAGCCTTTTGAAGGAGATGGGGGGGAAAAAATGCTTCCATTTAATTTTTGTTTAAATACAATCGGAAGAAAACATACATAATGTGGAATGGCTCCTGTTATTTTGATGGGGGAAAATGGTAATCTGCAATTCACTTTCACAGGAACTAGTAAGACATCTTCTGTGTTCCCTGAGGCTAACAAGATTATTTCAATTCTAGATCTTATTTCAAGATCTTATTTCAACAGATGGCTGTTTTTAGTCATTTCGTCACTTCTCAAGGGCTTTACTTAAAATGGGCACATTCTTAGGTTATAAGCCCTGCTTCAGTTATCAGTGTTGTTGTTATTGCCTCAGGGTGAGCTACCTGCTAACTGTTAGATGAGTTTGTTCCTCTTCTGTTAAACATTTCTGCTTTCACTCAGCAACCTCTAAAATTAGTAGCTCAACAAARTCGGAGGGATTTTTCTCAGGATCTTTGCAAGAACAACGAGCGTGGTGTTTGCAGCCCTTCTCCTTACTGCTGATATTGGAAAGGGATCCATCGAAAGGGTAGATGAGTTGGTGCTGGGAGAGGAGCAGCAAGAAGCTATTTGCCARCAACTTAAATTCTGTAAATCAAGGCCATGAACTGTAAGCCACACTAGGGAAATTCAAGCTAATTCCTTTAACTGCCCRTTAGACTTTGCTCGTTCCTACTTAACATATCTGTTTGCTAAAGAAATGCCGTTTTCTGGGGGAGGTCTGACTTCACTAAATCTTTTAGCTGTTTCTTAATGGTAGTTAGGCAACACTGGTAGGATTGAGAAAAGGTTTTAGGTTTCCTTGAAATGAAGTAATGGAAGGAAAAGTGGGTTTTGTCTGTGGTTGTGTGTTTTTTTTTTTTCTTTTTTTCCCCCTCCTTAACGAATGATACCTGTGAGGCCTTAGCTAGACGGGCTGAGCAGTGGTGTTGGGCGGCAGGAGGAGAMCTGCTCCCCAGCAGATGGACGCTACTYGYGCTGGCGCTGCCCGTGGAGTGTGCCCCTTTCTTCATAGTGGCATCCAAACAAAACAGCAGATTTACAAGCKTAGTGATTACATACGCTTTTGTCTGTCTTATTTCTCAAAGTAGGACTGCTGTACTGCCCTGAAATGACCTGTTTCTGCAATACTTTGTCCCGAAGTAATAATAAAAAGACAGAAATATAACCTGTGATAAACACATTCTGAAAGCGTAGGTGGTATTTGTGGTAACAGCTGTTTTCAAGGCCTCTGGTCCTGAGGCTTAACAGCTGGCCTTGTACTGCTGTTTTCTTCAGGAGGCAGCAGCAGCGTGGCTCTCCCCATGGTGGGGCCACTGTCACCTACCTGGCTTTCAYCGTTGTCCCCTGCTCTCCTCCACTAGGTCTAAGTGAGGAGGGAACAAATGCCAGGCTGCTCCTTTCCTGAGGCTGTGACTGGTGTGAGGTTGCACCTGCGGTTGTAACGGTGATGGTTATTTCTTTCCTACCAGCTTCTTTTTGAAACGAAGTGCCTGAAGGCAGGGCCTGGATCTGGGGCAGGAGCACCAGTGCTGCCCCTTTGCACCTCCTCTCTGTGCTGCGCTGTCCCCCTGCAGGGACCTCGGGCATGGAGAGGTGCCCGAGGAGCTGCCTCCCCATGGGGAATGGTGAGCCCAAGGGTGGATGCTGGTGCTGCTAGGATGGGCTTCCCACCCATGTTTCCTGCCTTGGCCACCCCTAGACCTTATTTCTGCTGAGAACAAGATACCCTAAACTTCTGTGGTGATGGGGGCACGTATTCTTTGCAAGCTCTCCGTACTTTGCTTATGCAAATGAAAACCACTCTATTCTGACTAACAGTGATGTGAGTTACAGCCTGCTTATTGTTTTAGAAATAAAGATATTAGTATGCAAATGACTCTGGAAGGCATTTCTTCTCATTAGAGAATGGAGATCGTTTGATAAAAGATGCAGTGTGCTTCATCTGTAAAAAGGCTCAGCAAATTTGTCTTGTCTCAACAGCATCCTAACAACAAGACCGATCGGATAATGTAGAAAAAGCACAGGAGACAAATGGTTTATGACACTCGGGTTACCTTTCCTGTGCAAGGTGGGTGTGAAATTTTTTATGGTGAGACAAAAAAGATGATGGGCAATTAACTATAAACTCATGCAGCAGGTTTATCATATGCTCAGCTCATCCATCTGTGTCTCAGTCTCCAGTAGACTCATGAGTTTCATCAAGAAAACCATTTTCAAACCAGCAGACCAAAACAGATCATTTTCAACTCCAAACTCCATTGAGCCTTTGTGCTAGTTTTACCTTATGTTTAAGATTCATGGATGCGATGTAATACACACAGTAGAAAAATGATCCAAATATTTTTGYATTTGCAGGGTATGCGTTAAAATATTTCTCATTCAGGCATTTTGCAAATACTTGTATGCGTGTGAATCACTTTATTCACGTTAATTCCACTAAATCCTTTGGGATGGTAAACATGGTGTATAACTGTATTTAAATCTCAGCTTCTGGACTGTGATGTTTCTGAAAGAATAGATTCAGGGAATTGGGAGAGAAAGGCTGAGCTGGCAGTTAAGGCACTGCACTGGTACTCAAAAAGTTGGTGCTTAGGTGGTGTGCTCTGCTACAGCCTATCTATGTGTCCTTGAATGACCCACTTGGTCTTAGCTGCGTGTTAGTTTTGACCTGTAAAATCAGGACAATTGTCTTTCTGACCTGTTTGTGCCTAAGTAGTTAATATTTAACTATTGCTCTTTACAATATTGTGCAAACATACATTGATCTTACTGAGGGCTTTTAAGTACTAATTCAATACAACTGGATTTTTCTTTAGTTTGTAGTCTTGCATATTGGGTAAAATAAAGGAATAGATTTTTCAGAATCTAAGGAAATTGTTCTTATTCTATGAATTTTTGAGTCTCTCTTCTCTTTTAGGGCTCTAAATCTAACAGCTTAAGAAAATGTATATGTTTCTTCCCAAGGGATCATGTTGGAGAGGGAATCAATAATAGCAGAGCACTGGGATTAATCAGTTAAATTGTCATAAAGCCCCAAGACTGTCTTTTTTCACCTGAGAATATGGGAGGGTGCTAAACCTAGGTCACCTCGTAATGATTCTGACAAGCTTCACAGAAGGGAGGAAGAGGGAGCTGCTGGCACTCTYGGGTCTAACGCTGCCTCCTTGATGCTGGGAGGCAAACACCTGTTGACTTCGCTGCGAAAATTATTTACTTCAAATTGTTCTCTTTCATACCGTTCTTTTTTGCTTATATGAAGATGAAYATCCCTTGAAGGTAACAAACAGATCCCTAATTTTTCATTAATTTGTCAATTACATGTGAATTTTTTATTGCTTTAGACTGATACTAAATACCATTGTAACACCCTTTATGCAACTCTATCAGTCTTAAACAAGTCAAATGGTTCCTTTATAATTCATTCCTTCACCTCTCAGCGCCAGTGAGGAAAGTGAGCTACTGAAGAAAGATATAGGCCTTGTGGTATTTCCTGACAGTCAATAAATCGGAGTTTTGTCAGACCAAAGAGATGCCATAAAGAGAGCAGATTAAAAGAGATTAGTTCTGCCAAGTGGCCTGAAGAGAGAATTTACTCCTTCCCCTTCATCTGTCAGGTGGAATGAGAGGGATGCACAGGCCGTAGAGGTCGATGGAAATCTTTCTGTTGATTTTGCAGTGCTTTACATTGGAGCCAAGAGGAAAACTACTGTTTTGGAGGGGAGGGGGAGGAAGAGGTCAAGAGATGCTTGTTTCTGTTTTTCYGTCTGTTACGTTTGCAAGAAGCCCACTTGATTGATTGATCTTGATTTCTGTCGCTAGCTATTCTCACTGCTCTGAGTGACAGTAGTTATTGCTAGCAAAGCAGGTGGCTGTATAATTGAATTTACAGGCAAAATAGTCACTTAAAAAAAAAGCAGTCTCAGCACGGCGGAGTGGTGCTATTGCATTGCGGTGTAAGTACTAGTATTCACAGCAGTGGGATGTGCACAGGCAATGGGGATGGATTCCTCAGAGCATCCTTTGGATGACCAGAGACTGAAGCACAGAGCGAGGGGAGAGGAGGCTGAAAGCTGACTGTAAGCAAACGTCAGCAGTTCAGACATCAGTCATAGGCTGAGATGAGTTTAAAGCATCCAGAAGTGCAGGGCTGCAGTTGACTGTTGCGATATCTTCAAGATATCTGAATACCTTAAAATAAACTTGGAATACTCAAATTCACTTTCAGACAGTTCTGGAGAATACAGTGAAAATGCGGCGAGTGTAGGCATCCTCACTGGATTGGTGTTGGCTGATAGGAACTTCTCAAGCCTGGTCTTCATGTCGCAAAGCTTCCTTTGACTTATACACCAAGCCTGAAATGTATTTCTACATTTATAATTAGTAGCATAAATGTATTTGTTTTGTAATTTAGCCTTCATTTTGCCTAGGTTACTTTTGAAGCAATTTTTTTCCTAGGGTTCCAGAGCAATTTTGAAATTTCCAGTACAAATACAGGCATTTTACAAGTCTATATAATTTGATGCTGCAAATATGTTGGATAATAATGAGTTCTTTTTGCAATTTGGAAAATACCAGCATGGTTATGGTGTTCTGCTCACCATACTGAGCTGTGGAGAGAACCCGACTTAAAAAAAAAAAAAAAAAAAAAAAGGGGGGGGGGGCAACTTGCACAAGTAGTAGACTTTCCCATTTTCATGTTGCCACCAAATATTTTCTTCTAAACCCTTTGGAGAATCTTTTTAACAAAGAAATATAAGGTGAGGAGATAGAAGCTTAAATGCTTGGAGTTAATAAAATAGATATAAAATACTCTGAATTTAAATAGAATTATTAATGTCTAAGCATTTTTAAAATCCATAGTATGTTTCTAAAGTTTAAGATACAAAATATGAAAAATATGAAATTTTTCATATCCATAAAAAAACAGGCCATTTTCTGTTTTATTTACCTATTGAGGCTCTATTATAGAGAAAACAAGTTCATCTAAAAGCTTATCTTTTACTTGATAAAAAGAATGTTTGCTTAGTCGCATATGTTCCCAAAGGTTGAGTGTTCTGGCCCCATCTGATTCACTGAAGAAAATTAAATGCAAAATTAGTAGGGAGAACACAGCTATAATAGTAAGATACATGACATTTTTATGTACATCATGCATGCTTAACAGAGCTTTCAAATGGTCTGCTAAAATGTATCTTAATGTTAGTTAATGCTTTTTCATTCATAAACAGTAACTACATGTGCAAAATGACATACAAAATGAGATATAGGAGGTTAATTCCTTCTGTGAAAGTCTGTCTATACAAATAAATCCTGTAATGTAGATTGCAAGCTCAGTGATGCAGGGATTACATTTTATTTGTACAGCACGTGCACGTGATGACTTTTAACCAAGACGGATGCTCTTGAGCACCAGTACAATAAAACTGGTAAGAGCTGAGCCACGCAGCCCAATCCTTATGATGAGCAAAGGGCCGCGTGCCCTGTAGCTCTGCTGCTGAGGAACCGGACTGATGTCGCTGGAGCTGTCTGAAGGAGGTTTGCTGAAGTTGCCTTAGACGTTTTCAAAGCATTGATCTTTGTTTAAAATTCAGAAGAAGAAATCGTCCCATTCCCTTTCGCATATTGCAGCCTTTCTGCTGAAACGCGGTACTGGTTTTCTGTCTGTATCATTCTCAAACGGTTAYGCGAAACGTTGTATAGGCAGCTCTCGAGCCTGCAGGTCAATAAYGCTGCTGAAGCACTCTTCTCGGCACGCTCCCAAAGCGCATCCAGATTTGTGGAGCTCGTTACCTTCCGTGTGTACAAATAATCAGAGTTTCAGGAACTTCAGTTGCAATTAATCTTTTAAAATAATCACTGAGGCAGTAAGGGCTGTTTTGCAAAGTTTTGCAGTTACCTAGCTAAGAGCATCTTAACAGCACTTGGGAAGAATACTAGCTTTTCTCCTGATGGCCAAGTGCAGGACTCTGCAGCTCTGTTAAATCGTAGCAGCAGCTAGTCATTCACCTGGTATCAATTAAAGTTAATGAAGCTACTCTACTTTAAGTGAGGGTCTGTTTCTGACTAATTTGATGTAACCTGTTTGGGTCTTGGTCATGTCTTCCATGGTAGCCCAACCATTACAGTATCATTAGAATGTGTAATTGTTCAGGCTGTAGGAAAAATAAAAAGGAAAGAGGTTAGTGATTTCAGAGCTGTTATTCTGAGACAGTGATGCTTTCTCCTTTTGCCTTTGATCAGATTGGATCCATCTGGCAGTTAGGGATGCTAGGAAATGGACTACAGAGGTAACAGAACTTTCCTATTTATATTGTTTACTTTTCAGTGAGGAATAGCTTTAATGACCCCCCTAGTGCTCGCACAAGCGATGATCCTGCAATTAGACTGAAGCRAGCACAAATTTCTCACTGAATGCATTCAATTCTAGGATCAGAATCAGCTTGTATGTACRTGTTTCAGTTTCAAAATTGATTTTGGATATTTTTCCTTCATGAAATGCCCCTTAGAGAGAAATATTGTTTGACTTCTATCTTTTTCTCTCCTTTGTCTCCTGAATTCAACAAAAATCAATTACTTCCAGCCCCCCCATACTGTTATCAGTTATGAATTATTTTAAATTAACTATTGCAACTCAGTAATATCAAATATGCAGAATACTATTTACAAATTCAGCACACAGGATTCTGGAAAAAAAATTATTTTGGTCCTTTCTCACTCTTAAGCTTTTAGAAGATTACAGAAATATAGCCAGAATATGGTAAGCATGGGTAAACAGGGACAACCAGCCTGTTTAATATTGATGGTAAAAAGACTGGGAAGAAGAACAAAAATATGAAAATTTGGTACTTCAAAATCTGTCTTTCACAGAAGATTTAAAAGCAACCTCCTCCCTGCCTCTTCCTTTGAGCTTTTGCTGAAAGGCTTTGTTTCAAGAAAGGCTATTCTCAAAGAGAGGGAGGGAGAAGGCTGGATAAAAAATTAACTCTTTAAATGTTCAGTCATCCTCCTTATAAAAGCTTGACCTTGTGGGAGAGGCAATGTGCAGGAGTCTCACACTGCAGCCCTGGCTCCAAACACGAAGGGGGAAGGTGGTAGAAAGGACGACATTTGTTTTGTATCTGTAAAAGCTACTGACTCATGTTGACTGAAGCATTATGTCTTATTTTGTTTAAATTGATATATTTCTCTGGATCTTTGGGACTGGGAACAAAGGTTAAACTCTCAGTTGTCCCATGAGATGCAGCAGCTAGAGCTTTGCCTCTAATTTGTGTGACATTTAATTAAAAGGAATGAAAACAGTTTTTTCCCCCCCTCCTGAGTCACTCTGTCTTGCATTTGTGGTTTTTTTTGCTGACTGGTCATCTTGCAAAAAAATAGACAAGCAGGCATGCCATTACAATGGAGATAAATGGTAAGCGAAGGCATTAAGATGYAACCTTCCATTATCCAGTTATGATGTGAACTGGAGCTGAGAATTTTTAAAGCAGCAGGTTAAAAATAATGACTTGTAACTGAAAATAAAAATGGGGAAATGTGTCAAAGAAAAAGATGTAATTGCTATGGTATAGCTGAGCAGAAAAACCTTTTATGAGAGAGAAATGTGGTTTGAACATGGATGAAGAGCCAGGATTTAGTCTCAGGGAAGTTTTAATCCTTTTGTGGGTCTGTTTTCTCCCTAGCTTCCTACAAAATCTATGTTAATACACCTGCATATTGTCAGAATGTAATTACTTCAAACAAATTGAAGATTAAGAGTGCACTTCGAATGCTGCATACTATTACCTCAATTATTTGTTCACTCATTTAGCAGGGAACTCTTGCTGTTCCTACCTTAACTTCTGACAGTGACGTGCAACCTTTGGCAAGTCGCTTCATGTGTCTTACCTTATCAGATCCACCCTTTTTAAAGGAAGGAATGATCACGTTTGGCCACCTTTCAGATGCAGCTGGAACATCATAGTGGAAAGYTGTTTGGAAGTGCTAAACATTTTTAAGAAAAATGAAACAACATAGACCGGTCTGTGAGGTTCTGAAGCTATTCTTTCTCCCCAAGGGCTTTTCCATACATCGGTTTTCAGGATGATGTAAACATTGCATGTGACATGAAAGGGCAAGTGTGTTCACCCTTCCCATGCTTTCCCTATAACTACTTGTCTGTGAACAAGTCCTCTGGGAATACTTGGTGGAAGAATCTTTGAGACAGGGAAGCCTGGAGAGGGAACATAATTTTTTCAACATTTCTTCTGAGCCATTGATGTGCTCCATGTCACCAAGGAGGAAGTCAACCCCTGACTTTGGCAGTGCCRCCTTACAAGGTGAATAAATCTTCTATCGGATCCTAAAGTACTAGAAGAGCAAACCTTTAGCCTGATCTGCTGACGCCAGTCCTGCTTTCATAGGGCGCTGAGGCATTAGCATTGCTGCAGCTTCAAGTGCTGAGGTTCTCCAGGCACTCAAACCTTTGTGGGAGCACCAGGAACAAAGTGCTTCCTCCTTTTATCTGCGTGTCAGTTCATTGAGTCTGTTCCTTGTACTATTTTGGGATCCTCAGCCTTACTGTCAACTTCCTTATTCAATAAATGTAGCTGGGCTTATCATAGAAAGCCAGTGGTTTGCTGTAGCATTCTTTGGATCACGCGGATGCTGCAGATCATTTGCTGTCCCCAGCTGCAGTCTTTGGCTTTTACCAGAGTTTTGTTTGCGAACAGATGACCAAATTGAGGGCAATTTAGTGCTTGCACTGAAGAGCTCTTGCATGCTCTGAAAGCTTCCTGTGCAATGTTCTTTCCTTGCTATACAAAACTATCATGCTGCCTTATCTCTCATTGTTCAGATCACAGATAGCCTGTTACTACTCTGGCTCTGTAAACTATTCCTTGGCACGGCATCCCTCGTCCCAGGACAGGCTCAAAGTCATGAGTGACGCTTATCATACTCAGTTATGATACAATCTTAGCATTTTACATTGTCCTCATAACCATAGTGCCTGGATATTTACCAAGCAATGTCAAAATACTAGGAATGAGTCGTATTTAAATATGTAATTTTTTTCCTATGTATTACACACTGATTCTCTTTCACCAAATGAACTCCAGCTCAGTGACAAACAGCTGTTGCTGCCTCTATTTAAAATGGAAGTCCTGCCTAAAAATTCTCCAGTTTAAATATGCAACCATAACTACTAAAGTGGAAAAAACATGGGTAAACTGGGGGGAGAAAGGAGAAATAAACCTTGTCTGTGCTATTGAAAAGTTGCCTCTACATTAATTCTTGGAAACAAATTCAATTTTACTAGCTTCAGAATCATGGCAGGTTACTTTGGAAAATGTCCAACCATAAAAATCCTTTCAAGGTACAGATATGTTGGAAGTGCTCTCATAATTAAGGTTGTGTTGTCACCTCTGCTCTTCAACGGGCAGCTGTGTTCACATCATCATTCATCATGCTGTAAATTCACCATTGTCCCTCTGTTAATTAAAGTCTATTTTCAGTTATCTCAAGTTTTTTGCAGTTGTGTCTATAATAAAATAGGTGTGAATCAACATAAAGTTCTTCCTACACTTTAAGCCTACTTTCCTCTTTAGAGATGGAAGCTTCTTAATGGTTTCAACACCAGTAGTGGGTGCTATTGCAGATGGATTTTATAGGGATCCAGTAATGCAATTCCCTGTAGGCTGTGAATACGCTGAGGATATCTTTCATGATCTAGTCTGTTTTACTCCATTTTCCACAGTGTCACTGTCTGGTTCTTAGTCTGCCATGCTTTCCAGCCAGGGGTGTACTATTTAAGCTAACACTCTTGATGATGAGGGTTTAGTTCCCCAAAAAAGGCCTGCATGGTGGTTTCCTATTTGRTAATAGCAATTGTAGCAGGGTTTAGTAATTGCAATACAGCTACACTGGATGTGATGCAATGTGGATTCTCACTGTATCCTGGACAGTGATCATGGACAACTTCTCAGAGAGCATGGGTGCTGTTTGGAGTGCATTTCACTCCACCCATGCACATCCATCAGAAGTAACCTGCAAATGTCAGGTTTCATGAGCTCAACCTGGAGCTCTGTTTCAGATCTGAAGTAGCATATGGACTTCTAAAACTTTATGGCTATCCCGTTTCTAAAGGGAATAAAACTGATTACTGCTTCATAAAGAAACCCTCTTCATATGTCTTAAATTGACCATGGAAAGTAACTATGGCATTGATTCTAGGAGGATGAAAACTGTTCTTTAGAAACCTGATGGTTTCTCTTGGAGGCACTCTGATGGGTCTCAGCTACTTATCTAAAAGGCTCTCAGAATCCCTTTCTTTAAATGATTGTGGTTATGCTGTGCATAAGCTGTTCTACATTGTCCATTATTCTCAAAACAGCGAAGTGTAGAAGCAACTAAATGTGGTGGTATTTTGGGAAGCTGCTTTCCTCTCCTACTACTCCATCCTGTATTAAAGCATCGTAAAGATTGTCTCTATGTATTTTATGTAGAGGATGTCTCTATAGACTGTAAGATCTAGCAAGAGGACTCATTTGTCTGAGATGGGAAATTTTGAGTTTGGATACCAACAGTTTTTCATGTTATCCAGAGGGATAAAAAAGGGGAGGAAGGGAAGAAACCTCTCTCTATATATGTATATTTTGTTGTTGTTGAGGAAAAAATAATCTTCTTGCAAACTCACTGTACTGTGAAGGTCATTTCTTTAGCAGGGTTTCTAAGTATTTATGTAATGTGGCTATATGAACTATTTTCATAAACTATTGATGACCTTATAACTCAAAGTATCAGAGCAAAACAACACCACCTGACTTACGAAAAGGTCGGCAATAATGAATTAAGATAATGTATTTGCAACTGGTCCGGTAGAACTTGTGCTTATGCAAAAAGATTTTTGAAGATCAGATTTTTAAGGGAGATTTCTTTTAATTATTGCCTTTTAAGACTATTCCACTTCACCAGAAAGCATCCTGTCACTTCTCCCGCTTGCGCCCGCCAAATGAGCCCTGACRCCCCTGCTCAGGCGGGTACCAACAGAGCAGCAAACCTCTCCCGCAGCGCTGAAACAGGCCAAGTCCTGAGCGAAGATGTCTCAGCCGTGGCTTGGTTGAGGGCGTAACTAGATGCGCGCGGGAAGCAGCGGTGAGCGCTTACTCCCTGTGCCCCTGCCGCTGCTCCTGTCTTTGTGGGCTGACGAGAAAAATGCACCCCGCTTCCCAGGAGCATCGGGCATTTCCTCAGCGAAAGACAGCAGCCGGGACAGGTGTCTTCCATGTTACCTTTGCTTCCTTTGGTGACTCTGTCACTTCGTAGGGCACAGACCTCTGTGGGCTGGAACTGTATGTTTTTGTCTGTGTTTCTCTGACAGCCGTTGTGGGGGGAACTAATCCTGCTTGAAACCTGCTTCATAATGGGTGTCATATAAATAGTATCTGTTGTAAATGCACTGGATAAAATATAAATGTGCAGTATTTTTAAGGTTCCTTGATCAAAAGAGCTTGTCCATAACCTACTGCAGAAGAGTTTGCATTGACTCAGTGAATAATATATAGGATTTATATAAATGTTGATATGTATAGTTTGGTTTGGGGCTAAAGATCTCTCCAAAATGCATTGCAAAGCAAAACAAGCACTTAACTATGAACACTGGACGTTTCAACTTCCCTAAAGTGCAACAAAACCTCATGAATAAAAATAGTAGTCTTCCTTTCATATTATAATAAACTTCTAATAAAAATGGGCACAGAAAGCAACATTATCTGTGTAAAATGTTTCCAAATTATTATTGTTTTATTTAGGAAGGGCTTTACTAGTAGGTATTTTTACATGCAAATACAAAAATCAAATGAAACTTAAAGAATTTCATTTATTCCATTTCCTCATAAATTCTAGGTTCCTTAAAGGAAATAATAATGCTCTATCATAAATCATGACTCACATTGCTTTACCTGCATTTGTTGTGCACTGCATCGACATGCACCAGCTGCCCACTGGTAACTAGCCAGATAGTAAGGGCCAGCATAAACCATGGTGTGAGAAAGGCAGTGAAATACGAAATGCCTACCCAAATTGCATCTATTTATTCTATTTATTCTCTGTAATCTTTGAGCCATGATCCAGAAGAACGACGGTAATCCAGGAATAAATGTGTACCTTTTACACAACATTAACTTACTTTCTTCTAGCTTGTCAAACAGCTTTGGGATTTATTATGTGTTTATTGTATGCCTCACCAGTTTCTTTCCAACTAAGGGACTGCATATTTATTTTTACCTTCTACCTTTGAGCATAGAATTTGGCTTAGTGAAGCATATTTGATAATGGGTTTTAGCACTACAGGACTGCAAATTTTGTGCATTATTTGGAACTAAGGGGCATGAGTGAACCAGTGGTGGAAAAGCAAAGTAACATAAAACTGCCTGTCAAAGAGAAAGTTTTCCACTCTATCGCAGATGAATGTATTTTCAGGGTATGCCATAGATTAGGGCTGCAAAATCAAAGTTCCAGAAGTTTGGACGGCTGCATGTTTACTCAACTGAATTCTAATCTTCTAATCTCTGGACAATTTTGGGACACATGCTCGTTGACAACTGTTTTTTCACGTTTCTTCTCAATAGTTTACTGAATTAGAATAGCTGAAAGTTATGTAAAAGTCAAGCTAAAAATATTAATCAGTGTCTATAGAATAATTAATTTTTGATGAACTGATTTATCAGGAGCTGAGATTGTTTCCATATGACTTGTTCTTTTCCAAATCAATACTGTACATTGAACTCAGTATGCCTAGAAATGAAATGGAGCCAGTTTCCATGCCAACTCTATAGCCCTGTTGATGGCTTTTAAAGTAAAAGCTATACAGTTTTTATTTAAAATGATTTCTGAATGTATACAGTTGACTCCCTTACTGCATTGATACTTCTTTTTGGCGATTGCTTAGGAGCCCACTGTTATTACTGTGGTCAGAGCTATACTACATAAACAGGTCTGTTGTGCTTTGCAAGTACAAAATCCACCGTGAATATCGGTTAAAAATTACAGTAACCTTTTTTTCTAATGGATAAAGCTATACATAGGGAAGCTGAGACTACCCCAAACATGGTGCTATGAACTAATGATGTGCATTCACTTTGTCCTTCAGGCTTGCGTTTCGGTAAGTGTAACGATGGTCTAGACAAAAATAAACTGAAAATGCACTTATATTTTTATTGGTTCATTACAATTTAGTTATGTACATCTAACCAAATATCTAGCCAAACAAATTCTTTTGTGGCTTTTTTGTGACTGTCGCAAAGTTTTTGCATGTCCATTTAAGTTCTTTGGCTAGTCATTTCCAAAGCAATTGGAAATATAATGATACGTTGAACACAGATAGGACTGCTTAGGCCCTGTGGAATGTATGTTGTAGAAGAAGAATATTGCTAAATATTTCTGAAATTCCTTCTTCATTAGGCAGGTGGTCTTCCTCAGTTGGCCAAGCCATGCTGTATGTGTCTTACCTTGAGCACTCACAGCAGAAGAAACTGTTTGAGCTGTTCTGATTGCAGATAGGCTTCAGTATTTTTCTACAATGTTACTCAAACACATTTCTTTTGAAAATTTGGGTGTCAGGTCATCAGAGACCCAGAAAGTAGTGGGACATACCTGAAGACTAACAATTAAACAACAGATATAACTGCTGTCAAAATTATTTAGTTCTGATGAGTTTAGATGCCATTTTAATTTCTCAGCTATCAATAGATTTAGCAACAACAAATTCCCCTTGCAATGGAAAAAAGTTCTGTGTATAGAAAGGGTATCCTGTACTGTGTTCATCTTGGGGGGAAAAAACAACTAGAAATAACATTATCTCTTTAAAGATTTTTAAAATTTCCTGATGAAAATCCTGCTCTGGATGTTGCCGCACCTTTTCCCTCTAGTTGCCCTCCACGTGTTTCTGAGAAGGAGCTGTACCATGTTTCCCAAAGCAGATAGGTTGCCAACATTAGCCCATCCATTAACCAGCTGTGTAGAAAGAAGCAGCTGGAGTTCCTTGGATTTTTCTTTTTCTTAACTTTTATCCCTTTATTGTTGACTTGCTCTGTCCTCGCAAACCCGAGTTGAATACTGGCTTGTGACAAAATTTACTAGCGTAGTCGTTTATACCAAAGAAACAAATGAAGCGTTTCCCTTGCATAAGTTACTGTGAAGGCAGACATATGGTATGTGTTTAAGAGCTGGATAAGGTCCTGAAGTAAGTGTTAAATGGAAAATCTGCATAATATATGTATCACCCTTCCTTTTACTATTAATCCAGATAGATATAGCTAGGGATTTTAGCTCACTTGTGGGTTGTCATAAAGTGCAGTGATTGAATAACACTGTTTCTCATCGCATTTTTTTTAAATTAATTCTGGATCGAATTCTGCTGTTTCTTAATTGTACCAGGTTTCACTAAGGGAAAGAGGTTGGAAATATTATTGTCAAAGCAATTTTGGATTAAAACTGGTTTAATAATTATCAGGAGAAGAATATAATGTGTCATTGTGCATCTCMGTGATAAAATGCTGATCTCATTGTATGTGTCACATTTCTTGGAGCAGTCATTATTTATGGGTCATATTTAATTCAAGACAGATTGAAGGCTTTAAATAAAAAAAAAAAAGTTGATTCTTCTTTCTGGAATCTTTAAGGATTCTGAATCACAATTTGTAACTCTGCCACATCTTAAAAGCTTGCCAAAAAGTCTGAAAATAGTTCTTAAAATGTGCCAAAGCATCCAAAAATAGTTTTGATCATTTTAAGAACTTCTAAAGCAAGGTTGCTGCAGCTGTCTATCTGGGCAGTGAAGATGGCTTCCAGTATAATGCGAGTAGGGCTTTGGAAGGAATAGAGTAATGCTTGCCTTAAATGCACGTTGATGAGTATTGGAGTTACTCCTGGACATTCAACCCAGATCCCTTCCTGGGAGTTAATCCTGAGTCATTCAGCCTTTTGGTCCATCTTCAGATCCATTAGACCAACACTGCACCTCCAGTGGTCTACCAGAGCGCACAAGTGAGACAAAAATGGGAGAATCCACCTGTTTCTACTCCCCTTAACACCACTCCCACCCAGCTGCTGGTGACTGCCTACCTTGAGCCCTGTCTCCTACCTTCCAGGTGATCCCCAGCTCTTCAGAAACACTCCTGGCACTGCCAAGTTCCAGCTCTTCTCAGTGCCATGTCAGCTGCGGCTGGCCTTTCACTGGAGGCAGTCATATAAATGCAGTCATAAAACTGAGTTGCTTCTTGCCGATTCTCACGCAGGCTGCTTCAGAGCTTTTAAACATGTTATGATACCGGGGAATATTTCTGAAAGTAAGATATATTCACTCAGAACAGAACTTGGTTGCAAAGCATGTGTATGGCCAGTAGTAGGGAAGCAAGACCAAATCAGTCCTGTGTATTTACGTACCCGCTTACAGATTCAGCAGCCCCTGTTGTGTTCAGCAGCAGCGTTAGGCATCTGGAAGATGCTGCAGAAGTATGATGCGTTTTCCTTTCTTGTTGTCTTTAGTCGTTTACATTGTATCAGGGGATGTCTGTGTTCCCCRATCAGCGGGCATGTGGTTTGCAATGCATATATAAATCTGCTTTTTACCAAGGCCCATCCACCTAGAAAAGCATGTCACTTGTTTAAGACTGCCCTTCTCTGGATGAATTTGGTGGAATGAAGTATAAGTAACAAGAAGTCATCGAAATGACATCACAACATTATTTTAAAGAGTGCTTAGTGCTAAACGCTGTTTCAGTAATGCTGTCCCACTAACTCAGCTTTAGTTTCTGTAGAAAATCTTGCTCAGATGTGTTTCTAAGGCAGGGAAAAACATTGTATTTTAGTTGGGATATTTATTACTAGACCAAATCTCAATTTCTCCAAGCGTCGCTGATCCTATCTAACTTATAGCAGATTTAAGAACTGGTTTATTCCCACAATTTCATGAAACGGTCAGTTGGACTTCACTGTGAACACATATAATCAGCACAAAACACCGGTTATGTAAAAAACAAGCCAATCATTTATGAATACCTCCCTCAGTAGCTAGAAGTATAAAATCTTCCAGTTTTAAGCATTACTGGTTTAATACCGGCAATAGTCTTACAGTAAATGGGACAGCATTACAGTGAAATGCTCGACTTTGTCTCACGCCTGTGACCATTGCTACTCCATCGCCGTCACGCAGGTGTGGAAAGCAGGAGCATGTAACATGTCCCATCCACTGGCAACTTCATTATGCTGCCAAAAATGAATCATGTTTGAGGCAAGTACTTCTGTCCTGTGGAGCTTAGCTTCAACCTTAAAATTACTTTTGCAGGAATCTGACAGCTTTGCGCGGTTCTGAAACCAGCAGATACCAGCAATTTTATAAATAAATGGAAAGACATCTTTCAACAATGAGGTSCCAATACACGCTTTGGAGAAGAGGTGCTGTCTATTATTGCCTCTCCTGCAGTGACAGGATGCCGGTGGTGGGCAGTTTCTAACACGGGGTGCGTGGCAGGACGCCAGGACGGAAATCCTGTTTGCTTAACAAGAGGTGCATGGCAGGGGTGGGGGTTTGGTGGTGTCTGGTTTGACTAAGATAAATCCCAGTTGAAGGAAGTAATTTATGCCTTCTAGTGCAGGTTGTAGAGTGATGTCAGCCATCCTTGGAGTCAATGGACATGCAAGTTCTCAGCTYTTTCTGGGTATGTTTAGCATGCAAAATCAGACAGGATGTGAAGCAAACTAAAAACAGTAGAAAATGACTAACTGATGCAAAGTTATTGTTGTGGACTCTGTTCTGGGTGTTGTTTTTTTTTGTAGTTCTTGCATAGAAAATTGTGTTAATCTAGTTGCTTTGTRATTGTTCCTGTTCCCTTCAAATACAAAGCAAAACTGTTGTATTTTAAGTAACTGCYTACTTGCAGATTCAAATGTATATAACTAGTATTTATAGGCTTTATTTTTTTTTGTTATAAGTATATTTATTTTTGCATTTATTAGTTATTAGGCTATTGTTATGCCTGCTTTGGTTTCCTCATATCTTCTGTGGGATAATGACACACCAAGTGCCTTGATATCTGTTGATGATTAATATTCTGGAGGAACCTGTTGATGGTTATTGAATTACTGTATATTTGATGGTTCTGACATAGCAGATAATTTCCCCCTCCTTCCCATGCCCCAGCAGACACAAGATTTAGACTTGCTGACACACAACAAGAAAAGCTCTCCTTATGTGAATCCCAGCCCAGTTCTGCAGAGCAGAGACTTTCTGATGGTGCGGATAAGCTTAAATAAACACTCAAGCATTTGCAAGCTTATCTAAATGAAAACCCAACTTCCAAACTCTTTGGAGTCTTTCCCATCACTACTACAAAAGCCCATACTTAAGAAAGAAAATAAAATGCTTCAGTTTTCAATTTAAAGATGGTATAGTTATTTCAGTTCTAAAAAATTAGATGGCRGATTATTAAAAACTGCTTCTGTATCTGAAGATGGCTGATTGCAAAATTTCACGCTTTATTCAAAGTAAAGAAAAAACATCAAACCCTTTCTGGCAGAAAACGGTGGCAGTGGCAATAAAGATGTGAATTCTCAGGCTCCCATTTTCTCTGGAAATGCTCACTATTTTCCTTTTTCCTACAGAACCATAGCAGCAGCACAGCAGAGTCCCGAATGGTCAGGTTAAGGCCATCTGGGGAGATGAGCAAGCTCTGCTCTTATGTACAAAGCCGCTCAGTTTGGCAACGTGCAGATCTTGGTGGGATGTCCATGGAAGCTCTGGACCTCAGCGGGCCCAGGAGCCTCGTCGCCGGCAATTGCCTGATGCTTTGCTGGGAGCGGGTGCGAAGTGGGAGAAGCAGCTGCAAGCGGCAGGCAGCGCTGCCGGGCTCTGTGGCCGGTGCACAGAAGCGATGCCCAGGGCACATCCTGCTTTCGCGTACTCCATGAGGGGCTCTGAGCTGGCCAGGGCCACTGAGGAACAAGCTTGTAGGTTATAACAGGGTGGTCTATAAACGTGTTATAGACGTGTCGGGGCTTAGCGGGCGTCAAAACCAGAAATCTAACGTTAGGAATTGCGAGGACGGCAAGAGAAGCGAAGAGGAAGCGAGCGCCCGCTGTGGCGAGTGCAGTGTGCCTGTGCCTTCGAAGGCTGCCTGCGCTTCTAATCCTTTCCCCTCAGCAGGGATTCGGAGAAATCCCTCAGAAAGGTTCAGAGATCAGTAAAAAGGATGAACAAAATGGAATAGCTTAAGTACAATGAAAGATTAAATATATTTAGGAATCAGCGGCAGCCAAGAGAAGATACGAGAGTCTCGGCACGAGCAGCTCTCCTCCGGGCGAGCACTTATGGCCGTGGGAGCCTGCACTGGATGAACCTTTGCTCCGACCACAGCGGTATCTCAGCAGTGAAACTGAAAACCTTCACACGAGGACAGTGTGGTGTGCTTTATTTGTATACCAGATTAATAGTAGCTACATAACCTAAACAGCCATCCTGTGCCTGAAAGGATTAATTACATATTAGGTTGTCAATTTAAAAAAAATACCTGTTGTTATCTTTTGAACAGGAACAGATCATACTAGGGAAGCAATTACAAGAGTATATTTTTTAATGTGAATCAAAGTTATGTTCTGTTCAGACATGTCTGTAGTATAAATTGGAAATCAAACACCAAACAAGTTTGCTATGTCTCTGCTGAAAGTCTCCAGGCTTAATTTAGTCAACATTCTGAATTAATTTTCCTATTAAATGGATGTTTTCTTAAAATGTAGGGGGGAATTTTTTTCACTGATAAGATTGTTCTGTGAACCGTTCCTAATGACTTGCTGTGTCATTCCCTTATGTTTTCTATTTGTCTTGCCTAGATTGCTTTAGTTTTAAGTATTCTAGTCTTTTACTGCCTGTTAAGAACTTTTTTTTTTAATTGGGAGCTTCTTCAAAACAAATTTTAAAAGCTGTTGGAAAGAAAAACATTTTTTTAATTGTCTTTAATGCAGGTGAGCAACATAAAATGTTATTTTGACATCCTTTATTTATTTCTTCAAGATTTCTAAACCAAATTTCATTTTCAATGCTTGTCTGTCTTTGATTCTCTAAATGCTCTTCTTATCCCTGAGAACATACTTCAAGTGTGTAGGGATTTCAGAAGCCTGGTCTCTGTAGCATCCTTTACAGCTTTGGCCGTAGAGGTGAGACTTCCATAGTTACAGCTTAAATCCACAAAGCAGTTCCCCTGAACAAGATAAACTACTTCACTGGAGAATTCCCTTGTCTTTCCAGCACACAATACAGTTCAATAGGGCTTTTGCTAGGGTAGCAATGATCTAAAAAGAATCATTTTGCTGATGAGTTTTATTATATTGACAAATACTTCTATTGCAAACCTGGCTATAGTAGAAATAAGGCCTTGCTTATATTAAAATCGTATTTCTTTGATGATACTGAGATAGCTAGAGCACTACTGTCTCCATACTCTGTGTGCAGCTGTGTTGGTATCAGACAGTGCCTTTCTAGCTAATGGTTTCCACTGAGAAACTGCAATAGCCTTTGCATTATCACGTGAGGAACTTGTGCACAAATAACTGTCTGTAGTGTTATAAATGCRTTAGGTCTTTGTTTGTTTAGTTTCATCTAGGTGGAGCTGTATAATTTTCAATTTTAGGTCAGGCCCTACAGAATTTAGCTTGCTGGCAGAAGATATGAATCAAGTGATTTATACGTAGCAGAGTTAAATCTTGATCTTCCGTCGTGCGGCGGGTCCCGGGCAGGAGCGAGGCTTTGTGCAGGCAGCGGCCCGCGGCTCACAGCAGCTTGGCCTCGGGCGGCAGGCCTGAATGCCTCCTGCCAAAGCGGCAGGAAAACATTCACGTGAGTATGAAAAATATTTATAACTTTTTGGTGACTGTTTTTCAGGGTGTCATTAAAAAATCAGGGGGTGAACACTGAGGAGAAAATCTTTCAAAATAAAGAGTCGTTTAAAAGTGCTTCAGGCCAGAACAAGGCTGTTATGTTCTGACTGGCTTTTTCAAGATGACTCCCCAGGGCTTGCACATCTTAAAATATGGCTATGATTAAATGACTTTTTTTTCTGGGTTAGGATCTTTTGGTAACGTTCTGTGGGATTCCCAGAGCCAGTTTACATCCTAGGTAGTGTGTTGCGATTCATCCCCGCTTTTCCAGCCTCATACGTCTTTTTATCCGCTCTGTGAGAAAAGAGCAGGTTCTTGCTGAATGTTGTTGTTGTCAACTTTTGGTACTGGATAGTGCAGCGTGTCCCACGGCTCCCCTGAAGGAAAAAAGCAAAGAAAGCAGTGGTTGCCCTGTTCCTGCGGGCCGGCACACTGAGGCCGGGCAGGGGCTGYGCAGCCCCCAGCTGCGGCAGGGTGTTCCCGGGGTCCGCAATGCCCACGCTGCCTCTGGCAGCACCCAGGGCTTCGACAGAGCGCRTTTCATCTCACTCAAACTCTCCACCTTCTCTGCCTCTACGTTTTGGTAGAGGTTTTCAGCTTTCCAGTATTTTCAAAGAACTTCAGTGAATTAGAAAAACTGTTCAAGCCAGAGCCGTTCTCTTCCCTAGAGCAGGCAATGCTGTACTCCTTACTTACCCAAGGAAAGGAGAACTTTCACAAGCCAGTGATTCTTTTTATTCTTTTTATACTGTGAAGTATCATAATATTGTTTAATAGTGTCATGCTTACATTTCACGGTATAATCCACTTTTCTTCTCCATTCCCATTGTATTTTATGCAGTTTGAAGTCTTAGATTTTATGTGTGCTCATAAGGCAGCTTTCTGCCTGTAACTTGTGAATAAAGTAGCATTCAGGCATTCATTAGGAAAAAAAATTTTTATTCAAACAGTGCAAACTTTGTGCTGTAAAGAATTATAATGTCCTGTGCATAATGTACATTTTCTTTACGTTTTATACTATGTTTCATATTATAGCACATTTGTCACTATTTTCTTTCCTTCTGGCTTAATGAGAATCTCAGTTTTTGAATGTGCAGTTCTGTCCTTTGTGTCTAATCTATGCCCTCTATTTCTCTCCCCCTCTTGGAGGTAAAACCGCATTTTGCTGCTGTTGCAGTTCCAGGTGAATTTGATCAAGATAGAGGAACTGACTCATCACCTTTCCTTGAATCTTTTGGGCTGTACTGGCACATGTGTCCTAGAGGAGTCAGGATCAGCACCACGTGGTGTCTATTTGTATTGCTAAGAGAGAAAAGGGGTTTTATTGTTGTTTTCAAATGCTGTCCATTGAAACTCTTTGGAGCCTGATTCTGTAAATGAAGAAGCAGAAAAAAGCAAAGCTGATGACTCTGGGGCATTTTAGAAAGAATACTTGAGAAGGGGGAGTTTCATAAAGTGTGATGCTTATCCCGGTATGCGCCGTACAGACATATGCCAATACTGTAGTTGCTCTGTAAAGGGAATTGTCCTGGTACTTGGGTTTAATTTTCCATCCTGTCTAATGCTAGATGCTTTTACATGAGTTGCCATATGTGCCATTTTTGCTCTGACATAATAGGGCTCTTAACTCTGGCTTAATAACTTGTCTCATAATTGAGTTGAGATGGACAATACGTTTCTAAAGGGCATTCAATCACACTAGGACAGTATGAAGGGGCGTTTAAGTTGAGATGTTAACATTTAGGAAGTGCTGCTTTAACAAACCGGGCCGCCTATTTGAGAGGAATAATCAAAACGCCACAGCCATATGCAAGGGGCAGAGGCAAAGATCAGCGTGGGCTGCAGAGGAATTTGAAGTTGAGTTTTTGCTGCAGTTGTTTCCCCGTAGTTATCAAATAAGCTCCTTTTTATATGTTTGTAAACAATGTTTTGCTTCTTATTTGCAGCATCAACTTAATGGCTGTTATTTCCTTGGAGCCTCATCAGCACTTTTCCTTATGGTCATTAGAGAAGTTTGGGAAGGGAAGAGCTTTTCACAAAGGAGCACAGAAATGTTTTGTGTACTGTTTCCATCTCTAGTGACTCAGGCTAAATCTCATCTATGGCTTGCAGTGAGATTTCACTGCAGAGAAGAGGTGCTTTGGGTCTGTGGCACATTCAGACATACCTTTTTATACTACAAATGAAAGGACTTCTGAATAACTTTTGCTGTTTTCCAGCAATGCTTAGCCATTCATTTGCTCTCTTTCAGCGCAATATTTCTTGCTTGTCTGCCCTCCGAGCAACAGGAGCAGAGCTTGCCAGCTCTTCGAGTTGTCCGGGTGCTGTTGGTGCACCACGTGCAGGACAGGTATGTTGCTTGTTTTCATGCAGTAAATCATGCCAACAGAGAAACACGTAGTTGGTATTTTCCGTGTGAAAAACAGCACCGCTGGCGCTCTTAGAGTCTTTTTTAATTTGCTTTGTTTGGGGATGGGGTGTTCAGGGACAGGGAAGGTAGAAGTGCCCCAGGCAGGGCTGGCGGGGCAGCCCGCACATGCAGCAGTGCTCGCGGCCCCTGCACCGGCAGCCCGGAGTCTGTGCTTTAATTTTCCACTTTCTGGTGCCAGAAGGTAGTTATAAAACTTTTGAATTTTGCAACTGGTTCAGATTCTGATCCCTCTAGCTTAACTAGTGTGTTTAAATCCAAAGAACTAGAAATCCATCTTTAGCAGGCAGCCCAGGTTTGGGGTTTTTATTCACTCTGCAGGTGGCTGTGCTGCTCTCCACAGTGATCAGTGCGCCTGTTCTGCCATGATACTCAGTTTGTGTCTTTTACTTCTTTTCCTTTGAGCCTTGGCTCCTCTCTTCTGGTTTTATAAATTACTGAAAGGATTATTTTCATTTTAAATACTGCACTTTGGCAAGGCAGGCTGGAGGAGCTGTTGAGCAGGATAATGTTGTTCTGTGAAGATTCAGCTTGTGTTTTAATAAATGCTCAAGCCAGGTAAATTGCTTCTTTCTGGAAAACAGCGTTTGCTTTATCAATGCTGATCTGCGCACAACTGTTGCTATGCAGCAACCTTGATTTCAGATTTTTCGGACTCTGTTTTGAGTTTGGATTTTTCTTCTGTTTTGTTTTACTGGGGAAGTGTTTTAATGCTGCAATCTATGCGATTGCAAGGAAAAAAAAGGCTTCCCACTCACTCCAAAAAATCCAAATAAATTAAACCAGGGGGAGGGAAGGGAGAACCGTAAAAGGAAAAAGAAAAGCTGCTGYGTTACATAAAAGTACTTTCTTGTTTCTTTTACCTGTATCTCTTGGGGTTGTAATCTCAGTCTTAATGTTTATCATTAAAGCTAGTGGAAGATGTGATTCCTTCCCTTTGGTTTGTCAGATAGGTAAGTACCATTTTGATTTTTTTTTAAAGCAAAATGGGCATTCATAGCAAGTGTAACAATCCTCTGAGAGTAAAATAGATGGCTTAAAACTGCATGCATAGTTTTCCTGCATTCATAATATTGGCATTATTTTTGAATTTCTGAATGCTATTTATTCACCACTGAGAGCTGTGTAATGTAAAGATAATCTATCCTTAGACAAAAAGAGTAATCAAAGAACAGACAAACTTTGTTTCATACACATAAGGATTTTTAACTCTTCTATGTTACACTGCGATTTCATCTAGTGAATAACTGTAAACTTATAGCGCATTTTGTCAAAACTCAGCTGTTTTCCTTTGTTTCTTCTCAGGTAGCTAGAGGAATATCACCTTTTAGTTTTGATTTGTCCTTGTATAACCCAGCAGCTTACGCTTTTGAGTTGTGTTCTCAATCTAATAGAAACAGATAAGTTTCTTGGAGCTGCAKAGCGGATACGTATAAGTTGAGTGTCAAATTATACTATCATGAATTGATATAAAAATTCACAAGAACATGAATTTATGTTTACAGAGAGTTGGAGAGAGCTGTAATGAGTTTCAAAGTTAAAATACGATGAAAAGGGATGCAAAGAATAAGGCAGAAAGAAACAAGAGAATCAGAAGAACAGTAGGAACACAATTTTAGTTATTATGTCTTTAAACATGCAGTAAGATGTTTCTGAAGGAATGGAAGAACAGCCAGTGCTGTTGAAGTTGCTACAGAAATGCCCTTCTCGTCCCACCCTCTTTCTCTCCTTTCTGGAACATGTTCTCAAGCAACGTCACAACGTTTACTGCCCGCACTGAGGCAATGATTACAGGTCATACTGGGACACATTTCTTTAAACTGCTCCTGAAGTAGAAGGACAAGGTCCCTACCCTGAATAGTGCACAATCTAATTTTAATCACGATGTGATAAGATGGGAGGTGACAGTCTGATTTTGGAGAGGGAGTGAGGTGAAGAAGGGCAAGAGCGCGGCCAGAAGAGCTGTCTGGGTCCTAGGCCACAGTGTTTCTTTCCCAACAGAGAAACCAAAGCGTTTGCTTTAAGAAGCATTCAGGAGTAAAAACTTATAATTAACTTTTTGTGAATATTAATGTTAATGGAGCTTTGTTTTACTTGTAGAAAGAAAACGTGAACAGTGGGTGTATGAGCGTGCAATGTTTAACCGGCTCTGGTACAATGAAAACCACTATGGGTGACTTGGAGACTTTAATCTAAATGCTATTTATGTTAGCATTGTAATTGAAATCCTTAAACATGTTTGCAATAAATCTCTGCACCAGGTAAGCATGAGCTGATCCAAGCTTTCCCTATGAACTTTTGACTCATCTTTGCAAAAATATTATTTATGCTTGTGCATCTTTGAGCAAGGATTTTGTTTACAGTTGACCTTGTTTTGCATCTGGTATCCGAAATCCATAGCTCATACCTGACTTCAGCACAAAGCAATATGAAACACAGTGATTAAAATTTTAATGGAATTATATAGACTGTCTTGTTCAAAACATTTGGAATCTGCAGCTTCTGGCAATCAAAATGAAAGGAAACGTTTGCCCAAAGCCTTATTGATGAAGCCATTTCATCTTCTAGGTATTTCAATGGAGTTTGTTTTGTTAAGGCAGAACTGGAAATTACAGTTTATTTTCCCCATTTTATTAAATATATTTTATATATATATATTTGATTCTTAGCTTCACATTTTTGGTCTCAGCTATGCCTCCTTAGGGTCTGAAGCCTTTGGTGTTATTAGACATTGTACGTTTTGCAGAGACTTTCTCTTTCAGGAAAATTTCTGCTGACATGTGTCTATATATGTATGCTGTCAAAATATTATGTGTCATTCTAAATTATTTGGTAGTGATAGGAAAAACACCTGCTTCCTAAGAGCATTTCTTCCTTTCAATTATCCACAAGAAATTTTTTGGAAATGCATTATTTAAAATGGTAATGACAACCTGATGCAAAAAAATAGGTAATTTTTAATTCCTCTTGTTCCATTCCTTGACGTTAGGGTATGTTATTCTGTATTCCATTTAATCGTGCAAATGACTTTCACAAAATGAAGTAAACGTGCTGTTCTTCATCCATTATATCTGTGTACTATACAATATGCAAAACCTTTTAGGATTCACTGTGCAGCAAATGCTGCTTTTTAATTACAAATATATATAAAATATGCAAAAAGATAAACTTGACATGAGCAAAGAAAGAACAGAAATGTGAAATGTATGTCCAGAAACCACTGTGCTTTTCTGTGCAGTGGTGGTTTTTTGAAAATGACTTAGTACGATAATGTTTAGAAGTGCATTTTAAATATGTTGAAAACTTTGGGACTTTAAACTTAAAATTTAAATGTCATATGTGTCTCCCTGTCTAATTAGTTACCTAACTTCATTCTTCTCCAAAATGAGTCTGCAATATTATCAGCAGCTGCATTTTGTGATTAGTCATGTTTAGAAGCAAGGACAACTAAATAAYATGGAAACTCAGAGTATAATGGGCTTAGCTTTGTATGATTGATACGTGATTACAAAATAAATCTTGACTATTTTTAATTTACAAGTATAGACTGCTCCTGATGTAATCCTCATTAAATTCTGTAGCGCTTTGTCATATGTGGAGCATTTTAAAATTCTTGTGTGTAGGTTTTGATAGTCGCTGTTGCTTAGCAGTTTTATGAGGTGAGAATACTGATCCCATTTACAGTGCTATGATCTATGTAAACTGAAATACATAAATAGGTGGCACTCTTTTCCTTGTCTTACACGTCTCTGCAAATGTAAGCAGAGAATCCCGGGGGCAGGAGTGTGAATTATCATCATAGGCTAAGGGCCTTTCTTCCTTCTTTTCTTTTTTTTCCCCCTGCATTGGGGCATGTCAGACAGCAGGCCTCTGCTGAAATAGTAATCATTAGCTGGCGTGAAGGGGGGGATTAGGATGGAGATGTTCAGGACTGAGCTTGATTGAGGCAGAAAGAGCAGGAGCCATCCATCAAATTGAGTGTGATCAGTGGCGTGACACAGAGGCAGCATCAGTGATGGCAAGCAGAGCCTCCAGGGCATGTTTTTAGCAACCGGTATTACAGAAACGGACTATATTATCTTAAGGACAGTCTTGAACTGGGGAAGCCAATGCGAGTAAAGCTTGCCCTGAACTCTGCTGGGCAAAATAATGCCAGACAAGGATCAGACTTTTGGGTTCTGCTTTGCGCCTCTGCTTCGCAGGTCCGGTGTGGTGCTCGGGGGGACAGCTGGCCTGCGGAAAGCTGCAGCGGTCTTGAGAGGTTTCAGATTAGCTGTTTCTTCCCCAGGCACCTCAATGAAATTTGATTAACTCCAGAGTTTCTCCCGCGTCAGAAAGAAAGAAGTTGCAATGCAGAGCCTGCGATGCCTGGATGAAAGCAGCTCCTGCTTGCTAGCAAGGCTGGAGAGGTTTTTATGACATCTGGTGATTGTAGAATCAGGACTACTTTAAGTGAAAATGGCAGTTGAAAACTTTCTGGAAAAAATTCTTCTTTGTTAAAATATACATATATATATATGAATTTTTTAATTTCATTGGATTTGCATGTTCCCTACCATCCCCTCCCTTTAGGCCTTTTGCATATTTATTATATGGAGCTAAAGATGATCATATTATTCAGAAAAAAATCTCAAATATAAAAGATAGGGGAAAAAGTGGAAAAAAGGAATCTTTATTTAGCCAGGAAATTTAATTGAAGTTAACGTGAAATATATTGGCGTAAAGACGACATAATTTGGCCCCTGTTCAACACCTGAGATTATACTACATATTTCCTTCACTGCATTCAGTAGAATAACTCCAGTCAAGTTGCTCCTATTCCACTCCTATTAATTATTCTAAGACGTTTAAGCCAGAAGGGAGTTTCACTGTAGGTGGCAGGCACTGAGATGAGAAGATGGCAGGATTTGTTTGTTTTATTACTGGACCTAGGAAACATATATTGCACAATATGATGTCCTGTAGCAGTGGCACAGAATATGGGGCAAATTACTGAATTGGCTGGTACAGTTAAAAAAGTAACTTGTAAAGCTTGATCCAGACTGAAATAAATGGAATGAGTATTGACTTTAGTCGGCTTGGATCGGGCCCATTGTGTATCCGCCTCTTCATAAAATACCTACAGCAAGGCTACTGACTTTACAAAACCCATCACAGTATTTTTTTAAACAAATGATATTATTGGGTCTTGCCTGACCTAAATTAATATGATAGCAAGAAATGCAAAAACCAATTTAAATTACACTTTAGCAGGAATTTCAGGCAATGGACACTTTTCCATGAATATTTCATACAAAGCTATAAATAATTCTGTTGGATTTTGAAGATCAGAAAGTGACTACTTGGATGATGTAGGGCATTTATGTAAGCCTTATTGCTTTGTGCATGCTATAATAGGCATACTCATTCATGGAATTCAAGTCATGTATGGGTGAAAGTGACATTTTTCCTTAAGTTTCYTTTAAATAGCTATTTGTTTAGATTGCTTAAGACTGAAAAAGACAAATATAGCACTGTCATTCGCCTTTCTTACCTAAGATCTGCATATGTTGCAATGTTTTTCACAAAGCTTTCTCATTTTAAGAATGTTTTATTCATTATTCTAATACTAGTGCTGAATGTATCATGTTCATAAAATACATGTTTGTTAGATTACTCAAATATAAGTCTCTCTTAACCTTCATTCAAATAGAAAAATTAACTTCCCTTGATTGAATTTGCTTCCTTCTGAACTGATCTGAATGGCTTTTTCTGTAAATGGTGATTATATCTTCATGTCAACCGGGGAAAAAATACAAACTAGATTTTTTTTTTTCCCTTTGTGTCGCAGTTTTTGGAATTTGGTTAATCAGAGAATTTTGTCTTCCATCTAATAAAAAAGTAGTTTCTAGACTTTATTGTGAAGAAAAACTTGAAGAGGTGCTTAGTTTTACCATAAAATCTTAACCAAGAAGACAAACCAAATACCTCAAATCTGTTGTTTTAAAAAGGAAAAACCCATGATTCTTAAGGTACTGTTTCTTTTAAGCATCACTGCTAGCTGTATCAGTTTCAGCACAGCCAGCTCTTCCCAGGATCCCTCCCCAAAGGCAGCTCTCTGCATGTGCGTACGGCTCGTGTCTGGGGACGGCCGTCTCGCACGTTCTCCCACAATGGACTTCCCGCTGTTTCTGGTGTCCCTTGCTCCTCTCTGCAGTATGAAAGACGGAGTTAGTGGCAAACAAACAGAAGAAGTTATGAAAATATCTGAAGAGCATGTTCCCTAAATCCCACAGCAAACAACTGTGAGCTGAGCAGCAAAGATGCAGACAAGGGCTGTCATAGCCGCATCTCATGGAGAATGGCAGCTTTTTTACTGTATAAAATATGCTTATGCTGCAAATATTGACACTCCTCTCGCACAACAAATGGAATAACCTGTCGCCATGCCCTCCTACACAAACACTTGAAAGGAAACTGCTTGAAAACACTTGAAAGGGCTGCTGGCCCTGCCTAGTCTCCAGGCTGGCTCACTGTGAGTGTCTCCATCGAGTTCTCTACAGAGGGATTAGCAGGCAACCAGGTCCCAAGTGCTTATGAACTTAGTTCCCTTGAATTGCACCTAGAAACCTGTCAAAAGCAAGCCTGTGAGCCAGTTTTTAAGAGGCCAGGGGGTGTCAGTCTCTAAGAGATGTAATTGAAACCTGCACAAGTTTCCCCCAAAAGAAACATTGTGACATTTCCCCTGGCAAGAATTCATCCCCAAGGCGACAGTGTCCACCCTGCTGGGCAGACGCTGTTATTAGAGCAGAGACCTTGTGTAATTCAGATCAGTGGAGGAGTTGCACAATAGGTTCCGCTTTTAATCTTCATCAACCCTGTATATTAATAAAAAGTACTCAAGTCACTCCACTGAAAACACTAGCAACTGAATAACTGGTTGTGGTTTTGGTCTTCTGTTTCCTTTCTGATATGTATTATTTGTTCAAATCAGATCCTCAAAAGAACATTTATTATTTTATTCTATGCATCAGTATTCAGAAACTGAAATGGTCATTTGGTTAACTATTCTTTCCCCCTCTTTGCTTGCATTTTTGTCTCTATTTAGCATGGTAAAATTAGGATTCTGTATAACATTTCCACGCCGCATTTCATTACCATTTCTCAGAAGTCATATTATCTCTTTTGTAATGTCAAACGTGCTACCAGTAAATGATGAATTTGTACAACAGCAAAGAACTGTTGCTCTTCTTTTTACAGCTAATCTCTAGTATGACAGAAAATGTTACTAGCATACTGATCTAGTAGATACCACAGAACGAGGGCAAACAAAAATGAAAAAGCAAGCCAAGTAAAATTACCAGGTCAGAGTCAAAAAGATAATTTATATGTAACAACATTCAAACAGGTGCCAAAGTACATGGTGTAGCAGTAAAATCTGCCATGAGACATTTGAATCGAATACTGAGATTGGATGGCATGAGTTAGGCTAGAGTTCAGAGAAATGACTCCAGGATTCTCTCAATGTAACAAAGATTACAATAGAATTGTTATCAGAATTTAAAGTAGTTTAAAGAAAGCAGAAAAGCTGATAAGCTGGAAACACGATTTCCTTTGATTTAAATTTTTTTCATCTATTGCTGTTGCCGTTCATGTCTATCCTCCGTGCTTTTTGCAGCTGGTATGTAATTACAGTGCTTCTGAATTTGCCTGCGTGACTGTGGGAATTTCACAGAGTTTCTACTTTACATTTGGTCAATATTTTGAACCTTGCGTAGCAGTTCCTTATAGATGAGGATTTCTTCAAAGATGATCTGCTTCCTCAAATATTAAGTAACAGGTAGGCTAACAAACTGCTAGTGTGTGGTACGGCTTTCTTTTGCTGTTTAGCTGAAACACCAGGTTTAAGAGTCTGAATAAGGTTTGAATTAAAACAGGTTGGCCATCTCCCGTACCTATTTAGAAAGTATAGAATAAGATAAATAAAAGGGAGTTAAAAGGACCTTCCTGAATTCATAATACTAAAGACTGGCAATATCTCTAGGGACCTTTGCTTGCAGGTAAATTGGATTAGCAAGACTTGACTTTGCTTTCACCATGTAAATGTCCTGGCTCATCCTATATTAATTTAGCACGCTTTCAAAACAGGATAGAATTAAAATGCTGTTTTTTAAACCATCTAAGGAAAAGGTGCTTGACCTTCTTGCACAATCCTCTTTGTTTCTTTTTATAGTCATTTTCCACACTCAGTTGTTTAGCAGTTCCATTTGGGTTCCTGATGGTAATGACGTTTTCGAAATTTCTCAAAATATTACTGTGATAACTCTCTTCCATCCTCTGCCTATATGAATATCTGCTGTGATACCTTGTCATTCTTCAAAATAACTATAGTAAAATCTCTCATCGCTTTCTCAATGTTTCAATACAAATGTAGTCTAAGCTGATGCTAAAGCTAGATAGTTTGTCATGTCCARCTGTTCTCTTTAGACAGAATATTAGCTTTATCCATAGTTCCATAAACTCTACTATCTCCCAGTGCCTACATCACTTTCTATGAGTTTTGCAGCCTGACAGGTTTTTAATTTATCATAGTATTTCATATTCCATACTTTCTATTTTGTACCTTGACATTTAACTATTACTGACCCCTGGCAGCATAAGGCTTAGAACGGCAGGAGAAAAGTAATGAAGCACTTTGTGTCAGTCATAAAATGGGGAAGAATGCTTGAATGCTACTGTTCTGAATACAAACTTATTTTCATTTATATCTTTCATAGCCAAAGGTAATATTACAATGGATTCTTTTTTTGCTTTATAAATTGAATCTCCAGTTTTATTTTAGGTTCCCTCAGGAAACTGTGAGTGAAATGGTTTTCCTGTCCTGCAAAATACTTCAAAAACTTTCCTGTCCTGAATGAGGTAAACATTTTCGTGTCATTCTTGTTGCTTTTCTTAAAAGTAGTATATTCCACTTTCCAGTGATTTAAAAGCACTTCAGTTTGTATCAAGTTTGAATTTTAACTTTTTTCTTTAAATTTCAAAATAAAGAGCATTTTTCAGATTCATATTTTATTGGTTCAGAAACTTTTCTATATCRGCCTTTCACAGGAACAGTTTCAGTTTCAGCATATCAACTTTTTAAATGAAAATACTTGGTTGAAAAATTTGCAACCATTTCTTGTCCTTAATCTCTCCCTGATAATGTGAAGTCTGTTTTATCTTTCCCTTTTTCTTAAAGGCTGGTGCTGAAGAAAGAACCCATAATGTCTTCATCTGCGTGACTTTTTTCCTTGGACCTTAAACCTCTCTAGCTAATTTTTCCATTGAAAATTAATTTCAAATAGTCTTTCCATGCTTRCTTTTTGTTCGCTCAAAGTTTTCCGGGCTTTCATTTCTGTGCTTTTTCTTCATTTGCCTCTTGTCCTGGGATAGCTGGTCATACTTACTATTGGGCCAGAAACAAGATTTAAGTATGTCTAAGTGCCTTCCACACTTTTGGTGTCTTCAACATACAAACTTAAATCAAGCTAGTCTTGATGAAACACACATTACTATTTGCTTAGCTTGCAAAGCAGTATTTCAAGATATATGTTTCTTAAACACAAATTGAGCAATTTCAGCAGAATAAAGAAAACTATTCTGTTCTTAAAGTTGTTCTTTTTAAACTGTTTACTACCACTACTAGAGGTAGTACTGTACCTCTACTGCTTGGTTTCCTGGTGTTTGTGGTATATTCATCACTCTGATTACATCTGTTACTTGTGAATAATAACCATACATTCTTTGATGCAAATACTGTAAAGCACAGTATCCAATAGTTATGGTTTTGTAGCTTTATAACTAGCAATTATTTCTTTGGAGTTTTTCTGCTGTCTAATTAAAAAAACTAACTGCAACTCTCATTTATGTATACTAAAAAATATCTTCTGATGTCTGCAATTAAGGAGATTAATTTTTAGTTGCATAACAAATTCTCACTGAGAAATTACATGAGATCATTTGAAATTTTCCAGTTGTAGAATTCTATCACGTATTGTCAATGTGCAAAATATGTTCAAATCTTTTAAATTTGGAAAACATAGTGGTTTTGCCAAGTAAAAAATACAGTTGAAATATTAATTTTGTTTCCACCTGAACTTTTTGCATTTTGATGAAAGATAAATGAAAATGTGAGTGAATACTGTTGACTTATTTCTTGACTAACTTCTAACTACTGGTGTTTCTTTCAACAAGATTTGTTCTTACTTTTAGTATTAGTTGACTTAAAACAAGACGAAAACTGTGCACGCAGAGGTTTGTTTATCCATATATTGTTTCCTTTCTAAAGTTTACTGCTTATTATACATTTGCTCTTAACAGTAGTGTACTTAAGATTGCACAGTGATATTACAGTAAAACATACATATAGTAAAAAAAGGATAAACACTGTTTATACACAGTAAAGATTTACTATCAGTTGTCTGACACTCCAAACTGCAGATGTTACTCAATTACCCTCTACTGTAATTATTTGGCATTAGAGTATTTAAAAGTAGATGATGCTTGCACAGAATTTATAATACTGGTATCCTAGCAGTTATCCCCACAAATGGAGATACTTCTGCATTTTCTGAAATTTAAAGGCTGACTGGCTCTTTCCTTAAATAGCAGAGCTAGAAGACAGCTTACCTCTGGACCAAATGCTGCTCCTCAAATGAAATCTCATAAGAAAATGCTGTTAGGAGATCTCCAAAGAAAACTCCAGAAAATTCTTACAGATTATCTTCCAGCAAAGTAATAGAGTATGATGAAGACCAAATGCTTCACGGAGTGTATCAGCTATCTGTTTTAAATTGAAAATTCCATCTGTATATGGGGAAACTATATCTCATTTGAAAGAGAATAATAGTATTTGCACCCACTTAGATATATCTCAGCAGAAGCTTAGAAACAGTTATTTTTTTCTCTCCTTGATTTAACTCTGACTTAAGTTACTCTGCAGAAATATGCTAAGTGAATAGCCAAAAGCAGCAGCTATAAAATCCTGTGGCTATGAGAGTTAACTGTGATTATTTTAGCACTCCAAACTTCTTGCGCTCTCTCTTTCATATATCTTATATATGACATAAGAGGCCAGTTCATTTCCTCCCGCAGAGTGCCTTGGGACCAGAAGGACGCTAGGAATCCAGCCACACGGGGCTGCTGCAGAAACTGGTACCATCAACTGGATGCAAAACTGTAACTGGGGCCTGTCACTGTCAGGCAGGAGTCTTGCTTGTGATGATGGTAAGATTTGTATTTTCTGGAAATGCTTTGTATTCACAAAGTGAATTTGAGTCACTTTTCTGTAACTTCTCTGGGTGCTTATCTGGGTGTGCCTTGTTTTGTTTTTCATTTCTTCATCCCAGTATACTATTTGGCACCTACCTTTACTGAATTTCATTTTTACTACGTTTCATTCTTTCGGCTTTGGAAAACCTCTACAATTTCGAGTTCAGCTCATGTCCTTTTTCAGTRTGATACCACCCCCTAGATTTTACAAGTGTACTAAACATTGGATTGGTTTTATTTGCTTTATCCTTGACCACAAGTCAATTCTGACTTTTTTGTTTTATTTTGTTTTCTGAATCATGTGATAGGTATTTTTAATTATTCCTACTAGTATTTTTCTGTGTATCAAAGTTAGCATGACTTGTCTACAGTTTTCCCTGGTCATCTTACTACCAATGCTCTTCCTCTGTTTTGTGGGTTCTCATCCATGCCACAAGATTTTAAGGATACTTCCTGACGGCTTGCAGGTTCTCCAAGAGGAATTTTGCCATGAGTTGAATGCTTTTAATTTACCTAAGTGTTCCTTGATCTGTATTTCCCTTCCATAGGCCTGTAATCATTGCACTCCTGAAGTTCATGCAGTAAATATTTGGTCACAGGTAACCTTGTGTGTAAAGCAGAAGCAGGTTAGGCCTGGGCCTGGCTACGCTTTGTGCTATCACGGCATTATTTTCCCTCCTTTTGCGTTAGGGATCCAGAATTCCTTTGTCTTCCACTTCTGATGGATTGGCAGAACCTTTGCTTGCCCTAACTCACCCTGCACTTCAGCCTTTTTGATTTTTATCTCTCTCTACAAGAAGAAAACTGTCAAGTTTCAGAAGCCTTTTTAATGACTTTTTAAAGTAACACTCTTAAAAATTAATCACTCCCACACTGCTTACATACTGCATTTTTAGTAAATGTCAGAGGAGTTCTTTTTCTGACCTTGAGGAACTCTGTATCAGTATCTTTTTCCCTAAATTTAGCCTGTTATGAAGAGAATCATACATAATAAAGTTTGTGGGGGTATTCAGTGACACAATATTTCAGTGCTGCTCTTTCTGGGAAACATTTAGAAACTTTCAGAAGGTAAGGAACATTTTCCCCCTTCCTTCAAAAAAATTATTACTCATCTATGAAGAAAGCATTCAAAATCTGGAGCACAGATCATGCCAAGTAATTCTTATATATGAAAAATAAATCTCATGATATTCTTCCAGAATGTTAGCAGCTGCTCAGCAAGCAGTTGAATAACAGAGATCACTACTGGAAGAGGAAAGATTTCTTCTGCTTTAATCCCTGGGATTTTAAAACAAACAAAAATATGTGTATTTTTCAGGCTTTGAGCTGTACACAAAAGAAAAAAAAATAACTGGCATTTGAATTAATCTTAAATCATCAGAATTTTGGAAATCATCATCATCATTTCCTGTAAAGGTGTATTTTATGATCAGATGCCTGTTTCCATGTGTGTCATTTTGGAAGTGTACTGAAGGCTGTCAGCTTCCACTGAGAGAAATGAAAAACCAGGTGCTCATCACTGAACACAACTAAGMTGCCTATTTCATTTGCCTTATCATTGTATTTCAGGTATGGTAGCTGGATTCATAAGCAGGTTAATACCTTGCAGTTTTAAAGCTGTAGTTAATACTATGTAGTTTTAGAGCTGTAAATTGCCGTATATATTGCTATATATATAAACCCTGCCTCTCTTACTGAGCAAAAGGGGGATGTACAGAGACGGTAAAGTAGCAATGCCAGCTAAGCTGGCTGTGGATTTTGTCAGTTTATTATGCTTTAACACAAGAACTCAGAACCATATAGCACAATCATTCCAAAAACCTCAAACTAATAAAAATACAGAAATATGGTAATCTTGATATTTGCATGCTGCTGCTTTGATTGTTTCCTATTTCTTTCTAACACACTGAGCTACAATAAGAGGTTGACAAACTATTTAAACAACTCAAAGAAATTAACAATTTTCCTTGCTCTCGATCTTCTGTTCTTTTCTTTTTGAAAAGCGCAAAATTTTCTTCTCTACTGTCAAACTCTATGTAATTAACTCTGCCCATTCTCCCAGCTCCCACATCCATTCTTTCCCATGTCTCCTTGACACCCTTTCCCTTACAAGTTTGAAGAAAATGATTATTCCACTAAAAAGGCAAAACAATTCAAACTATTCTTCAGTGACAGCCACACAGAGCATCAACCGCAGTTTGCTCGGTTTGATTGAAAACTAGTGCATAATTATATGAGAATGAATATAAACTTGCTGATTTCAAATCTGTATGGGAGCTAAACCCTACACCAGTAAGAGGAGTGTGAGAGAGGGGGGAGCCCCACTGTGTGACTTCCCCACAGCGAGGAGCTGGGAGCAGGAGAAGCATCGCAGGTCAAAACATCTCTCTTCCCGCCTCCCCGCTCCTTTCCTGGAGAAGTAGCTCATTTTTCTCTCTAAGTTTGAAATCACACATTTTGGAAAAGGAGCGTGGAGGAGGAAAATAGTCCTAATTTTGTTGATGTGGAAAGGCAGGGGAGAACTGCTGTAGGGAAACGGGAGCACACAGAAGAACAGAAAGGGCTCTTCATTCCTCATTCTGAATTTGAGTTAGGCAAGAAGCTGGGAACTCCACATTGTCAAGCAGTCAGCAAGGGACTAGTCACCTTTTTCCAGGAAATCTGGAGAACATTGTAACTGGTAGACACATGCACACAGGCGCATGTCCACAGTGACAAAGGCAGTGAGGGTGGGGATGTTTAAAAAAAATCAAAATTAAATGTCCTGAACACAACATATATTTACTGTTTGTGATTCTTCAGCCAGTCTCATGATTTCTAAACACTTGTTGTTCAAACACAAGTCCTGCAAGATAAACTCCTAACATGTTGGTTAACTAGTATTGGCCCAAACAGTCTCAGCTATATTGAAGAGAAGAAACAAAGGACCATGAAGATGAGAGACATGCCCTAACTAGAGATGCAATATGACCAGAGAAGACCAAACAAATGGAGTAAGTAAAAGATTACATAGCTATAAACAATCTAAAAATGATGTTCCAGAAACACATTTAGTGTTCTATGTAAAAATCACTCTTGGAGAATGTTTGAATATTTCTGTGCTGATATCTTTCTGGTATAATTTGTATTTCCTCTTTGTAATATCAGATTTACCAATTACTGTATCATAATTTGTAAAATAAGGCAACAATTCCCTTTAGGGAATCTGCAGTGAATAAGAGTAATGCATCAAGACTGGTGAAAACCAAGGATATTGTGAAAGCATTTGCATTACAGAATCAGATTTCAGTCAACATCTAATTGAGTTTCTCTACAAATTGTCACAGGCTTTTATTTCTTTTTTCCCTCAGAACTAAAACAAAATGTTAAAAGGCTAATCTGTAGATAGTACAAAGTTCCTTACATTTAAATAGTGGATGTGTATAGGGTAATTAGCTTTGATTGTTCTTTTAATGATGGAATGAATGCACTTTGAACAAAGGTAATGTGGCAGTTGAAGCATGTCAGTCAGTCAAGGGAGAATCATATCTATCAACTAAAAGCTACTGTCTGTCTGAGAGGTTGTTGGTTCGATTGGTTTGGATATTTCAGAAGTGAATTCAGCTATTCTGGAGTTTAAATACAGTTGAGATATATCCTGTTTGTTCAAGAACAGGTAACTATAACAAGGTATTGAAAACATAATTGGCTATCGACAAGTAAGTTAGTCTGCTGTATTCTTTAGTTTATTACACTTCTTGCAGGTTTATTAATGAAAAACAAACATCACTTTTCTGTATTTTGGGGCCAGTTGCCATGGTTGTGCCTCTTTTGCATTTTTACTGTAGGATTGTGTCAAGGAAAGTTGCCACTGTAGAAGCAAATTAATCTGTCAGAACTTTTGGGACTCTATTTTCTCATGCCCACTTTTTTCTCCCATAACAACATGTCCATTTTAAGAGCTCACTCATTTTGACCTTTCTGGCATAGCTTTCATTTATTATGTAGCAAGAGAATTTCTAAATTAGCTTTTGCATTTTTCTATAATCATAGCCTGTTTCAGTTGCGTAGCATTTTACTTGGCTATAAAATAATGTGAGTTGATGTCAAAATCTCTTACAGACTTGAGTTGTGTAATACAGTAAAAAATGGAGTACGAGGACCAATTCAAATGCTCATCTGAAAATTAGCAAATCACAGTGTCTTGAGCCTCAGTACAGAAACGGGGGAAAAAGTAAATACCTGCCTCTTGTGTTCTTATGAAACATACTACTTCTCTCTTAGCAAGCCTGTACGTCAACTAAGCAAATACTTTATCAGAGGACAGGAAGCATCAATGTATCATAGCATTAATGTGGGAAGAACAGTGACAATGTATGTTTTGTGATATGGAATAAAACTTAAAATGGTATAACCGTATACGTCTGTCCTAATGGCATGTGGCATATTAATACAGTGGTGACTTGGAACATGCCAACTGAAAAACTAAGAGTAGCAATATGGGTTTTGATTTTACTGAAACACCATTTGGTTTTAAGAGAGGAAGTTGCTCAGACTGAGGCTTTTTAAATAAACACTGTCTTCGGAATACGTCTCACCTCTTGGTATGAAGCAGTTCAAATCTGCTGACAACTTGCCTGTGCGGCAAAATCCTCTTCTAGATCAGCATTTGGGTGGGGGAGAGGGAAGGGATGGGAATTCTGGTCTCTGAACATTTGGTATCATACAAGATCATCATTCATACAGTATCGAGATACACTTGATTCAGCACTATGAACTACTGGCAACACTCTGTCTCTAAGGGGTTCAGGGATTTATTGAGAGCTGCAAAAGCCTCTGTGATTCTTACAGTCACTTTTACTGCTTTCATTGCCTTGGAAATCAAACCTTGGSTTGGCTGTAAGGGTCGGCACCGCAGCAGAGGCTGCATGAGGGCCGTCTGTGCGTCCCTCAGACCTGAGCAGCCTCTGAGAGCAGGACCTG
Organism: Apteryx rowi; assembly: GCF_003343035.1. NCBI lineage: Eukaryota > Metazoa > Chordata > Aves > Apterygiformes > Apterygidae > Apteryx > Apteryx rowi. The sequence continues at coordinate 2,092,791 of NW_020450529.1, read as the reverse complement.
AGCTCAGACCTCTGCCACAAGATGAATTATTAGCCAACTGTGTTTGGAAGAAAAGGGTTACTCATTCCCTTACAGGGAAGGAGGCAAGGGGAGAGGGAGGGAATCAGCCAAGTTATTTTAAAAATTGTTTTCTATTGGTTTTGCTTTCCTGGAGACATTCTTAATAATCCTTGGTCAGAAAGCCAGGAATCTGTCATTCTAAACGCAACTTACACAATTAAGCAGGCGGTTTCTGCAGAGGTGTCTAGACATTAAAACTGCTTATGTGAAAGAAAGCTATAGAGGAAAATTTAGGAAGGGCTCGGGGGAATTTTATTTTTTGAGTGGATGAAAGAACAAAGACCTTGAACAGTAAATACTGGCTACAAGATCTCACAGAATGGGATTTATTCTTTCAGTACTTTTGCTTTCTATTGTGTCTACTGAATAATATTGGTAACCATTACCTTGAAGTTCTGTTCAGTCCCAATTTAATGACAACTATAAATAATAAAGGGGAAAAAACAGATTGGAGTTTGATGAGGAGGAAAAAATGTAATTATACGGACAGCTTTGCTTGCGCAATGCAACATGGAGGTAGCAAAAGTTCTGTTTCTCATTAATATGAACTTTAATATCATCTGTTAAACTATAAACTAATTATTCAGCCATCTTTGCCAATGTAACATGTTATTTTCTTTTGTTTTGTACTTGATGAGTTTGAATTTAATATGCATATATAGATACAGACTACCTGGCTTTCCAGATTCTTATCCTATTGGTAAAGCAAGAAAACAAAGATACATGCAAGCCAAAACAATAAGACTTCAGTAAGACAATATAGTAAGCCATTTTGTTTTCAAAAAGTCTGGTAGTTGATTAGTATTGATTAGATCAAGGTGACCTGTTCTAATACAGTACAATTCTTATGATCTCAAATTCAAAATAGCTATAGTAAATAAGATTAATAGAACCAATTTGCTACTCCCAAGTAACATTGTAATATAGCTACATATGACGGGGTTCACACTTGAAAATAAATTAAGGGCCAGCAAAACACAGTGGAAGTACAGATGTGAATTTCAAGAGCAGTACACAACCATTAGGTCCTTTATTAATAAGAAGCTTACGAACCAGATTGTCAGCCGTTATCAAGCGACATGGTTCCACAGTATTTGAAGGATTATCACTGATTTCCCCCCCCCCCCCAAGCGGCTAATAAAGTTCACTATTTTCCAAAATGCTCTTTTGCTTCTGCTTTCTACTTTTGTGGTTCAGTTTGCCTTTGGTCAACTATTACACAGTAGGTAGCATGGCTGGGTCATCTAAACATACTTAGAAATACTGGATATAAAATGAAAATCCTTCTGTAAACTCATCAGTACTTAGTGTTAAAATAAGCTGTGGAAAGTAAGGTAAATGCCATGGCAACTGAATTAATTACCTTATTTCTTTTTAACATAGTGTGGAATTCCAAGGGAAAAAAAGGCTGCATTACAGTTGAGTTATTTTCTTTCTGTTTTCTATAGTTGGAAGCCTATATCAGAAGATTTTTTTTTTTTCACAGCCTTGAACAAGAAATTATGAAAAACTCTGATTTGGAGAAAACAAAGACAAAATAGGAGGTTAATGGTATGTTGTGATATATTTTGAAAATCTAATAGATAAACACAAGTGGATACATTTTCATTCTGACTAATTTGAATAAAATTCATACTTTACTATGCTCTTATGTTTTAATTGTGAATATAGCTTCACTGGCAAAAAAGGCATGCCCTATGGAAGCAGCCTTCTTTTAAGCTCAGCAAATTTGCTCTCTTTTTCCCTCTATGCTTCACACCTATTTCTTTCATTTTACCAGTTTTCAACACTTCTCCAGATGTTTATTACGTCCAGAGTGATTTACACAGCCAAGCAACCAATTACATTCTCTAGAAACAAATATGCTACTTATGTCCAATTAAATTCCCTACAGCATGTTAGATGTTGCGGAAAAGCACCCTGCTGAATCCAGGGCAGAGTGGTGCCAGATTAAAGCCCTCCCAAATGACGACTTTCSATGAATAAACAAAGAGGGTTGGTGGAGGTGATGGTAAACAGAATATCTTAATACATGCACTGTTTGTGTAAACATTGTATTAGCTGTTGAATGGTCGTTCTGCTTATCTGCAGACCATTAAAATCAGCCTGGTATTTAAAAGTATGTGCCCTTAGAAAAATGCATATTCATTTCCCCCCTTGAGAAACCCAGATAATATTTTGTCATGAATCAATATTTAATTTTACAGGACAGCCTCAAGACACCAAGAAACTGTTTGAGAAAATCTCTGTGTTCTGAAGCAAGAGGTCAAAGAGGCTATTCATAAGCTCAGCGTTGTCAGCCACGATGCTATTTGTTTTCATCATTTTTCCTGTCTAACATGAAGAAGTCTTATTCTTTTGTCTGCTCCACCTGACGACTCCATAGTATATTGTAGGATACAAATGTAAGCATAATTGTTTTCAGTCAAGTTCTTTACCTTCCTAAGAACATTTTAAAAAATTGAATCTTAAGTGAAGATATTGAGACTATGCAGAGAAAGCCTGGGAAGCACTAGGGGCAAAGAAGAGTTAGCTCTGTGAAATCAGGGGAAGAAAAGGGGAATTTCTGAGAGAGGGAGAGAGAAAAAAAAAAAGTAATAGTAAGCACAGGGCCCATCTCTCCAGCTCTATAATTGTATGTACCTAACACAGTATGGTTAACCGGTATAAGATATTATAAATAATTGGGGAACTTGCTGAACCAACTACCATGCTCATTCAACCACCACTGCTCTGTGGAAAGACTGGATATAGTGATAGAAGTCTTTTAGACTCAGGCTTGAAGTTACTTAAGGAGTAAAAGGATCCCTTTGTTATGCCAAAGTCTCACGCACAGTGTAATTTCATCTGATTTATGTCAGAAGTCTTGGAAAGAGGCAAATTACAGTAACTCTAATGTGTTTGACAATGTTTATGCTTTGGTTCACACTTTTGACTTAAAGTTACAACTTTCATTTTTCTGTTAAATCTTTTACTTTTGTCTTTTCATATCAATTTTGAAGAGATACAGACTGAAGGCAAGTGATGTACATACACCCAGGCACAAACAAGAATTACTTTCACAGGCAACCATAACTCACAGATGCCCATACAAAAATTAAAATATGAATATATATTATTCCTAACAGATACTGCTATTGGACCTTTTATCCCGAAGCATATTAATGTTTTATCTATTAGTTTAGGAAAGGTGCCAGACAGTAAAATGAATCACCCAGGGAAATGGAGACACAGAAATTTAAATAGATGCAAGTTACTCAGAAGGTACTATTGTATATTCACTTCAGTCATGTCAAGATGTTTCAGAGCTAAAAAGAGTAAAGTGACATCTGAAGATTAGGGAGCATTGCCAGTTTAATAGCATACAGAATTGAACAATGTTCTTAAGAGGAGTTTATACTAGAACCCTAAAATCATAATAAGAGGAAACATTCAGTAATGAGTACTGGTGTTTGAGCTAGAAAAGGCAATGAATTATTCTGTAATAGCAAGTTCATAAATGTGTGGTATACCCCCTTTTCAGAGAGAATCTGTTATATCAGGGTCCTACCCTGCAGTAGCTGTAAGTGAGGTATCACGTTGAACATCTTACAGTGAAAATGTTGCTGAAAAATAACTAACAAAGCTGTGATTTAGGGCAATGTGATTGTGCTTGTACAGACTATAAATGAAGTTAAAGTGCTTTGGGCACTGTAATTATCTCTTTTGTCTTTGGTATCCCAGTACTACAGAGAAAACTGTCTTGCTGAAGTTAATAAATCATTCACTAAGAGTACAATGTAGTAGTTCTTGCACAACATAATTAAYAAGCTAAGCTGTGACTACAGTATACACAGCTGTAGAGAAAGGTGTTTAATTAAAAATTATTGTGCTTCCAATGATTTGAATTTGTTTCAGGTTACAATTTCAAGCTTTTACATACTAGGATGTTAATTTGGACTTTATAAACTGAAAACTCCTGTAGCAAATGTAAAATCCTGTATCCTGAAAGTAGGAATAAGATCTGAGTAGGATTGAACTTTTGCTGAATGTTATATTTATTAGCCTAACACCAAATACAATTTCAGACTCTTTGAGAAGAAAAGTAGCTCTGAAAAAAATACAGATAGAGCTCTATAGTGAGACCTCGATGTCATTTAGGCCAGTCTTTGCTTGTCTGAAAGTAAATCTATTTGTATGTATAGGTCTATAGCTACATTTCACTTGCATAAAATTCTTTGTGGAAAAATCAATGCTAATATTTACAACTGGCACAAACAAAAAAATACATTCTGATTTAGCAGGCATGATGGGGTACATCTGAACAGAAGAAGATCCTGTGTTGTCAGACTTGTACAGAGCATGAAAAGAAAGGGTGGCCCTGCTTGCAGGATGTCAGCCTTGGATTTAGGAGAGACAAGCTTTCCTATGAATGTTCTGCACTGAACTTGGCTGCATCACTTAGGCCCAGATCTCTGTTATTGATTCTAATTTAAAATAGTAAGTACCCAAACAACTTTTGAGGCTTTGAGCCTTTGATTCTCTTTGCATTATGTACCATGTGAATTGTATCGTACAGGCTAAGYAAAATTGTCTTTGAACCATTTCCTGCCTTCCCTTTGGAGAAGAGTTTTACACTGTATTGCAACAAGTTGGGAATGCGCATATGTTCTGCTACCTCAACTCAGCAGAGGCGATTGTATCTGCTTTTCAGCTTTTGACCTAATTCAGAATTTATTTAAATTCTCATCAGTAAACTGGATTAGCAGAAAAGCAAATGAATATAAATACATTTTAAAGATTAATGACTTTCATAATCCTAATGCAGCGGGATATATATATTTATATATGTTACTAAAATATGTATGGCTTAACTCCCTTCGTTTGCTGCAAGAGTAGCTACCAGGTGTAAGCAACTGGCAAATGCTAGAGAATGCTAAGAGGTTCCAGTGTATCAGCATCAGAGTGCTGCCACAGGCACCAAGCAGGCTCCTTGTCTAAGCATTTTGAGTACTAAATTCCTCTTTTGCTTTTTATCTGTCGTTAAATATTGTAGAATATTCAATGATTTGCAGTAATGTTATAGGAGTAAATTTCTGTTGCTTTTTAATTAATAAACCTTCATTTTAAAAATATTTAAAATCTGAGACTGGAAAAGAACAATGAGTGATTTGTATTTAAGTGTTAGCCAGCGATACTGTAGAACATATGTGCTATTACAGTAATAGCAGGAATTTAGTGTGTAATGTGCACAAAGGCAAGCTGCTGAACACTGATTAGTGACAAGATGTTTATTCCTTGTTATTAAGAATAACACTAAGGATTTCAGCCTGTTTTATTTAAAAATAAATAAAACATTAATTCCTTTGAAGGTTCTGAATAGCAAATGGAAAGGTTTTGCTTGTCACAAGTTGTACTGCTCATTATTGTAGGAAATTGTAGTCTTCAGTCAGTAGCTCTCACTTTTTTATTTAGATAAATATTGAAAATGCTAATTGAGACTGCTACACAGCATTAATTTACAAAATGTAGTATGTTTCTGTGAAAGAAGCCTTTTATTTTATTCTAGGCATCTGAAAGTCTCAGATTAATAAGAAGAATGTACTGTTGCTCTGCCTTTGTAGTAGATGGTGAAATCCAGTCTTAAGGACACAGGAAAAAAACAAAATACTTTCTCCTCTACCTCAGAAATCTTCTTCTAAAAGACAAATTCCCTGAGTTAGAGAAAGGTCACCTTTTATGTGACACTATAATTGCTAGAGTCACCACAGGGATTTTCACATTGGGTCTGCCACATCCCAGGTGACTTTCGAACCACATTTGTGGCCAGTATAGATATCTCATACATTGAAATGATTCTTTGATTGGACCATGGCTTATAGACAAAATCTTGCATTTTTCCTTGCTTTTTATAAAGTGTTCAGCTGCTTAAACCCTGCCCCCCCCAAAAGACCCAGATAATAGGTTCAAAATTATGCTTACAAAAGTTTGTTATTGTTTGTTTTAAACATGCTTTTTCTGTTCTTATATAACCACTCAGCCTTCCCACAACTCTTAGTATGCTCATAGGTAGGACATTAGAATCCATCTTGCATGATACTGAAACAGGGCTATTACAAATAAAGTATTTCCCCACCTAAGCCCTCTTGGGTTGCTGTTATATTTTATAATATATTGTCATACCCTGCATATTAAGGAAAGATCTTTATATTTTTATTTCTTGATATTTTTGACATTTGTGAATGGTTGCAAGTATTGGGATATATCTCCACAGCACTGTACATTAAAATTCCCTACATTTGCTTAGTTTGTAACAAAAATAGTCCCTAGATGTTCCGTAATGTGTGTATGAAATTGTGATAAYAGGAATTCTGATTGAGCCTTTTCTGAGCTATGTCATCTTTTCAATTACATTCAATTCCTCAACCCTCGTATTAGCCTCTTCATTCAGCATTTCTCTGATGTCAACTCATTATATCTTGTCATCTCTTTGAGTCAGTAACACCCCCTTAATGTGTAACTATACACTCACTCACGAATGAAGAAGCCAAGCAAAAGCTTTTTTTAATTCTAATTGTGAACTGGATCTGAACTTTCTAAAATACATTCTTCCTATTTGCATGAATTTCAAAGTTATTTGGTAACTATAATTTGGAGCACGTTTTCAGTCATGCCTCAACTCACTGGTATGAGTAACCGTGACAAGGTATGACAAAATTGCATAGTAGCAACTTGACAGAAGATGTCTTGAACTATGTCACCAAAGTTTATGCGCTTCTAAGGGTAGAATTAATGTTAACAGAAGTAATGCAAAACTTTGGGGTTTGGGTTTTTAGTTTGTGTTCTGTTTTAGCCCTAAAGGAAGTGGATTGTGTTTTCCAGATTCTTGTAAAGATGATTGCAATGTATGTCTGATCCCATAACCAGCTATCTAATTTTGCACGACTCTACAAAATCAAAAATGCCAGGCCAAATTCCCTCTCATCCAACTCCATTGCAGGGAAGATAAATTTACAATTGTAAATTCTTAAATATGTTCTATTGGGATAAAATGAAGTTCTTTCCATGCACCTTCATTATGCAAATATATATGATTATATTGTGGAGCACATTCATTTAAAAATGTGAGTGGGTATTGCTTACCTAGTCAAGCACTACCAACAAGCCGGAAATAATGATTTAGAGATAATAGCAGCAGATGTCAGATGATTAATACAAATTTCTTATCACTGGTAACAATGTATGCATATTCAACTTCTTTTACTTAACAGCCAGGATTACAGTGAAAGGGATTAATTTGTTGCATGCACAGTCTTCCCCTTTATTTGTTAATCCTCAACTCCAAAACTGGCTGATAAACATTAACTGGGCACAAACAAAGCCTCTCTCATGAGCTCAAAAGTATTAACCTCTCACTCTGAGCATTGTTTATTTTTGCCACACACTGAGAATATGTAGCAGGTAAAATTGACTTCACTGCAGAAGGCCCTGTGCTAAGATCCTGCTCACTGGTAAAATCGTGGGGGAACTGGCAGCCCAGTACCACCGTGGAGTAACCAGCGGGAAGGACCAAACCTGCGTGTCCTGCCACCTTGGTAACATTTACGTTTTCTTGGAAAAGGTTGTGATTTTTACATCCAACCTCCTGTCAGGTCCTTATGTTAAAGAACAGAGTCTAGCTGATGATTTTCATATTGTAAACAGGTGATGAGAAGACCACCTAGGTACTGCAAAAAGACATTGGCTATGTCAACAGATCTCCAGCTGCCTCCTGGCAGGAGATCAAGCACTGCAAATTTGTGTTCAAATCTGTTAGCTAATGTTAAGCTTATGTTAAGCTTATCTAGGTGGTAAGCGATGTTAACAGGCTGCTTTCCTCTTTTTCTTCTCTCCACAGAGAATGTCTATCAAGTCTTCCTGAGTCTTTTAAAAGCAGAAGGGATCGGATATGTATGTATTTTAAAGTAACAAGCCTTCAGTAAAAAAACAAAACAAAACACCAAAGGGAATCACATTATTGTGAAGCCCTTTTGCAACAGCAAGGGACTGGAGGGGGGCTAGGGGCCAAAAAGGGGATGCTTTTACCTGTGCTTTACACATGTGCTTTAACCTGGGCTATTTGCGGGCGACGGGCACCCGGAGTCAGCGTGTGAAGGGGGAGCGAGCCCCAGAGCTTCCCCTTTCAGGGGCTTCCAGCCGCGTCCATAAAGCAGGACTGCATTTGTGTGCCGACCCCTCTCCGAACAACGCACCTGGAGCAGTACGTCCTGGGGTGCCTTTCACTACCACTGGACGTACAGCGCCATAAGGAATTCTCTAGAGTGTTAGTATGGATAGTTTTCCCCCTCAGTTACTATTTTTACTTATTTTTCTAAAAACTGGCTTTCTAGGAGACATAATATCTAAACTATTAGATATTACGCTATTTAAAATATAAAGCTATCTATGAATTTATTTTCTGTGGGAATTTATGAGAGAAAGTTGTGGGGATAATACAATTGTGTCCTCTGATTTCATTTGAAACAAAGCTTATTTATTTCAAATTAAAGAACCTTTGTAGTTGTATTTAGACTCACCAGTCACAGAAGTTCTTCAGAAACTCTCCTGACTACAAGTGTTTTCACGTCCAAGGAGCACAGATTTAGCTCATGGTGAAAAAAACGAGGTAAACGTCGCAGCCTCGGGTCTTGATTCTGTTAACAGAGTAAGTTACAATAACTTCACTGTTTACACACAAACATTCACCTACAAAAGTCAGAACATTAAATGAAGAGGTAGGAGAAAATGCCTCAAAAATTTTTCGGGAAAGTTGTTGCTCTATTTTATGGAGTACTTGTATTTAAAATCTTGTTTAACAAAACAGCAAAAATGGGTTTTACATGCTAAATTTTATTCAAGACTTCTCACACGTGGACCACTGATTTGTTTTCAATAAATAATCCTTCTCTTGCATTTTCCTGCGTTCTCCCTTAGTTCCCCTGCTTTCACGACTGTAATTACTCGAATTAGTGACTCTGCCCGTCAGGCACGTTAACGGGGGGAGGAGAGAGGACGAACAGTTCAGGTAATTACGCCAGGTTTGTAGCTCGTCGTCGTCGTTTTCCAAGGCGGCGCCGCCAAGAGCACCCGGGAGCTTCGCCTCATCCACGGCAGTTTAACGCTCGGAAACGACACTGGAGAAAGCCCGGCCTTAAACCTGCGATGGCCTAAACGCGGTGAATTTCCTGGCGGCACCACGGTGCCTGAGCGCTTCCTCCGCGGCGGATCGTCGTGGCGTTTGTTCCCGTGTCGGGGAGGCCGCGGCCCGCTCCGCGCTGCGGGGGGGGGGGGGGGGGGGTTGGTCACCGGCAGGCGCCGCGCGGGGCGTGGCCGGCGGAGACCCGGCTCCGGCCGACTCGAACCGGCTCGAACCGGAGCGCCGCGCGCCTGCGGCTGTGCTGAGGCTGGCGCGCGGGAAGGGCCCGTGCTCGGAGCCGGGGCCCGGAGCGGCGGAGACCCGGCGGAGACCCGGCGGAGGTAGGTTTCCTCGCAGATCGCGCTTCGTAGCCCGCTGCCCCGCCGGACTCGCCTTCTCCCCGGCTGGTGCCTTGCCGCGCCCGGCGCTCCGGGGGCGGAGGCTGGAAGTTCCTCGACGCCTCTGCCGAAGCGCTTGGCCGCCTGCCCCGGCCCTGCCCCTCCTTGTCGTTAATTACCCAGCCAGAAGGGCTGTTAGCCCGAGGCGGGCGGGGAGCCGCGGGGCCGGGGAGGGAAGGGGAGGGCGCCGCCCGGCGGCCGTGGGGCGCCCTGGCCGAGTCTCCCCCCTCCGCGCCTGCCGCCCCCGCCGAGGGGCGCCTTCACGGGGGCCTGCGCGCTGCCCCGCGGCTGGGGCTGGRGCTGCCCACCCCCGAGGAGGCTGCGTACCCGTGGAGACCCGCGCGGGTGAGTTGTGAGCTCCCCGTGCCGGCTCCAGCAGCGGTTCTTACGGGGGGGGTTTCCGCGGCGTGCTCGGGTGGAAGCGCTCCCCCGGCGAAGCGGCTGGCCGTGGCGGGGACAGCCGGGTGCAGGAGGAAGGGTCGCTGCTGTGTCCGTGTGGGTGGATGAGCCAGGTGTCTTCCCTGCTGAAGTCTTCTAATGCACCTCAGCCGAAGCTGCAAACTTGGAGTCTGAGGGCTGAAACGARAAGTAACCAATATGGGGCACAAAACTTCATGAAAATGAAATTCCTGGAGCTGCCTAACGAGCTTTTTGTGTGCTCTGAGCATCAGAGAAGTAACTTCTATTGGAACTGTGCTTTTATTGTGCTGTGAAACTGGTAATCCCAGCAAGGCTAGGCCTGTTAGTGTTCAGTGTGGGGTGACTAGTTGATGCTCACACGTGGTCCCGGTTTTGCAAGGCAGTGATTTGCCTGCCTGTAATTGAGGATGGCTACGTGAGACTCTCCAGACGTCACTGGTGTTCCTCAACCGTGTCTGTCCTCTGCTCRCCATTCAGGGCTGGGTGTGCTGAGAGACTGTGGTAGCTGCTAACCACAATTCCACTACATGACTTTTATTGGCACATGAGCTACAAGAACCAAAAAGCGTCAGCATTTGAGACTAATGAAGTGTGTGCTTGTGGGTTTTTTTTTTTTATGGCAATATGTAATAGATGAAAAACATACTYGTATATGAGCATGTGCTGTTTGCTTTAAGAAAAACAGCCTATTTTTAGTTGATTATAYGTTTGTTTTAGAATGCTATACTCGGTAAGATTAAGGGAAATGGTGAGACTCTCTAGCTATCGGATCCAAAATGACTCCTGGGATGGTAAAGTATCACTAAAGGAACAATGTTGGCAATATTTCRTGGCTTAACATCAGGATGAGTTATGTTGTTGAACTCTGGTATTGTGCTTGGTGCATAACTCTAAAATCTTATTTTTTTTTAATATGGTGATGCTATGAATATTTTCTATTCCTTTATTGTAAAAAAGAAAGTGTGTTTTGTATGAAAAAAAATTTTCATATGGGAAGATCATATGTGAAGAGCATGCAGTTCCCATGATGCACCATCTAGTTTGTAGATACTTTGGGTATGAAGACAGCAAAAGTACGAGAGTGAAGAGGCTGCAGTGTGATAAGTAGAAATTCATCTGTAAATGCAAGCGTCAGCCTAATGCAAGTCAGTTTATGGATACGCAGGAACACGGAACTGCGTAAAATCTCATAGGTCATCAAAGGGTTTTCAGAAGCAACAGCATCATGCTTTATGAAACAAAGTAGTAAAGCCTACTCATATAACTAGTTCAGTTCTTTCCTGCTCTGGAGAGCTGGAAGGTTATTCCAGAGCTTAATTTTTCTGATTGTTAGAAACCTTGCTTTCCAACCTCCATGTTAATTCAGTCAGTTTATTTATTTTTTTTCTTTTTTAACCTTGTCTTTTAACTTTAAATTGTGAAAAGAGAAGAAATATTATTTACTGGCAATAAACTTAGCCAATTTGCTAGGCTAAATAAGCAATTTTTTTTTTTAATTCCATTATCCATTTCCCTTTCTTGATCATTCAGGTAGTTCTTTGCAATACTGATATGTGTTGTAATTCATCTTTTTTGAGCAAAGGTATCCAAAAGTTCTTGTTTCTGTCTGTCTGTTGGAAAAATGATGCACAATAGGATTTAGCTTGTTTTTTTTCCATTGCAAATTTCCCTTCTACAAAAAACATACTCAGCTTTTCTTTTACTTTTGAGTTTCTGAAATTTAACAAAAATTCTTTTTAGTTCCTTAGAGTATGACCTTGCGTGTTATATTTCATTTAAATGCTGCTGCATTTCTCTCACTAATCATAGTGCTAAAATTGAGTTATTCTGTGACTCAGGATCATCTAGTTCCTTTTAGTGATAGCCTGATACTCCCTGTTGAGTAAACCCTTCTGACTTCTGTTAGTAAATATAATTAGCGTATTTAGGTTGGTACCAAAGTCATCAATAAAGACTTAAAACATAATCTTTTCTAAGACTAATACCTCAGTTAATAACCTTTGCGTAGCTGAGGGTTAACTTTTATGCTTTTTTCTTTCCTAACACTGAAGTTCTCTTTCTAATCCATTTTTCTCCTGAGTTTACAAATTCCATATTGAATGTTTTACTGAAATTCAGATATAATAGATTACTGAGCTCTATTCACAGGTATAACATTGGGGAGGCTAGATGTGGAAAACTTCTGTTTGTTTACTGCTGTGCAAAATGTTTGTTATTATTCATCAGGGAACTACTTGTTTTAATCTTGGTCGCAACAAGACAAGAACATCYGTAGGTAGCAAGACCCCTATACAAAACCAATTAAGGCAAGTTAAAACTCTCAGATAAAGAATTATGATTGAATTAGATTATCTTAGTTATTTAGCAGAAACAACAGAGAATAACGTTCTAATTGGCGTCAAGGAAAATACCACTTCTGCTGATTACTGCTACTAACCTGTTGATTATAAGGCTTGTGTTGTGGAAGGAAGGACTTGCTGCATTTTGTATGGTTCTCTCCAGTGAAGGAAGCATGAAACATAGTGCTTATAGGACAGGAGCTGATRAATAGTCTAATGTCAGACTGCAGTGTGTTAATGATGAGTAGCTATGATTTGGACTATTAAGAGTTACAAGAAGATTTTGCTGAAAAAGTAGTGTGAATATCTGATTTTTTTATTTTTTTGATTTCCTAATTTATCAGAAGATAAATGTGCTGGATTTGGACAGACTCTTGTGAGCAGATTAAAAAGAAAAGTGGTATATTTCACAAACTGGTAACAGCCTTTAAGTTGATCTTAAATAAATCTGAGTAGTACAGTTTCCYATTGGCTTTATTTGTAGTTTAGGCCTACCCCATTGATGTTGCTTGCTAGCTTTGTGTTAGACCTGCTGACTGTGAGGTTTTGTCTCTGACATTTGGTTCAGAAAATATCTTCTATTATTTGTCAAACTGGAAAAAAAATAGTGCTCGAACGAACTTTTTTTTGTCCTATTGGCAAAATCAAGCTGCCAAGCTCAGAAGTTTCTTGCGCTTTTGTGTGTAGCCTTGTTCTTTGCTGCAAGCCTGAATACTCCTATTAGGCATCTCAAGATGAACAAGAGCCTTAAAGGAAACACTGGCAGGTTATGCAAGCTTATCTCAAAACAGAGCTGACTATGCTGAAGAAATAAAATGAGCTACATTGATAGAATTGTGAATGTGGCCTTTGATTCCCTCTGTCAGTTAAATCCATATGAGGACCAGGCCAATTTTCACTGTAGGAATTCTCTTTATGTTGTTTAATAGAGTGTTTATTACCCTTTCTAAATGGAACTGATGCAGGGGCAAAATCAGCCTGTGGCTCCTAAGGAGGAATTTCTGTGCTGTTTTCCCAGTCTCTTTCAGAGCTTTTGTGGTTCTGGTTACTCAGCCAGGTTTTCACAGGTTATTTTGGTGACAACTGCTACTTCAAAGAAGGAAACAAGTCTCTGTCAGCTGATAGTCAGCTCTGACTGTTGTTGCAAGGCATTCTGCTTCTTACCCCAGTTGCTCCTCCCAGATGGTATTTTGGACCTTTGAGAATATTTAAGGGAATAGCTCTTAGAAAGAGCAATGTAAAAATGCTGAAGAAGACCAGAAAAGTGTCACATCTTCCTGCATATCTGCCCAGATGCAGTGCGCTTCAGTTCCATCTCCAGACCGCGGATGAGTAGAAATTACATTCGCTGGGAAGGAGGAGAGAGAAAACATACACAATTTGTTGTGTTTAACTAGTCCTGTGCTTTAAGAAGCTGACTTTAAAAGGACGTATGCCCAGCTCTGACTGGTTTTCTTTAGTATCACAAGTGCAAATGAGAGCACTAGAAAACACTCAAGTAGTCTAAGCCAAATCTAATTGAACCTTGGTCTGGAGAAATGAAAGGAAGGAGACAGGGGAGCAAGGTATGGCATAGAAATGAATGACCTCACAAAAAAAAAGAACTTTTTTTATTATTACTACTATTTTTGCTGCTCTTGATGAACAGGGTAGATGTACTCGTTTTCCAGAAGCAAAGAGTTTAAGACTTTTTGGGGTACTGAAAAATCTCTTRCCTTGCTTTGTAAATATCTTGCATTTTTTCCTTGCTTGAGAACTTGTCACCCAAACAACACGTGAGCTTTCATTGCAATAAATTCACTCCTTGTGGAAGTGGAAATATGCAGGTTTTGGATTTGCAAAGATGTACAGTTGTGGTTATGTTGATCAAAACTGAAAATAATTTTATTTAGATTATGCTGCTGCATGATGTACACTTTTGTTGGTTTGAAGTAGTATTCTGGCCTGTGACTTAGCCTGCCCGGCACCTGTGCTATACTTCATCTACTAGAAACTGCATCATCCATATATTTATTTGCTGACAGACTGCATGGTRACTTTTCCCCTTAAAAAAATCTGTTGTCTAATTGCAGTTAATAGTGATTCTTAATCTTGCTAATTACTGTAAATCATGCTCTTCCAACCAGCCATTTTTTCAGTGGCAATAAGGCTTTTTTCTTCCTTGCAAGGTGTATGCAGTTTATTGTAATAGAAATGTCTCCGTTATTAGGATTTATTAGTGTGGGCTATGGAGGTTTGTGTGGCTGTAGATGAAAGCAACGTGCTGGATGGTTTAAAAAAAAAAAATCAGAACAGAAGAGTCATAGAGCCTGTAAAACATTTTATTAATGCTAATGGTAGTCAGTAGAACTTTAATTTTATGTCTAAACTAAGGTGGCTAATGATAAGACCTTTAATTAAAACTATTAGAAGCCTGTAATGTGGCTGACATACTGTTTGACAGGTGCAATTTCACCTCTAAGCAATTAGCATTTCAAGCACAGTGTATTGGCATCTATGCAGTCCTCCTGTAGATGTCTAATTTTTTAGGACTTTTCATATCTAATGCTTTTGATTTCATGGCTAATCAGTTGGTCAGATCATCAGATCCTATTAGTGTGTAAATTTGGTTAAATTAAGTTCACAAGTTTACATTAAATATAGGTCTGTTTAAGAATCTCCAGATTAGAATAATCAAAATTTTAATCCACTATCGAATTCTTACAGAATTTAGAATTTGAATGTTATCTGCCTGAATATTTTTGTACTTGCATATAAGTATTGATACTGTAGTTGGCTTTGAGGTTTCAGCTTAATTCCTTTGAAGTAAGAAACCTTTCTGTTTAAAGGAAATAGTTAACTTGCACACTTTGCAGAATGCAAGTTTACTTCTTAGCTTTAGGAAGATGATTAGAAAGAATTAAAAAATCACCAAAAATAGATTCTTTGAGACCATGATGATAAAAGCTAATGTGTATTGGGACTCATAAAAAGAAGGCTAAAGCTTATTTTTGATGATTAAATATATACCTAAAATGCTGGATTTGTAATGTGCATCACAGATATTCCAGATTATTGGCTGAGAAAAATATCTGTAAATGCTGCATTCTCACTCTTTGTACTAATACATAGCACACTAGACTTCAGTTACTGTGTTTCCAATCTTGTGTGTTCTTCCAGCCAGCCATGTTAACAGGTATCTGCTGATACTGGCTACATTGCCAGCTCAGACCYGACTGCCTCCTCAGCATCATGCCATTCCATTATATCCCTGTCCTCTCATCCTGTTGTCTATAAGGAGCTGCTAACTACAACCTGCTTTCATTCCCTTATGTTCCTCTTTCATACTTGTTAAATAACAACTACATGTTGAAACCAACTGAGTAATCGTAAAAAGTTGTATTAGTCTCTCCGTCTGACAYGTCACTGTAGAAGGAAATGTTTAATAATGAATTAATATCTAATTTTAAGTCTTCTACACTGTAATTTGTATATATAATTGTGTTATTAAGTACTTAGTGTGGTAGTGAAAGAGACATATTGGCGTACTTCACAGGTTGCTATCTAACTGTGCAGCATCATTTAAAAGATTAGAATGATACTGCTTATAATAAGCGTTGTTATTCTTGGCAGCTCATTGTTACCATGCTTAGAGGCAGTCCGTGAAAGTCCTCCAGTATTATGTGCGTACTGTATTATCCAGGGTTATCAGCTGGTGTCAGGGACCTGTGGTATGGGACAGTATAGAGTCATATAGCAATAGAAAGTCCCAGTTAATCTAAAGTGACTTGACAGACAGAGTACTCTTCCCTGTGATGAAGAGGAGCAATAAGGCACCTGTTTTCCTGTTACAGAACCTGCTGAATGCACCTGAGGCAAAATTTATTGCATATGAAGTCTTTGTCATGGATCATGCTTGGAAAAACCCATGAGAACACCCTTGTTTGCATCTTGAGGGGACCCAAGAGACATCCCACCAGCTTATTAAAACTGTTGCAGGATCCTTAAGGCTATGTGTGGATTTTTATGGAGAAGGCCCTACCTGGAGCACTTTGAGTTCACCARTTATATCCTATAAGACTACATGGCAAGATCCCATATCGCTGTGTTAAGTATTTCATGTGTCTAATGTACCTCTTCAAAACCTCTGTGGCACGCTGGTGATCACTGAGCAGCCTAGCCTGGAGCAGTCAGGGATGTGGATGTGTGAGGACACTGGTTTGACGTGCCCTCAGTGGCATAGTTCTTKGTAGTATCTTTAAAAGCAACATAAAGTACCATAGAAAGCTTATGGTTCCCATATCCTCTTCTACCTTGAAGACAGACTATACTTCCTGCAAACTGATTCTTGAAGGAACAAGGAAATAAATGTGTTTTTCTAGAATCCCAGACCAACTCATTAGTTTAACCCAATGAAGGGGAGAACAGGGAGCTCACATTTGTGAGCTTGAATGTTGCTGTTATGGTCAATCCAAAAAATATTAAAATCCTGAAGATGTTTCTGAAAAAGTATGAAAAGTGAATAAACTGGTAAAATTGCAGTTGTCTTCTGCATGTTTGAAAAGTAGAAAAAGGTTAGATTTTATATTGCGAGTTACTGTTTTCCTTGCTATAAGGAGGCGATTCCAGTTCCTTCAGACAAGAGCTGCATTCCAACCCATACCTTTACCTTTCTGTGAGTGAGTTTATTTTACTCTTTTCTCCTCTTTGGCTTTCCTTGTTCCTACATGCTTCCTGCCTGTATCCAAGTATGTTCTTCTTTAGTCTGGTTTGCTTTTGGTGAATGTTTTTGTTCACTGCATAAATAACCAGAGATACGAAAACTTACTCTGATTCTTATGTTGGAGATGCAATTGCCCTGCCTAGGGGAGGTAATAAAGATCGACAAGGGCACTGACGTTTTGGTTAATTTGTCTTCGGGAGCCTTAGTCATTACGAACTTGACCTGTGTTAGATATGATTCTTCTTGATTCATGAAGAGGTTGGGGAGAGGGAGATGCTGATAAGGGAAAGTTGCCGGAAGGTTAGCAGTTGACAGCCCTTTCCATTGAACATTGATTTAATCTATCGATTAGTCTATCGATGACTACTGGAACTTTGAATTCCCTAGTATTTGAAAGGYGGGGTGAATGGATTGAATTATCAAAAACAAGAGTTTTCAAAGCCCATATGCAAGAAGATATGATCTGAGTTGTGGAGGGCTATCCCTGCTCAGAAGATGGGTGTATAGGACTGAAAGACTTTGTTTTCTATTTTTAGCTTGTGATTAGTGGTTCTGTTTTGGAGTTTGTTTTCTCTGGCCTCTTTCTAGTCTTGTCACTTCATCTTCAGGCACATTTCTGTTGACTTCAGTCAGCCTGAGTATCTGCTCTTAAAACTCACATTACTATGTGAGTGCACAGTTATAAAATCTGCCCCCCCTCACTATTTTCCTCTTTTTTGTCACCTCAACATCAGGGGAACAGATTTTAAAGATGTATAAACCTTGAAAAGTCGATGTGAATTCTTTCAGAGCAAAACTTTCACTTTTTCATCTCATATTTAATTTCTTCCTAAATTTGTAGCTTTTTTCCTTTTAGTTTCTTTATTCTACTTTTTTTTTCACACCTTCAAATATAAGTAAGATAAAATATATTTTGGGGCGAGTTGCTACTGCATTTAGATGCTATAAACATCTTTGTGTTCGTTATCACTAGCACCTTTTTAGTTACTGATAAATTTCTCAATCCTTGAAAACTAGAAGAAAAAAAGTCTCGATGGATTTTTCAGAGTAGATGTTTTTATCTGTGTTTTCAGCTATTTACAGAACCTCTAAACTAGACATCCAGTTAAAGAAAACACTTGTATATTTTAAATACTGTCACTGAAATGTGCTTTATAAGATCGGATGTGAATTTTGAAAGCTTTTGAAGGAAAGGGACATCCAGTTCCATTGTATTTAAATTCTAACGTAGATTTTACAGTCTCTTCCTGGAAATAAAGTACAAGTGATCAAGTGTATTTGGAAATTGACTGCTTTACAAGGTAGGCCTGAAGATTCCTGTAAACTAGGTGAAAATTCTGTTCCTCTGATGAAATAAGCTCCTCTGTTAAGCTAAAGATTTTCCTCAGTTCCAAATGTCCACTTACTATTAACTTAAACTACCTAGTCCATTCTTTTATTTAACTGCACAAAAATCAATACAAATGAATACTAAATTTTTAAAATATGCTAGTCAATAGTTTGCACCATCCTATTCTTGGCTTAAATTACAAATCTTTCTACTAAATTTTCAGAATCATACAAATGTCTTTTAAAATAGTTTTTAATTTGGAACTGCCCACATTTTTATCCAGTTTTGAATACATCAGTTAGGTAGTCRGACAACATCAGTGTGTTTTAATAAGTGTTCTGGCTTCAAATGGTGCTTCCCTTGACAACCAAATCAGTAAGTCAGAACAGATGACACACTGTCACCTACCATCACTATAACAGTGATTGCACTAGTCCAAAACTCGGGGGGTGGGGGGAGAGGGAGTGTAATTTCAAACTATAATTGCAATAAGAAGAGGTGCAGATGAATAGTACCCTTCTTAGGTGATCTGAAACTTCAGTTAGTACAGAAGAATATTTCTCTTTGGAGAAGGAAAAAAAACCCCAAAACTTTTAACTAAGTTAGAGATTGTGTGGGTTTTCTGGGCAGAAAAGTCAGATATGCTGATTGTGCACTGCAGGAATTCTGAATCAGGTTTTCATCAGTACTTAGAAATACTGTGCAATAAATAACTTTTTATGTGCAGGTTCCAAGCCACAAGACCAGACGCTTCATAAATAAGATGAAGGCATGACAATTTGTTTTTCAAATTTAACTCTGTTTTTAGAGGATTTACACATGCCCAAGCAAAAACTTAAAAATGTAGCTTAATTCCTAATTTTTAGAAAGTATCTTTATTTACTTTCCTAATTTTAACTCCTCATTTCARTAAATGCTGCTTCATGTTACTTATTTCCCCTGTGGGAAGAATCCCAAGAAGTTAATCTTAAATATTACTTCGCACCTCTGGGACTRGTCTTGTTTTTCTTCTGGGAAGTGTTAAAGCCATTCCATTTGTGTCAGTGCAGTTTTCTTCTGCAAACTACGTGGTTTATAATTCATGATAATTCTGATCCTTTGAAGGTGTGAATAAATGAAGAATTAATCAAAAGTGTAATTGTTAACATTCTGGTCCATAGCAAAACTCCTGCTGGACTCAAAGGAGGTCAGAATGCTTTAGTATATCATTAATAGGCTAGTTGTATAACAAATTGAGACTATTGACATGCCATGTCTCTGGAAAATAGTCAGAAATATTTGAGTATCCATTTGATACTTAGATTTACTAAATGCAGTTGGAAATGGCAGAAAGTAGACTGACAGTGTATTTGTGACAATATATTTGTCTCCAGCTCAGAAAAAGCATTTGAGATTCACAAAGTAGAATCATTGATTTTACTTAATTGTGATAACAGCTAAGAATAGCAATGGTGTGCTTTAGTTACATCATTGTACAGCAGTTATTTTTAATAGTGCATCTTTCAAAACTCCCAAATGGGGAGAATTATGGTTATCAAGGATGAGTGTTTTTATTTGGGAGGGGAGTGTCTAAATGACTGCTGTATTCATGACGGATTCTGTTTGCTTTTAAGAGTAAGGTGATGATCTGAATCTCAAGATTTGTAATCATTGTTACTTTAATGAGGTATTAGTACCTTCCAGCTGAAGGAATGGATTAGAAATGAGTTAACTAACTCTTGGATGTGATTTCTTTGTCTGTGCTAGATATAGTTTTCATGTCCTCACCAGCCTATTTAATTTGCTTTCAGTAGTAGTTATTTCTTTATTATTTCCTTGGAGAGTTTCTCCATTAATGAGCAAATTAAGATTTCTAGTTTCAGGTTGTTAAGAGCCTCCGGCTTACTTCATGTGAACTGACTTGTGAATGTGTTTAGCCCTGATGTGTGTTTAGCTGGGGGTGTGGTTTCTGTTTACATACCTTTTTCTGGGAGGAAAAAAAAAGCAATATACTTTAAGAATTTAATTTTAATAGATATGTAAACAGTTTAGCAAGTTCATTCTCTCCTTCAACATCCACTGTTATACTGCATAGAGGTACATATGATGTCCATTTTGGGATGCCTAAGTTGAGATACTTTGTTTGATTGTCACAGGTACAGTAACTCACTTGGGGAGTTACAGAAATATAYTGGACTGTGGAAGAGATGTGAGGAAATGTCTGTTTAGGTTGATTTAGTGAGGAGAGGGAAGGGCTGCTTGGAAAAATGAGGGTGAGTCTACAAAGGCAAATTGAACAGTTCCTATATCTATACTTAATCTGCCAGTGATGGCCTCCTCTTTGTTTTTTTATGTTTTCCTTCTTCTCTGTATGGTTTTTGAAATGCTTACTGTTGCTCATCAAGCTGGTCTCAGCAAGTCCAACCTATTGGACCACTTCACACCATGTTGCATCAGCCAGCCATACAATGGTATTTAGGTTGATCACTAATACCACGTGACTCGCTGGAGTGCAACATATGTCAGCTGGAAAACAAAAAGGGAAATCTGTTTAAGTGCAGAGAAGACAAGCCTGTGTCTGCTTCTAAAATTAAGAATGAGTTAAGCCTATATCAAATGTGGATGCATGAAAGGAGTTAAGGCAGGGAGGCTTCTGCAGAGAAAGATGTACTTTTATTTTTGGAAGCATCTTAGAGTTCTTACAAGGCTGATGGCAGTAAATCTCTTGGGATCGAATATAACTTGTTTTAAAGGCTTAAAATCACTTATAGTTTTGCTTGAGCAAGATGTGCAGAGTTAGAGACACTGAATATTCTTCTATTGACTCCATTAGGAACAGAATTGGGTAGATGCTGAGCACTTTGGAAATCCTCTCTGTAGTCTGTCTTGATATTTGGAACTGCAAGACTTTATTTATTCATCTCGTGATTCTGCTTTATTAGCCTTTTGTCAGTAACTTCTCTGACACTCTGCAAAATAAATTTTGTAAGTTASATCTGTTAAAGAGAGATCTGTTAAAGTGTTTTCAATTATACATTGCACAGATCCTAATGGCTCATTGTTCTATTCCTCTGCATGCTTACATCTTCTAATAAATCATGAGAACTGACATGTCCTGATTCAGATACTGTGTTTTTTCTAAGGATGGATAATGCAGTAGAGTTACTAAAAAGGGAAAAAGTATAGATTTTGTCTTTAGCCATTGTGTCATTAAAAGAGTGTAAATCTGACCATTCTGAAAAATCCAAATCAATTTATTGTGTAGTGCTAAAATCCCTTAACGTATTTCCTGTAATGCAGAACAGTCTAGTTTCAGAGTAACAGGCCTTGAAAAACAGGGCTGTTTCTTACATTCGTCTAACTTAAATTTGACTCTGAAATGTTTTTGGAAAGGATTGTAATTGTCAGATGTTAGATGAATCCTACATGTCTTCTTACCATGTGTTTTTTTTGTGTTTTTTTTTTTTTTAAGATCCTTGAATATCGTTTACAGAATTGCACTATTTAGTCCCCAAATACATTAATTCCTACTATCAGTAAAAAAATCATAATGAACTCATGCTCTGTTTTATCAGAGTTCATATAAGTTTATAGGAATTTCTGAAAAGCAAGAAATTGGAAGCCTCTCTTAAAAATCAGGATGGATGTGTGTAGCCCCAGTCTGAATAACAGCGGGTGGGAGAGAGTGGCAACTTGGGCTGTGTCAACAAAGCTTAAAAGTGTATGCTGAACAGGCTGGTACTGGCATGGCAGTGAAGCCTTTTTGTAGTCTGTCTCTATGCTAAATCTGTGCCTGGAATGCAGGGGTATTTTTGTGTCTGAAATACATTCTCTTCTTAATGTTTTTCTTTTATATATTTTCTTAAAGATAAGTTCTTTTGACTCCTCTCCATTATAGATGGGAATAATTCACTGGTAGTTCTTAGGTTTCAATATTTGACATGCAAATAGACATGATTATTTGTAAAACACTTCTGTTCTTTAGTCCAATAACTCCTGTAGCATTTGCTGCAAAGCCCACAGAAATAAGTTAAACACTTAACACTGTCAAAATTAAAATTTTACATGCATATTCTGTTAAGAATAAATGTTCAGTAAACTAACGAACTTACCAGACAGCTCGAAGCTTGATCCTGTTAATATACATACTGAGGACAGGGCTTGAAGTGAGAGGAAAACAAATATATAAGGCAAACTTCAATATAAGGCAACTTTCTTAGAAAATTGAAACAGGTAGTGGACAGAAGAGTTAGAGATGCTGCAAGAGGAAAAAAAAAAAAAGAAGGACTGAACTTATGATGGAATGAAAATCAGTAAGAGGTGTCTAGCCCAAACAACAGAGGTATCTAGCCAACACCAGAGATCAAAAAAGGATTACGTGTCCTCTGCCTGGGCTTTCTCTTTYCCCACCGTTTCAGCCGTCAGGTCTGTCTGAACGGGTAGGGCAGTGTATGATTTTTACTTAAAGGTAGAATTTTTTGATAAGGTGTTTGTAGCATTTACGGTGTATGGAAAATTGCCTTCTGCTGTCTTTTCATATTTCCTGTCCTATGTCTTTTCTCTGTGGCTGCCATTTTTTTTTGGTGTAGTTTTCTGAGAAGGGTAGTTTGTGTCAGTGTCTGATCTGAGAGACAGAAGCTTATTAATTGGTCCGTCATCCTCAGAAGGCCAAATTGGGGGAAGTCAATGTTGTTGGCTGTTTGGAAGTACCTGTAAAAACGACCCTTCCAGATTTCGTAAAGAAGGTGTTCTTTGAGAGAAGGAACTGGGAGCTGTGAAGTACAGAAAAGGTCTTTTTTTTTTTTTTTTTTAATATTAACCTTCAAATGACACTGGAAATTACAAAGTGCTTGAACTGTGTGCTTCTGCCTGTATTTTACATGTAATGCAATTCAAGAACCATACTCTTTATGTGTCTGTCTTTATTTTATAATACATACACATTTGAATGGAAGCTTCATCGGAGCTCAGTGATACAAAAATTGGATGTTGAAGCTCAAGGCCTTGCCAGCCTTAAAGATTTAAACTCAATACTTCATGTAAATATGTATCTGTTTGAATGAGAGGCTTTATATGAATGTATACCTGTTTGAATTAGAGGCATATTTATGAATATTAAGAAGAAGAAATGAGGCACAGCACAGATCTTGACAATTACAATAGTGGACCCATGAAAATGCACTTGAGCTTGTGCATCCCTGCTTGATAGATACTAGTGCACGTACCTGAATAGTGCTTGTATAGTTTGGGGTAACTATCTCATCATACTGAAATTAATTTAAATAGTTTGATTTTATGTTGGTCTGCGAGCATTCATATTGAAGCCTGGTTTATTCTAAATTAAAAAAAAAAAGAACTAATTGAAATATGATACATTTAAAATGAAACTAATGATTTCATCTACTCTTACAATAATAAAACTGAATTAGTTCAAAAACTGAGTTAAAACAAAGAAAAGTTATGTTGCAGACAAGGCCATTGCAGCTAACTAGCTATGGTACATCTGAGACACTTTCAGTCACTTACAGTTTTTATCTGTTGTCATTTAGATGTCTCTCGCCCAAGAAAGAAAAACAATACCATGTATTTGCTGTCATAGCTAGGCAAGATATCTTAGATCTTTAATATTTTGAACTATTCATAATTTAGAGTTTTCAAAACCTTAAGATGAAATGTTGGCTTAAATTAAGTGATGAACAAGGATATTTTCTACCGTGTGAGGATAGCCTTCAAGGGGCCAAAAAAGAATGAAGCTGAGTCTGTCAAATAAGTTATTCACTGCAAATTATTCATTCAGATTTAATGGATGAAGTTTTTTTATATTAGCAGAAAATATATTAATTTGGCTTTTAAAAGTATCTTTCTCTTATGGAAATTAATATAGAAGTATTTTCTCAATGGAAAATAGTTATGTTTCAAGAAAACTATGTTAGGAGAGTAATGGTAATGCCAATAAATCTTCTAGTCAGCTAGCATGAATTTGGCTGCAGTTTAGCTAACGGGCAAAGTTCATATTAGCCTAACTTCMGGAGTGAGAAAGAGAAATGAACTGGTGTTTTACTTGAGAAAATGTCAGAGAAATACCTTGACTGCAAATCAAAGAAATACATTTTGCCTTACTGAGATTTAAGATAGTGTTTTCATGTTGAATTAGCTTCTGTAAGATGAAGATAATTCTATAGTACTGATTGAGATGAAGGGTCTGGCACAGAGTTAATGTTCTTCTGGCATGGAACCAGTGTTCATATGGGGTTTGCATCTGCAGATGCTCCAAAACCCTCCTTGAAACTGCCTTGAGTTTAGGTAAATTATGTATGATTTTCTGCCCTGATAGTTTAATTCCCTATTTTGGAAGGTGGGGACAGGAATAGCATTTACATTTTGACTTTAAATGCCTATTTTTTTTCTTGCATTTATTTTTGATTTCCATGTAATGTCCATATAGGTACCAATGGCACACATTTCACATAATAGTATCACAGCAGTTTTCCCCATCGTAGTAATGTTTTATTCTTCTTTATATACACAATGTATTACATATTGAAAAATTGCCTAATTACTGTGAAAGTCTAATTTCATTTCAGATTTTCTCTTCAAGGGCACTTTTGATTCTGTCTCTGTTGGAAGGCAGCGCAGCAAAATAACAGCAAGTCTGTAGAGACAAGCAGTTGATGCTGCAGACCTGACATCCACCCCATGTGCTTTGGGCTAGCTTCTGCCTGGTCCTATGGAATGAATGCCCATTAGCAGGAACTCATCGGATGTGCTCCTGATGTCTGTCTTCCAGTTTAGCTTCATCTGGTGGCAATCTACTTCTTGCACTGAGACTGCTCCATGATATGAACCAAAGTTTGGTAAATAGGGATGATCAGGAAATTGTCCTCAAAAGTAAACTCTGAGCTGAACTAAAATACTACTGCAGGTACACCCACTGTTCTGCACATACTTGTTTTATTTCTATTCCTTCTTCCATTTGTATCTCTCCTCTGGGCCCTGTCTCTTTTCCTACACATCAGTAGCCCCAAAACAAACTAAAATTTAAAAACTGATCATTTCCATGATGTTGCTGATTTTTATTCTGTGTGTTTTTAATGCTTAGGTTTACAGATTAGTAATTTCGCTCCTTATCATCACAGAATCATAGAATAATTCAGGTTGGAAGGGCTGATAGGATGTCATCTAGTCCAGCCTCCTGCTCAGAGGAAGGTCAACACTGAATTCAATCCAGGTTGCTTAGGGCATGGTCCAGTAGGGTCTTAACCTCCAAGGATGGAGATTTTGTAACAAGCACTGTTTGTTTTTTGTGTATGCAGTTGGAACCTCCACTGTTTCAATTTACAGCCATTGTCTCTTTTTATCCCTTTGTAGTACTTCAATAAAAAGCTTAGTTCTGTCATGACCTCCTCTTAGGTAGAGGAAGACAGTATTAGGTCCACTGCCACCCYCTTCTCTTCTCCAGATTAAACAAGCCCAGTTCCCTCAGCCTCAGGTGCTCCAGACCCCCCATGTTGGTGGCCCTCCACCAGACTTGTTCAAGTTTATCAACAACTTTCTTGCACTGGGGAGCCCAAAGCTGGACAGAGTGTTCCTGATGTGGTCTAATGGGTGTTAAGGGGAATTGTACTTCCCATGATCTACTGGATGCGCTCTTGCGATATGCAGCTTGGGGTGCTGCTTGCTTTGACTGCTGCTTGGACACATGCTGGCTCATGTTATGTTTCTGGAAGCTTTTGGCACACTTTGTATACTGTGACAAGGGCTTTATGGAGTCCGATCCTCCTACTGTATACCTTTCGGAAGGATTAGGATATATGTTTTTAGAGGGGTCCTTTCTATAAATAATGTTGGAATAGTTCATGTTTAGTGGTTGGAAAATGTATGTGCATACGTTCCTCACCTATTTCTAGTGTAAAAAGAAGCAAGGTAAAGTAGGACAGTGTTCTCATCTGTGTGACAAAGATAATCAAACAGAAAATGACTTAATCTCCTCTTGAGACACTGACAGCAAATGAAAATGCAAAATGGTGCAAATGGAACTTCTTTTAACTACGAACTTGGCTTTGATTTTCTGTAGTTCTCCCTGGAAGATGTAAGAATTGTCTTTGTGATGGTGTCTGGGCTCATGGGTTAGTCTACCAGTTTCAAAAGGCAAGCAATACATATTGCTTATCCCTCTCTATTTGTAGGCCAGATGTACCATACTACTGTTTTCTGATTTATCATAATGTGGATTGATTTTTGTGCCCCCCCCCCCAAAAAAAAAAAACAAAAAACCAACCCTGGAAATTACTGCAAAGCTGTTTGTCATCTGCTGGTCCCTTTAGCTGAGAGACACTAGCAGTAAATCTCATTCCTCATTCTTATTTCTGCAGGTAAGTGCTGCCTCTAGCCTGCTGCCACAACTGGCCAACTGGGCTTGCTTTGGCAGTTTGTTAAATGTAATTGACAGGGGTTTTTGTGTGTGTCTTTTCTGCAAAATATAACTTTCCCCGAGTGCTCCATATGCTTCAAAATGGAGTCAGATCTCAGTTTAGGATTTGGTATGGTCTGCATGTCAGAGTTCTGTAATAGTTATGTGATATTAAAGCAATAGATTCCTTTAAGACCATAATGTAACCTTTCATAGTTTGCAGTCTTTTTTGGGTCACTTTCTATTCTTTTAATGATGGTGTGCAGGAAATGCTTATCCAGCTGTTTTCTAGCTCCATGTGCTCATGTTCTGTGCCTTGGATTATATATTGTGTATTACTAAGAGTACTGCCAGCTGTCCTCTTTCCTGCTAGTTGTTTATGCAATCCTATGGGGCTTATGTGTCACAAAACACCAACAACTGTAAGCAGTTGTGTGTGTTCTCCRAGACTCCTGATGGAGCATCCCATAGGACTGCAAAAGTGTTGATGAGAGAACRGGAACCTGATCCATAGCTCATTGAAGTCAGGGGAAATAGTCCTATTGACTGTGGAGAAATGGAAACCCTCTCGAGTGAGTAATGTGATGTGTGATTGCATGCTCTATTAGAGAAGGAATGCCATACAAAATCTGTTAATTTATTTCATTTGTTTATGTAGGTTTATATACACATGCCTCACAGCACAGTTTTTTGCTTGTGGATAGTGCCTTTGGACAGTTTAACAGAGAAAACAAAAACAAAACCAGCATGAATTTGAAAACATGGTAGTACACTCCCTCCCTCCCCCATGTTCTGGAGGAGAAAAAAGGTGTTTTATTCATGAAGGTTCAGACAGTTTCAAAGCAGAAAATGTTCTTGAAAGCTACAGGGCCCGCACAGACAACATGCATGGCACTGGCACGCCACTGCTGCTGCCTCTGCACACCTTAGTCATAGGGGGGACCGAGTGATAAAGGCGGTCGTATTTGCACTGCGTAAGGAATTAGCTGAACACTTCTAAGGCGGAAACGTGGGCAATCAGTATAAACCTATGGAAGGTGGATCTTTACGTCTGCATAACCTTCCTTACCAAGCTGGTGGTACACTTCATGTCAGCTGTTGTTTATAAATAACACTTGAATGTAAAGTCACATGACACTCTCTGCAGCAGTCTGTGCTGATTGGGTCAGAGATATGAATCACACCAGTCTTTTGTCAGAAAGATGAATTGCAACCACTTGTATGTCTGTCAGGTGTAACAAGCCTGCTTGTCTGCACCAGCTGATCTTGCRCTGGCACTGCCGAGTTCCATCAGGTCCTTCGGTTATGAATGCGATAACAGTGGTGTATGTGTACCCTCATTTAAAGATGTCTGGATGCTTTGTGGCACTCAGACTCTCACTGAACTTTGGCTTCATGCAGATTGCTTCATTGCCTGATCCAGTCAGTGAATTGTCCTTCAGTAAGCTGCACATGCCCCTTGGTTCTGTGGTTTTATAGCTCAGATATCTGAGAGTAGATCTGATGCATAGATGATGCTTTTCAGAATGTGTTTATCCAGATAAATAGTTGGGGAGTAAAATACCTAGTTTACTCAAATACTTTAAGCATGGCTAGGTCATATTGCTAGGAAACTTATTCTAGGACAGCTGATGGCAATAATTTGTTCCACAGTTTTTCATATTGTTGCGTTATTCTTTGACGACAAGGCTATATGTTTAGAGAAGCATGATGAACATCAGGATGGTTTGCTTTCTGTCTTAATCTCTGTAGGAGGAGAAGCTCTTCAGTCAGAGTTGCTCCCGGGAAACTAGGCACTGATGAAATACTTGTGTTACACAGTCCCATCATAAAGGTGTAGGGAAGCCAAGACTTAAGACCCATACTTGTCATCAGTGATTTCTGCTGCACTGGGAATCTTTGAGTATCATTTTTGTTTGCAAACTTTGACTGTATCTCCATTAATGAGTCATTCAGCACACAGGAGATGGTAGGTAGATTAAAGCAGTTGGAGCCTGTATCTACACTATATGCAGAATGGGGCTTTCTTCAGACTAAATTCACTGTGGTCCCCAGGACCAAACTATGCATGTCATTCAAAGCTGTCTGAAGAACCAGCAAGTGGTTGGGATCATATGTACCTGGAGCTTATGTGTTGCATACAGTCCAAACCAATCTCCCCACCACTACCACCACTTTTGGACACTAAAGTAGATTCAGCCTCTTAGGTGACATTGGGATGCAACTGTCGAAAGAGGAGGCAGCGGAATACTGTAATGGCTGTTGGAGTGATAGGTTGGGATTTCCTGTGGACCAGTTAAAATCCTAGTTTTTTAATATGACATCTCACAACATTAAAAAGATGTATTGGAGGAATTCACCTGTGTAGCTTAAGTGAGAGAGAGATTGAAAAGCATTTTTCTACACATAGGTTATGCGGAAATACCAATTTGCACATTGTGTTGGCTTTTGTCAACCTACTACTCATTGTGCACACGTGGAACTTTTGTGATCAAATCGTGGGGATTCAGTCACATGTAAGATATGGGCTCATAAAAAGAGAGTATGAGGAAATCAGGTCTTCAGCTAATGTTCCGTAAGTGTATGTTCATGCTGTTATTCCACATCCAGGTTCTTTGTTCCTTTTTTTTTTTTTTTTCCTTGTTGTGACCTTAGAGTGTTGGTAGCATGGAAACTTGCTACGATTTGTGCTTAATCAGCACTGGAATGGTCCTGAATAATCCCACTCTTCATATGGGATTTGAGGTTTGGTGATGCGATGGCTACAAGGACATTGGCATAGTGATTCTCATAGTAATTATCACTAGCCTGGTTCTCATATGTAAGTAATATCTAAGTCTATGCTTATGTTAAGTCTTCATTTTCTCATATCTTGATGAGAACTCCTGCTCACTAAACAAGGTTTCCCTCTTACGGTCTGCTAACATAATGACTTGTGCTTTGAATCCTAGAGGACTGATTTGTGTTCTGACTGCAGCCTCCTGGTGTAGAGATACCATGCCTTACTAATCACCAGAATTAAATACTGGTATAGGACTGAGTTTGCCAATATGCTATCACTTCATATTTCTCTTCTRTTTTTAGACTAGAAGTGAATATATATCTTCCAAAATTAAATTATTCAGCAGTGCAGCTCATGAATCTTAGCAATGTGCACAATGTCGTGCATGCTCTATGCTATCATCTAAGAAATGTCTTAGCATTGTGTAATAGGCAATTTAGGAAAATATACTTTGATCAGATATCTTTATGTTGCTAAGCAGAGAATGAATACAGAAGAAAATGCTTTTTTCACAAAAACTGGGTATCTTTCAAGAAGCATTTAAATGATTCATGGAAATTTACTGCAGATTTCTAATTAAAACTAATTAGAATCATTCTATTTTATCACACGTGATTTACCTCTCAACAGTCTCATTCTTTATAAGAAGACATTTTTGTATGGATGTTTTTGCCCTGTAATTAATGTAGATTTAAAAAATACTTGTTTTAACTTTCTGTGGGTGAGGTTTAAAAAAAAAAAGTGCTTTTTCCCCTCCACAGTGATTTAGGGCTCTATTTCCAGAAAAGCATTCAACTTGGTTAAAAGAGTCGTTAAAGTTGTTCATACGAATCACTGGGCTATCTCTGTATTCCTCTAGATATCTGTTTTTATATTTGCCTCTTGTGACATTGTTTTGTTAAAACTAGGTTGAGCTAATAACCTCCCTAAAGCAAGCTAATTTGCTGTGCAGTAGACTTTGACATGTTTTTATTAGTAAAAGCTACACTTCCAGTTTAGTTGTGCATATATTTTTGGCCTATTTCAAATACAGGTTTGCATGCTTGGTTGCCACTCTAGCRGTTATTTTCTGAATCTATTTGGGTATGTAATCTTGGCATCGAGGCTCTGTTTGGAACTTAGGAAAACATGGAGAAGATGCTTCTGTGTGTCAGCAAAGCAGTTGCCTGACGGGCAGGGCTGTTGTCCCTGCCTCATGTTTTATTTTCCCTGTGTTTGAAGATCTGCAAACAGAGTGATGRGGGGAGTTAGGTGCTCAGATCCAGCAGTTCCCCGTCATAGGAAGACCCAGCCGTTCTTGAGGTATCTGCAGAAATGGTGGAGGCTGGCAGCCCAGAGTTTGTCCTGGGGCTGTGGACTGCCGAGGGGGTCTGGAGGCCTGTGGGGGACCGTGCGGCTCTGAGCTGCCTTGCTTGCCCATTCCGAGTCCTGGCAGCCCCAGAGCAAATGGGCTCAGCTCTGTTGTAGCAATCTAGAGATGCGCGTGCAGCAGTCAGCCACGTGCGGTCTACGTGCAGGGCTTCTAGGAAGGCAGTTACTGCTTTATGATAGAACCTTCCCCAGCCCCGATGCCAACCTGATTTTTTTTTTTTTTTTAAACAACATGAGAATCATAAGGATATAAAAATAGGGTAGCAATGAAAAAAATGTATTTGCTCTGCCTCAGGAATTCTAGAGATGCAATTAGATGAAACTGAGTTAAACTCTTTGTAGAGTTTAACTCGTGTTCTGACCCAGTTAAATCCTGCTGTCCCAAACTCTTCCCTCTAATTTCTAGGGGAAACTGTGCTGATCTTTTTTTCCCTGTGTTACTGTGCCCACCTTTATGTAGTGGTGTCTCAGTCAGGACTTGACTGCATTTCAGGGACTGAGAGAGATGAAAACTGGTCTGTGTGGGGTTTGTAAGTGTACAAAGTGGATTGTAATTTTTCAGTATAAAACATATGTCTTGGCTATTCTGTTTTGTTTTTTTTTTTAATATAACTACGATATTAACAGGGATTAAACTTCTTTTTTAAAGATGCAGCTTGTTTTCTTTACTCCTGGAGCTTAATATTTGCAATATTTTTTCTCTTTGTGAATGTTTCACAAACATTATCAATCTCCCTAAGTAATTAGTTCATAATTATACATGATATTTTCAATAACTGTTTACAGGTTAGGTGCTAGCATAGCATTCTTCCATCCAGTCTTCTGAAAGTACTRAAGAAAAAAACATGAAAAGCTATAAAAAAAGGGGGAAAAGTTTCTTTATATACAGCACTTTGACTAGTAAATATAAGACTTGCACTGTCTATTAAGGAAATAATTGAACTGTTCAATTAAAAGATGTTTTAATTGCTTTTTTCTTTAATGAAGGTATGTGGTTATTACTTCCTTTAAATTGCACTCAGTAAATACGTATTTCTTCATAGTGTGTGTGACCTTGAATAAAATAAGTACTTCAACATGTTGAAATAAGTGAACGATCTTAGTGGTATAGTGAGCTATTACAGAAGTTGTCTTCTGAGAGTGTTCTTTGATGCCACATCAAGGGGGCAGTTGCCTAGTGAAGAAAGGACTGTATAGAAAATAAATGTGCCATGGTCTTCTCACTAAAATGACTCTAGGCATCCACTGGTGGAGCGGTCACCTGTAGGAGGAATGGGCAGCATTCCAGCACTAGCTCTTCAAAGCACTATTTCATTGGGATTGGCTCAAATCAGATACTGGCAAGGGCAGCTAAATTGCCAGAGGAAGCAGTAAGCAATTAACTCCAAGGGCAGTAATATCTGTAGTTGAACTACTCCAGAGGCACCAGTCAAGGGTGCTTTYCTAGAGAAGGTGGTTTTGGTGTTGCTGTTTTTAATTGCTAAATACTCTCTAGGAGTTTAATAGTAGCCTAAATCCTTAAGCTTGCTTAACTTCTGCTAAGCTCTCGTAAATCCATTTAATTCATTTATTTGTACCATACTCTTGGTAATATATGAGGAGTTGCAGTAGTTTAGGTCTTTCATATGCTTATAAAATAATGGTTGCTCAGTCAAAGATAGAARATCATGTTGCTTGTGACTTGCATCTTAAATCAAAGAGCAAATTATAAATACTTCTCCTGAATAATTTGTGAGCTTGCCCTGATTGTTCATTTAAAAAGATAGAGCATTCTATTAAACTTGTAGAGATCCGTTTTTATTATGTGTATTGTAATCTTAACGAGTTAACCCAAGTTAAGTTTGGGTTAAGGTTTATGATGATTTCCTACATGCTTGCATGCAACTGTCATAACTGCTACCAGTCTTTGCACTGGGCTGGTCAAGCATGTACCTACRTAGGATGGGACAGTGTTTACAGTGCAAAGATGGTATGTGAGTGCCCTATGTTAATGCAAAATGTCAGGGGTTAGAGAACACTTTATCTAAAGATGAATGAAGATGTGTTGAAGTAAGTTATGCTGTAGGGTTTTGAATTCCTGTTGAGAATGACGTATCAAGGTAGGAAACCTCACCTTGGGCTTGACTTATCAGGAGTAGATAGAAGGAACTTTGTCACTTTTCAGGCATGAGGAGCAAGCTAATCAGCTCAGTGAACGGAGCTGCAACTGTCATAGCCAGCAGACGTCTCAGCAAGCTGTATATAGACAGCAGCAACGCAAAGGGCAGTAAACAAGGGAGTTAAGGCCTGGAACACATAGTGAGAGCAGGCAGGCATCAGATTTTGTACCAGTGCCTGACCGCAGCAGGAGAGCGGCTGGCAGAGAAGCCAGCCAAGGAAGAGCCCGATAGACTTTCACACCTGAACGAGCCAAGCTGGCAGAGGGCCCGGCTAGTAAGAAGGTGGCCAATTTCCTAGCAGTAATGTGGACCTTGAATCTGGGGTCAGCAAGCTTGGCAGAGGGAACAAGGAAGAGTATGCATTACTCCTCATGATCAGTAACATCCATAGGCAAACTTGTGTATTTTTAATTGTAGGATGGGTTTGAAAAACTAAAATATAATACTGCTTCTTACTGTTATTTTAATTGCAGAATAATTTATCTGTGAGAGCCTAATGGTTGCAAATACAGCTGCTTGAAAGATTTTTTTTCTAGGATGTTTTACGTATGTATGCACACTTTCTCATGTAAATATGTCATTGCTTGGCAGTGGATTATCATGCTGGGCATTCTTTCAAGGCTTCTTGGGTTAACTGCATTTGAGAGAATATGAATACTCTGAGTGGAACCAAGCAATATTGCTGGAGTTCCTCACAGCCTGAAAAAAGAGTCTACAGAATGATAGTTTACATGACTATTTAACCTTTTATCAGGGAAAGGAAGTTTTCTGGGTATAGCAGAAGTGTTTAAAGTCATCAGTGAAATGACCTTTTTTTTTTTATTGGCATATTATATGTGTCAAAAATACACTAAGAGTTAAGCTTTGTATCAAAGTGCTAAGATTTATGGTATAGTTCATTTTATAGAGAATCCTCATTTCACAAAGTCAAGTTTTGTAAAAATGCTGGGAGCAACATCAACAGTATCAACAGCAACCTGGAAGCTGACTTACTCTTATTTTGAGAAGCACGTATGTAAACGTTTCTAATCTAATGCAGTTAGCCAAACTCTCAGTAAAACCTGTGAAACTAGTTTATACTGGCCTTTTTCCCCCCCGATTTTATATATTTTAACTGTTAAGATACAATATCAGTACTTGATGTTATAGATAATTTCACCACTTGTAAATGTTGTTTTCATTGTTAGCTTGTTTCTTTCTTACTTTTTAAATTCAAACAAAGTTTAACACCACCAAGCAGGGAAGTGCTTTGAAATAGAATCTTCAAATTTATAGTTGCCTTGAGGATATGGGGTTGAATTTTGTAAGGGTTCCTTCAACTGCATTGTGCTTCTGAGAGTTTTTTGGTAATTTCTTTCAATCATATTCATCAGTTATCTAGAAACTGGCATGTTCTTCTACAAGCAGTTGCAAGTGCAAAATAACGGAATTAGCTTCTAATTTTTAAACTCATCTCATGACATAAAAATCATTATGTTCTAGATTTTTCAGCTTTTCTCTTGTTTTAGATTTTTATCAATGTGTTTAATTTGTTTAGAACTATTATAAAACTGAAAGGAGGGGAGGCAAAAAAGGAGGGAACAATAAAAGAAGGGGAAGTTCTTAGGGACTTCACTGCAGGTTGAGCCTCAACTTTCCTCTTTTCCTGAGGTATTCCAGTGATACCTTCAGTTTATATCTGAAAACAATGGCATTTTCAAAAACGTTTGAAAGAAGATCAGCTTCTTGTACTGTATGTTTATGCTGATTGTACAGCAAGACAACTTAGCACTTAAGGTTACAGGGATCTGAGACAGAATGGGACAAATACTTAGTTGAGTAGAAAGACATTTCACTTCTCATAGGGGATTATGCAAATAGGATATTACCTTTAATGAAGGTGGGTAAAAGTAACAAAATTTAGCCATGTTGCCCTTTTTCATTGCTCTCTCTGTACAGTAGGAGAGATGCATACCTGATTCTCCCCTTTTGTAATAATTACCTCCTGTAGAGAATAAAATCCACTTCACATACAGCACATCCTGCATTTAATGTTATGTTGAATACTATGCTTTCTGGGACAAAAGTGGAATTTCATAAATACCTGTTTTTCCCAATGTAAGAATCCCGCTGAATTGACCGACAGTTATCTAGTTTCATTGCTAGCAATAGAACAATGAAATTGTTTGATTTTTAAGATTATTCAAAAGTAATAACTCCTAATGATAAATTAAAAAAAAATACTTTTATACAGAAAGTCAAATAGAACAAAACGAGCAATGTCGTTTCTTGCAATCTGTAAACTTTTTTTTTTGTGATCAACTTATCAGTTACACTGTTGAGCAGTTGAGCTAAAAATTAAAAAGGCTAGATTCAGAACATCATTATGTGTTTTTATTAAGAACAGATGGGTAGAAAATTCCCTTGAGCTCTATATTAACTGCCTGCCATTCATGAGATGGCAGCTGATAATATTCTTGATGGACTTTTCTATCCATCTGTTAGTCCATCTAGCCAATATTCTCTGGTTTAGGGAACATTTTAAACTTGAAACTTCAAACAGCATAGTTAAGTGCCAGAGATATTTTGTAATATTTATAGATTACACTAGATCACATTTGAGAACATTTCCTGTGATTCATCAAGAGTTATCTTGATTTGTATCKTTTATTAAGAATGTATCTTAATGAGCTATATATATCTTATGTAGCTGTACTGTTTGATATTTAGTGTTCTGATGAGACAATTTGAAATAAAACTATGCTATATTTCATTACTGACTGATTATCATATACTAATTCATGAACATTTTAAAGTACAGATTTTACTTCAACATATTACATTACTGTGGGAAGAAATGATTTGGTGTTTTCAGAYGAGGAAAATGAAAAAAGCTTCAGCAATTAGCCTGCCTCTCTAGCTTGTATTTGGCTTTGGGTGACCAGGGATTCTGCATGCTAAGTGGAAAAGCTATTAATCTGGTTGACAAGTAAAACGGCCATCCCACTAAAGAGAGAACACTTAATGGATTTGGGGGGTGTGATTGATCTTTATTTTTCCCTTATTTCCTGTTGTCTGATCTATACTTGATTGGGAAAAGTGCCTTGGAAAAAAAAACAGCAAACAAAAAGAGCTTCATAACTTAGATTGGATTGCTCTTGGCTCCAGCACAGTTAAGACGTGCATCCTTTAGGAAAGAATGTGTTTTGCAACTCCCCTGTGTATTAAACAAATAAATATAAAAGGATTAACACCAGCTTATATAGTTACCCAGGAGTTAAAGCGTTACTTACAGCACTAAAAAGGATGTGAAGATTTAGTGCTGCTGCGCAATACACTAAATAACACCTGATTAACTCATAAAACATGTCAAGACTTGGTACACCAGCCATTCCATCTGTGTAGAGCTGCCCCCTGTTAACAGTACTGTAATTCTACCTACTGTGCTTGTGATGAGGCTTTGTAGGCACTTTCAGACAAAATGCTCAGTGGTGCAACATACTTTATGAAGATACTTACCTAAACCAGAGCTGGACTAATTTTARAGCATGTTATAAGGTCATAAATAAGAATGATTATAAATCCAAGTGTCTGTTCTCCATGAAAAGGCTCTTAAACAAGGAATGGGATTGGAGGAGGGAGAGAGCAGAAAACGACTCAGTCGCTAGTGTCCACTTGAGACTTGCAATATAAATCTAATTTATGTGGGGGTTATTTAGACAGCACAGTAACATTTGCTATGGCTATTCCTAAGAAAGCTGTTTAAGATGTTTGGAAATATTTGATGGTCTTCTAAAATATTTTCATGATTTGGACAACATCATAGCAAATTGACAACTTCCCCTGACTTAGTAACATCTGTCTGCAGTTACTGTAGGAACTGCAGAAAATATTTAATTGGAAAGTTTATGTAGCTACTTTCACTGTATTTGTTAACTATTTTTGGTGAGACAGCAGGAGAAGGGAACCCTGTATTTTACTCTTTATTTATTACCTGCAGTGATCTGTCTTCTTTTCCTTCCTGTTATGCCACTAATCCTCTCTGGGCTTCTCCTTTGCTCATGGACTTCTCCATGCCACAACTTGGTGCACCATTCCTGATTCATGTGGCTCTCCACTGCACAGATYATTTTTACCCTTCTCTCTAGTACATACGTTTCTTCTTCCAAGGACCTGAGCTGCAGTATTTTCCTAGTCTTACCAGTGGTCTGAAAAAAGGTTTTGTTTTCTTTCTGCTAAGTAACCTTAGCCATTGGTTGAAGTGGTTGTGTGGACTCCTTTTCTATTTTTCCTGCTGCATCTACAAGCATCTTGACATTTTGGCAATGAAAAGTTTGGAGAATGTATCTTTTCTTGGAAAAGTGCAGGTTGGGTGACAGTCTGAACTCTGCAAGCAAACAGGAAGTGCTAAACACTCATGTTTCACAGGTTTTACTTTATGAAATTCCGCTTAGATGGAAAAAAAGTGCTTGAATTATTTGGACGTAATTTTGAAATCATAGATGAGTACACTTGGCCTCCACTTGAATGTGTCATGCAAACAATGCGGTCTGCTCTGCAGAATAAAATAATGGAGGGTGTTTTTGCTTCAGATAAGAGAAGCTGATTCATCAGAGTAATAAAAAGATTAATTACATACCTAACTGGAAGTTGTTCTGTTTAGTCAGCTATGACTGCTTGTATGAACTCATTATTCTTTTGTGTATAAATGTAAATACTCTCTTGTTGCCAAATAACCCTAAAATATTATTTGTAATGATAAATTTTATTTAGGGCCTGAGAAGTTTCACAGAAGTGTTGAGTTCATGGCTTTCAAAGTATTAAGCACACTTGCTGTTGAGTAGAAGTTGTGAAAACTCTTTCAGTGTAGAATTTCAAGATGATTTATTTCTTGTCTGAGTACAGGGTAGATGGTCTAGATGACCTCCTGATACTCCGTTAAGCCCTGTATTTCTATGATTCTATAAACTTATCTCTACTTCCAGAAAAGGAAAAGATCCCCTATGGGAGCAGTGTGTAAAGTTGTGCTGGGAGATCCCGGCTTTTAGCGGTACTCACAGGGAAGGGCAGTCAGACTTTCTCAGGAGTCCAGGGTTTGCTCGAGACTTCATGACTCTTTAAAGTTCTGCATTGTGCCTGCTTTTCTCTATGGGGTTTGTGATCTTATTAATRTAGTATCTAAGCATATCATTAAGAAAGTAATTTACTAATGTACCTGCGATATCATAACTATCCTTACAGTACCCTTGCAAGGTACTGGAAAAGTTAACTTCATTCTGCCATTGGGAAAACTGTAAAGGGCACATCAAAACAGGATTTTTGCCATTGGGAAATACCTGAGTTTCCATTCATTATGTGRAAGTCTTGGTGCCCAGAATAAGTTCTAGTTCCTATTCTAGATATGTGGAAGTTACTGCTACGCTAGCTAGGAGCTGTTTTGTAGTCCTACAAGACTAAAAGCATGCAAAAGTGTGTTGTTGCCCATGCTAGTTGCTGGGCAGTCTTTGTTCCTTCCTTGTTTCAAGAAAAATGAGGCTCTGTATAATCATACTGCATTCACATAGTGTGGTTTTACAGTTTGGGAAAACAATAAAAATACTATCTGTGTATTAAATTATTTCATATAATCACACCATCATAGGAAATAGGATTGTCGGGACCCTTTAGAAATAATCTAGTTTAATCCCATGTTTTATGGACATCTGATGCTTCCCAGGCATCGATCTTGGAAAAATTAGTAAGCTAACTAGGAACAGACCCACACATACAATTGCTAATTCTGTATGTCGACTTTGGGGATGTTACAGTTAGAAGCTGGCACTAGATGGTTACTGCAGCCTAATTAAAATGTTTGTAACTATAACAGTAAAAGTGCAGTTAGATAAAAAAGAGATTATTTCACAAATGTATTTAATTATGCCTCTCTCTCTCAATCATTAAGCTGTGGCTTTTTTTTTCCTCTACTAAACAGTAGGCAGGTGAATTCATTAAAAACTTATTAGAATATACCTTCTTGCTCTGATTACACTGACTGATAAATATTTCTGAGTGATAATTGTATAGCTTGTTCTTACGCACCCACCCGCCCCTCCAGTGATGGACTTTAACCCTTGCTAAACAATCTCTTTTGGAGCTTGACTGTTTGTACCGCTGTAATACCTTTCACAGTGCATAGTCTGTGGACGTGCAAGCTGTGCTTGCCCTYGAGTTTTCCTGCGGCCTTTTACTACATGACACCCACAAAACACGTGGCTGGAGGCCATTTAGAGATGTTTTAGCCACATCGTTGGTGATGACCACAGAACTTTAAATTCAGGTTTTGAACTTCTGGGTTTGGGTTTGAAGTTACAGATTTGGCCTCTGGATCGGAAGTTACCAGTTTGAACTTCTACCAGTATGATGGGCATTTTCATGGTGAGACTAGGTGCATAAAACTTCAGCTGTCAAAGCCACAGACAGATTAAATGATTGCAAACGAGTTTCAAAATACTGAAAAAGAATAAGTGGCAGATTTAGCATGACCTCAGATGGAGTGGCTGAAAAGTTTGAATCCTTTTTTCTTTCAGAGAATAAAAACTTGGTGAAATTGCCCAAAACAAATAATAATGAAGATATATATAGTGGAACTCTTTTTTAAAAATTGATGTTTAGAAAAAAGGTGATACCTAAACCTTTGAAATAGATGTCTCAATTACTTTTGTATAATTTTGTTCATGTGATTAAAATAGTATAAAAGTAGTCTGAATTAYGGCAGATAAACATTCATTTGAAAATCTTTTGAAGTTAAATTATAGGAAGCATGCAAATAATTTTAAAATAAAAAAAAAAAATTCTTAGAGACTATTATGTCTATATGCAATTGTATAGCTTCCTGTTACTGACTTCTTGATCACTCAATAGCTCAATGTTGAGGCTTCTTTGGTATGTTTAGTGCATTCGCTGTGCTATTAAGACATTCTTTAGTCAGATTAACTCATTGTTTTCCAATTTAACCATCTGGTTTATTATTAAGTGTGGAAGTGGGAACATATCCGCATTTCAGTTGTTCATATATATATTCTTAAGCAAAACAAAGCGGAAGGGGGTAGTACATTTTTATTACATCAGAAAAAAGTGGAAGAGGTGGGTGCCTGGTCTAACAAAACATTACCATTTCCTGCAAACTTTGCCTTTCTATAACTTTGGACTATTACAGCCACAAGAGTGCAACTGCTGCATAAGTTTTTATGTTCTTGTACAATATCAAGTTAGTTACTAAAGAAACAAAGATTGTTATGAAATTCTGTTTTCTCTTAAAACTATGTACTCCTGCTTTCATTTGCAAGTTTCTCTTTACTTCCAAAACAGATATTGTATTACATTATGGGATCAGCATATGCGATTTGATAGCTGAGTCATCAGTGGAAAGAAAGGATAGAGAGTGGAAGAGGAGCTGTAGCTTTCTATACCTGCAGGAGAAGATAAAATGTTTGTTTTTCCTTCATGCTGTATAGACATAATTGACCAATTGTTCTTATACTTGGCATTTTGCATCAGCTGATTTAGTGAAGATTTTGTCCTGAGTTTTCTGATACAAGGTGGACCACTAGACTGGTGGTTTGATTTTCAGAAGATGATGGCTATGAGTATTTAAACTCCTTTTCTACCTGTGTTTCCAGTCCCTGTGGAGTGTCTTAATTTTAAGTGGCAGCAACCCATTTCTTTCAGTGTGGCATGGAGGTGCCTGTTCATCTACAGCAGGGTCTGCTGTCACTGTCTGGCCCTTCTTTACTTGCTCACATAAAACGTTCTTCAAAAGCAAAAGGGAATGTAGTTCTTTGCAGATTATTTCCTGACCAGTTGATTATTGATTATCAGAGATGATCAGTCTACAAGAGATTTCATTTCAAAGTTTTCAAGTATTATATTTGAGTATACTTTAAGTTAATTTACTTTGAAAGGCACCTAGAGGTATTAGTAGTTAGTACATAAGAACTGGAATTAATAAAGAGTAATGAAAAAAATCCATGTAGAGGTTAAGGAAGATGAGATATCAAAAAAATCAGGTGTGGATTCATTGAAAAGAAGTCTAGAACTGATATCCAAAATCTTTGCTGGTTCAGGCAGTAATTGGAAAATTGGTCTCTGTATTTAAGGAAAACTAAAATTTGAAATTAAATGGACTGAACTGCCTTAGTTGTTTAAAGTTATTCCCTGCCTCGTTGTGTGCAAAGTCATAACACGAAAATGGGCTTTAATTCAAAGTGAAGCCAAAAAACAACAAAGCAACTGAAGATGATTGTAAAATTATGTGGTCAGAGGCATGGATTAATCTGGCAGCAGAAAAAATAATCATGTGTTACCACAAGAGGCAGCTAAATATAATGCAGAATTTGAGGCTGCCCTCCAGTTGGTTAGCTTATTGAACAAATTTCAAATCCATTCCGTTTTCAGTAGTTTCTCAAAGTAAAAGAGAAAAGCACCTGGTGCAAAACACCAGGTTGTCTTTGGATAGAAACATGCATATGGCTGTAGAAGCAAAGTCAAGGGTGTTGCTGTTCAGAAATGACGTCTAGTGGTTTTTCCCACTCCAGTGGGCAATTATATAGTAAATTTTAAAGTGGTCCAAGTTTTGATCAGTTAAAATCACCTGGTTTGAAATTGAATGGAAAAGAAAGATAAACTGTTTAAAAATTGAAGCCATTTATCTGTGACATTTAATTAGTGTAAAGGGATTTCTCCTGATCTRTGAAAACCCCAGTTCAGCATAAATGTAGCTAAACCTCATCAATGATAAGGACATCCATCGGCTTATATAGCTTTGTTTCTGTTATTGCAAGTTTATCCTCAGATCTAACAAAGGCCCTTCATAATTTTTTTTTTTTTTGAGAGAGAGAGGGA
Organism: Apteryx rowi; assembly: GCF_003343035.1. Lineage (NCBI taxonomy): Eukaryota > Metazoa > Chordata > Aves > Apterygiformes > Apterygidae > Apteryx > Apteryx rowi. The sequence goes on along the minus strand of NW_020450529.1, from coordinate 2,050,828 downwards.
GAGAGAGGGAGGATATTATATAATTCCAAGCTCAAAATCAGGCTGTGATAACACCTCTGTATCTCACATACCAACCTTTCAATCGTGTTTTATCACAGCTACAGATGTCAATAAACTAAAAATAAGGATAGCTTTTCCCCAGAAACAATATAGATAAGTGAGAGTGGCTGAGAAGGTGTTAGGAGTAATTTAGAGAGGAAAGCAGGTCTGGCAGATGTTTTTATTTTTGTTATCCTTTATGGGAAAAAGCACAGAAGAAACCATATGTTAAAAAATAATTTAAAATAACTCAATAAGCTGATTCTTCTAGCTCTTATTTGTCTGCCCCAGAGAAGAAGTAGAAGAATACTTTGTCAGTCATATGGGAGCTTGTATTAAAGAACTCCTGTAAGTGTCTGAGAAACCTGCTACTGAGAAAGCAGAAGTTCAGTTCCTATTAAAGAGAATGCAAAGGTTTTTTTCTTCAGTGAAACATGGGTCTCAAAGAAAAAGGAAAAAAATTTTAGTAAGCTGGAACTGACCTTTGTAATCATATGGGTTATATTCAGTTGATTACTAAACTAAACTGATCCTCCTCATCAGAGGAGCTGTGTTCAGCTGATTCAGGAAATTTGATATTTCCTTTTTTTCTGTGGGTCTACAGACAAAGTTGGTGGCTGCTGAAAAGTAATTAACAAATTGATGAGGAAATATACTTTCTCTTATTTTTCTAACAGAATAAAATTGCGAAGTAATGTTGAGCCAAATGACACCTTCTGTTTAATTTGATGTGAAGCAGCTGTTTTTTAGTCTCAAGTTAGAGTTTGAAATAATTTAAAACAACAACAACAACAAAATTTTAGTGTGAAAACACTTGAAATAATGATTTGGCTTCTCCAAATTTGTTCATGTTTCCTCCTCTGACCCCCAATTAAAACTACATGATTAATTTGACAGACATAAAACTTACTGAAGTCAACATGAATCACGTGCTTTTGGGGGGAAAAGGTGGTGATGGAGTCCTGGGGAGAATGTTGCAAATAAAAAATGCCACCTAATTCTAATTCTTAAATCCAGTTTCCAACAAGGTTGTGTAGAAACTTACTGAAAAAAGATGCACAGACCGTATCTTTGTATATTCCATTTAAAATGGGAATGCGGGGGGGGGGGGAAATGACATTTTTTAAAAGAATATCAAGTTTAACCAGAAGTATTGGTTTAAAGCTTCACTGCTTGTAGAGATGATATAAAATACCTTGTGGAAGTAGCTGCAATGTATATCCAGCTCAGTTTTACTCACAAAGTGTAGATATCCTAGATTTTTTTTATTCTTCTGTCATGTAAACAACTATTTTCTCTTGGTTCTCTCACCTCTTTCGATTTCATTTTGACTATTTTATGATCTCCTCCTCTCATTGTATTTGGTTTGTRTTCATGAACTGCATGTAACTAATAAAATGAGCGTATTCCTTAAAAATAAGAGTATTTCTAAAATTAAACTATTTACATAGATACAGAGATGCTGCAGCTCTAGGTGGAACTCCAGTCCAGTACATTGGAGGACCTTCTTCTCCAAACTTCCCTTTTCTAGCCAGCAAATTTCATAGGTGACTGCATCACTTAGCACTTTCTCTTGTGTCTTCCTTGCCAGCATCTGAAGCTGCACAATGGCTAAAGCCAGCCCTTCTTACCTGACCTTTATCAGTTGGCCTCAGAAGCCTTCAAATATATTCGCCTTGCACTGGTCTCAATTTTTGTTTATTCTGTTGTTGTTAAGGGAGTTAGTTTGGGCTCCTGATGCATGAACTCTGTTGGTAGATATCTTCCCAGTCCTGTGTTTGTCCATATACTCCTTTTTCTTAAAAAAAATTTTTTTAAGTAAAAAAAAATTTTTTTTAAATTTTATTTCTTAGTTTGTTTTCAGTTTTGTCTTCATGACYATCAGGAATTAGTACCTGCTCATTTTCTTCAGAATGATTTTTGCTGTGAATTGGTAATGTTTCTGCACACTGCAACAGCAGCTCACTCCTTTTGTTGGTTCTGTGGTACAGTTGAAAGGGCTTTTCAACTAAAACCATTCAGRTATGTTGAATCTGGGACCTGAACTTGACTATCCTGTCTAAAGCCCCACTACTTGCATGTGCGAAGCACCCCCTGTGTGAGTAAATGTCCACGAGTGTCTTCTGTGACATCTTTTGTGTCCTCCTGAACTCTGTGTTTTCCTTTTTCTTCCTGAAACACCTGCATAAAAACCCGAGATGAAATGTCATTCTTCCTCTCACTTCCCTTTTCACGGAAATCCATGAGTTGTGCTGTGCTCCTCTTTTTTTGTCCTTTTTTGTTGCTTTTAATAATGCCTAGATAGCCTGCATTCCCAGCTTGTGTTATGCCGCGCTCTGGGTCTTGCCCCGCTGCCTGTGTCAGTTTTGCTGGTTTTCCTGGTTTCCTTGAGTAGTTCAGCTCTTCCACCTGGGGGGAATCTTTCTGGTTTAGATTACAGCTATTYTTGAGCAATATTTCCGAATGCTGGATTTGTATGTTCATTAAGGAATATTTACTGTCCCTGAGCTATATGTAGGTCCTGGGATTCTCCACTCTGATACAAGCATCTTTTCTCATTTGACTGATTCTAGGTGTCTCTGTATAGGCTTAGTCTTTCTGAGCACACAGTGCTTATCAAATGGCAGTAGCAGTTTCACAAGTTTCTTGAGCACTATTTTTGGTACTGGTTTCTCTTACCTCCTTTCTTTCTTTCTTTTTCTTTTTTTTTCTTTCTCCTTCTTCCTTTTGCTCACTGACATTCTGAAGAAGATGATTTCCTTAACTTTATCCCTCGTAGTCTTCTCTTGGTATAGACCCAACTGTTGMTTTACAGCTAGTGCCAGGTTCTCTGTTAGGGGGATAAAATTATTCCCAATGATCCCAGTTGATCTGTGAGGCCAGGTAGTTGTATGTATAGGTGCCATTTCATTTTCCTGTAAACCAGAGTCTTTCCTGTGGTCAGATTTGCCAGACTGACTTTTCTCTGCCATTTCCTAGGTAGTGACCTGGGAGGCTGCGTGTTTCTGAAACCAGGCTGGCACACTGTTAACCTGGGGCAGGCGTTGCGGGCGTGCAGCCCTGGGTTTCTCTGTGCCTCTGTGTTTGTTGCTACTTCGACCTGATTTCCTCAGTCTCTCCCCGAGTTTTTAAATTGCCTGTATTAATGGTGTATGGTGAAGGCCTGTTTTTATTTAACCATAATTTCRTTTCTCTCATATGTTGCCTGTTACACTTCCTTTATTTTCTAAYACTTGGTTCCAGTGCAGAGAGTTCTGGTTAGTGCTGGAAACCATGTTATTCACTTGTTTACTTTTTGTTTTTTTGGTATATTTTATTTCTGTTTCTTCTTTACTTGTGAGACAGATTCTGCTTGTATTTGGCATATGTGTTGAGAAGAAAAATAATTGGATACTGGACTGAGCAACATAATCATGTTTTCAAGAAGCAAACTTTTGAAATGATGCTTTTTGTGAAGTATGTTAAATCTAAGTCTCAATAAATTTAGCGCTCTGCTTGTATGTTGCACAGTGCAGGAAAATGCAGCTAATTATATTTTCATTATGTGAACTAGACTGTTCAGGAGGCTAAACTGGTTGGTGACTTGGAGGAGACAAGCTCTTGTCTCATCAGGCCGTACCGTGGGATACCAACATTGTTATCTCCTTCTAGGGGGGAAAATGGTACTCACAAAATGTAATACATCGTTTAAGCAAACTCAGTGACATTTGCACTGAGCTTTCATTAGCCCATAACCTGTTTTCTTATTGACATACTTCTGTGCCTTCCAGGCTTGGTTATTCAGTGAAACATTCTGTTTTATTTTTTAATGGTAGAAAGCTTTGTTTACATGCTTGAGCTTTTATTACGTGATTGATCATTTTGCAGGAAGAATAAACTTTATTGGACTTCTACCAATTTATGCTATATTTAAATTTGGTCTTGTGAGGCACTTGTCTTCTGAAATTGTGTTCTACTTGAATTCAAACAACCACTCTGGAAATAGTCTGTATTACCAAAAAGTGAACCCAAACACTATTTTTTATGTTTGTTTATTGGAGTCTGAGGACTAGCTAGTTGTCGCTACAGTATCTTAGAATTGCAATATAAGTTTGTCRTCTTATAAATATAAATTTTGGAAATGCATGAATTCTGACGTAGTAGGAAATTAAGTTCAGTTGTACTTCTTTTACTGAGGTAATAAAACAAAAATTGAAATATTGCTGGGTTGTGAATTAGTGTTGATAAGTGAGATATAACTGACGTGAAAACAGGCCCTCGAATGTCTTTAATGGGCAACAGGAATTATTATAGACATGGCAGGAATTGAGGGCAAAAGGACATCAACCTTCAGGTTTCAGTGGTGGTGGCTGTGACTCAAGAAGCGGGCTTCACCATGAATTTGTATTCAGAACAGGTTGATCAACTAAAGAGAAGAAAAAATCTTTCTACAAACCAATATATATTACTCGGTGCTCTGGTGTTCCAGGTCCACTAAAACTTCGCTAATGAGAAATTAAGAACTAAGCAGCCTGTGGAACTGGAGAAATTTTGATTTATGCCTGAGGAGGAGTTGGTCAGAAGTCCCAGTCCAAATGTAAGGTTGAAATATGAAACCATCACATTTAGTGTCCATCACTATGGACCCTTGATAATTCTTCAGGAAGATGCCTGTCAGTACATTCACTGTTCCTTAGAATTTATTAGTAAGAAAGGAATAACTATAGATCATATTTTGGGGAAGAACAAAAACAAAAACAGGTTTCATAACCTGAATCAGTGAGCAGCATTACTAGATTAGTGTTTCAAAAATGAGATTGTTTTATGGCTAATGTGAATTTGCACAAAATCACATTAAAGTGCATTTTGGGACAAATGGAACTTCAGTATAATTTAAGCAAGCAGGTTTCCTTGGACTTAAATAGGAATTGTATAAGGCATTAGGCACCTTTGTATTCATACATGATTTAAGAATTATTAAGATAGATTACACTTAAACACACTGGTATTAAAGGTATAGAAGCACCCAATTGAAGAGAGTGATCTTCTGTTATACACAAACTTCTGTAATTAATTTCTAATTATTGATCATACCAGAATTCTGGTATGATCCAGTATCTGCAAATGTTAAAAGATAATATATTATACTCATGGATTACCAAAACTAAATATTATAATCTGTTTAAAAACAGGTATGTTCCATAAAGCATAAAGATAAACTTGATGCTTGATGGAATTTAGAGTCGTCTTAGTGCTAAAAAAAAAAGAAAAAAAGAAAAAACAAAAAAAAAATGTTTTTGGATGATTTGAATACAGCCTTCTCTTGATCATGCAGAGGTCAGAACCAGCAGGTACTACCTTACCATTGCTTCAGAAAGAGGCAGCAAAGCACTCTTGGCAAGAGAGCTGGAGCCGGAGTTGGATGTCAGCATTTCCAGGCCAATGTTCTGGAATATTTGTTCGCTCTGGGCGTTACCTTATGCACAGTACCTCTTGGCACTTTAGTATAGTTGCATAATGATACTCTAATGATGCTCTTTTTCATATTGGCTTAGTTTTTAAAGGCAGATACTGTGCGTTCATCTGACCTGATGGCAAAACGGAGGGGCAGCCCAGGGCTCTCGTGGATCAGGTAGTCCTGGCCAATGGCCCGGCCCCTCGCGGCTCTGCATGCCTTTTCCCCTGCGTTTCTGGGTTTCTTCTTTTAAAAACTAGGAACGGGGGAAGGAATTTTCCTCTGCTGTACCCTGTGGTTCGTGGGGGAGGTGTTTGCTTCATTGCTGTCTGCTCAGGTGTTACAGAGCAGAGGGCTTTTACCTGCTCTATTTCAGGAATGAAGCGAAAAAGGGATTAGTGCGTGTGTGTATTTATCTGTATCAGAGTTTGCAGTAATAATAGCAAAACTCTGCATAACAGCTGCACAAGTTCTTATGTAAGCTTCCTTTCAGTATTACTGTAGTAGCAAATATTTTTTTCTTCAAGAGCAATAATCTATGGCAGCCAAAAATGGATAAAGAGTTAAGTCAATTCTGTGCTCCTATACCAAGAACTTATTAATTTCCTTTATATAGCGACCTAACAATGGTAATTCAGAAGCAATCAGTCAATGATTCTAGTTTACTTGCTTTTTAAATATAGCCAAGATAAAGGCTCCAGTGCCCTGTTGTGACAACAAAAAGTAAATTAGGTCAGAGCAACTCTCTTAATATGGTTCAATTTATTTGCATTGCTCTGATCCTCTTGCTGCAGAGGACTACTGAAATAACAACCGTATTTAAAAATGCTCAGTGTGGAAGCACTTTCACAAATCTGACAAGGCATTATAAGTAGAAGCTCAAAATTGTCTTGCAGCATTTGATTGCCACATACCAGCTGTATGTAATATGTCAGCTGGGTTGTTCCTCCAGCACTCCCTTCTGCTGCCCCTCCTTCAGAAACCAATGGGGCTCCATGCGCAAATTGCAATAGAAAAGCTAGAGTAGGCTGAAGAGTAATTCCTGTTTTAAAGTATGGGAGTGCTAAAGTTATACCTATATTTCCAAATATACTTGCAAAAGGTTGGCCTTTCCTTCTGCAGCTAACAGATTCTGTTAGCTAGCCGAGTGGCTAATAATATACTCCTATGTATAAACAAATAACATTCTCTATATATTTGCCTGTCCCTAAGTGATCACTGAAAATCAGGTCATAGAATCATTTTGTCAGAATTTCATTCTCGACCCTTTTTGCTTTGTTTTATGTGAATCTACGTTTCTTCAGATGGTACAATGCAGAGAAAAATTACATTTTTATATTCTACCTCAGTAAAATCAGTAATATTTGAAACTATTTTTCTTATTTTTACTTTACGTTCGCTTAAGTAGGCACTGATAATAAGAAKGTATTTCATTATTTCTATTCAAAATCCTAATATCATCTTTGAATATTTATGTAATGAAAAAATATATTTTTCCTAAAAGAACATGTAAAGTACTACATTATTGTATTTGTATTTTAAAGCAAATATTTTATTGAAACATCACTTCGTGATGTTAATCTGCCTGGCTCAATTCTGCTTGCTGTGGGCTCTTGTTTCAAATATTGCATGAAGACTAGGAATCAGCATGTTTTGAAGCAGCAGTGTGAAAGAACCTTAGTAGCCTAAATGACATTATTATTTCAAACATCCACAGCTTTGGATGATTGCACTAGCTGAATCACCGTATTTCTTTAGGTTTCCCAGCTTGATATGGTACTGATTTGCAAATACTTATTAATGTGAGTAATTTTGTGTGTGACTTCAATGTGTGTATATGTATTTTTTTTCTACATACTTAAATATTTAGTAAAAGCTTAATTGTTTAAATGATTCAAATCCTGCAGATGTTTTRCTCTTAGTTGCTTTGGAAAGATGCATCGCACCATGCTTATAGCTAATGCTGCTGAGGGAGAAGCTGAATCGTGTATGATGTACATCAGTCAGATTTCAGCAGTGTTGTTATAGTCTGGAGGTTTTGTGTGTCAGTAGGTGTCAGCATTCAGTTACTGTGTAATTGAACAGTGTGATTGAATACTCATGGCAAYACGCCTGTAGAATTAATGCCAAGTACTCTACAAACTGTGCTTTAAGATATGATTATTCCACCAGAAGTTTCTGGCAAAGTGGAGTGGTAGGACCATCATTCTTCTTACTGGTTGCTGCTACTTCTCAGGAAAGATGCTCTGAGGAAGAGCAACTGCTTGGCTTTTCCTTATTGCATGGCTTCAGTTTTGGCCCATTATAAGGAAATCATATGATGACATAATAGATCAGAAATGACTCCRAGATTGTAATTGGATTACCACTGAAAAATAAAATAAGGTGTAGAAGGAAGCTCTTCTGTATAAAAAAAATAGAATGTGATTTTGGATTTTAAAAAGTGCAATGGTTGTTAATACTCTTAAATTAATGCCCGGATTCTGTGCATGTGTGTGTAACTGCAAGTGGCCAGTCACTGGTAAATAATCCCGTTGTGAACCAGAGCCACCTCTTCATGTAGATCACAGTTCATTGGACCTGAGTAATTTACTATGTGTAATTAGCTTTGTGAAGAACTAAGATCCAGTTTGCTTTCTRTACAGTTATTTTCATATATCTGTCGTAATACTGTTTACTCCAGCAAAAGCAGAAACTTAAGTTAAAATAAAAAGGCTCAGATATGCTTATGTCTTCTGTTTCTTCCCTACTGGCATCTCTCTTTTCCTATCCACTGCAACTGCTGTCAGAGTTGAAACAGCAATAAGTAATATTTTTTTTCACAGACCTAATGTGCAAATGTCATTGGATTTATAAACCTGAAGGGGGCTTGCTTACCTCACCAGACTTGAAGTTTTAGGAGACACTTTGTCTCAGCTGCAAAATGCAACTGTAAGAAAAATGTGTTCTATTGCCTACTGAGTCCAGCTCCAAAGAGTCCAGAAAAAGGTGGGGAAATCGGAAGACTGGCAGTGGTGGCTTGGCTCTCTGTTGGTATTAGGAACAGATTAATTCTTGCATCAGGTAGCAGCTATGCCCGAGGCAATGTCTCTCAGGTTTTATGGTCTAATTCAGTCAATTACAGATCTTTCTGTATCTTGTCATAGAGAAGGTTCATGGATTGGGAATCCCTTTATGCCTCATTTATTTCCAGTGGTTAAGTGGCTTCACAGGCTGAGAAATTCCATCCYTGAGGGATTATCCAAAGTATGTAACTGAACCTTGCTAATGCAGCCCCTTTTCTGCTGGGTTTGGGGAGGTGGGTGCTGGAGCCRGCTTTGCTTTCTCTGCAGCTGTTGAGGGCTACCCTTGGCACTGTAGCTGGCCTCTGCTCTTTTGTCCTGCTTCTTAAAACATCACCGTCTGGTAATTKGCCTCCTTTTCTGACCATACCTTTGATGTTGGGAACGTGATGTGTCCTAGTACGTGATGTGCTGCATTGATACAAGAACGCTGGGTGTCATTTGCCAGCTGCAGTGCGTGTCCCTGGCTGCATTGCTTCATCTCTATCATTCTTGTTTCTCCAGCTGTAATTAGGAGGTCAAATAATTCTTTTGAAAGGTTGTTTACATCTAAAGGGAAAAAGTATTGTTAAACACGCAGTAGTGGTGATGGTATAGGAATTTTTATTATTTTTACTGTTTTAAAATATTGACGAAAGAAAAGAATAATTACCAATTATTCATCAAGTGTTCCTTTTAACCATCATACTGCAAGAATATAGCTAGCACTGGCATCCAATCTCCTTGTAGGCTTTTGTGAAAAATGCAGGATTATTTCCTTCCTTTCACCTATTCAGCTTGTTTCTAGCTCATTTTACCTTGCTATTTCTCTAAAGAATGCCAGTTCAGCTTCATGACTCCGTCCCTTCCTGGCTGAGACATTCATTCCTCCTCAGGAGTCTCTGTACTGTATTCCTTAGTAGCTCAGTATTATATTCTAACTTCAAAATAATGATTTAATTTAAAACGCTAAAACTTTCTCATCCTACAACTTTAAAATATGCTACGTTTTGCTTTGCTGCTGTCTGCATTCAGCAGCCTAATGCAAGCAGAACTGAATCAGAAACATTCATATTACAAATTGTTGTGTGTTAATGGAATCATTATTCTTAGGATGGAACATAATAGTGTAATATCTTGTAGCATCGTCTTTTCAATTGAATTCTCTCTCATTCTTAAACACTCTCAGAGGAAGAGGAGAGCATCTTTTTGTCAGTAGAAATGGAAATGGTATGGGCTATTGACATTTGTCAAATTTAAGATGCTTTATGTTACAGTTTAGGTAAGTACAGCTGTGAATCGTGTTATAATGAGTGTGATGGAATCATTTAGTAATTCCCTCTCCTAGTACCCAGCTGTTTGTGCCACGATATGGTTGCAAATAATGACAAACATCTTCAGAACCTTTCATGAATATGTATACCTAGGCAAAGGAAATAATGCGAGGATGCATTGAAGACCACTGGCCATATAGTCATGATTTAAAGAAAAAAAACATAATCCAGAAATGTGGGTAGAGAAAAAGTGATCAAAAAGTGTTTGAAGATTTGGGGGAGGGGGGGTGGGGGGGGGAGGAGATCCACTAGCAGTTGGGAGAAAATCTACTGTATTCTGAGTATTTGGGCTTTTCCTCTGCAGAAGTCGCATAGGGTAGAAAAGAGTGTGGGGCTGGAGCACAGACCTCAAGGGTAGCTTTGTTCTTAATAAAGTTCTGATGACATTACTCTTAATTTTTAGATTTGGGGCAGCATGTAAGGCTAGCAAGGTAACTATGTGAAGTGTGAGGTGTTCTGTGGATTCAGTCTGAGGCCATTGGTTTCTGCATCAGCATGTTGATCTTTCTTTGGTTCTAAGGGGGAGTGAAAGGTTTTCCTGGGAGGTTCTTCAGCCATGTCTTCTGAGGAAGGGACGTATTTAACTACCATTCATTCTTGGTAAAAAGCTACCTATCTGCAGATTTGGCAAATGCTTTGTGAATAGATTATCTAGTCTAAAACAAATTTAAAAATCATATGAACATTAAAAATCAGAATCTCTGAAATAAATTGCATTTTAGGTTTTGGATTATAAAATATTTTCAGTCCCAAATGAAGTTGTTATATTTGTGCATTTGTTTTGGAATTACAACTGAACCAAAAAAGCATTTTTTTTTTCCCCTTTCATCCCCCATTTTGATACAGTGAGAATTACAAAAGGTGCAAGGTTATGTATAGGCTGTGTGCTTCTTGCAGAATACTTAATTGGATTCCTCTCACCTTACAATGGTGGATTACATTTTTGAGAATGATAATTACAGGCATACCTCATTTTATTGCACTTTGCTTTATTACGCTTCACAGATACTGTTTTTTTTTKGGKTTTTTTTTTACAAATTGAAGGTTTGTGGCAACCCTGCGTCAAGYAAGTCTGTCGGTGCCATTTTTCCAACATCATGTGCTCACTTTGTGTCTCTGTGTCCCATTTTGGTAATTCTCGCAATATTTCAAACTTTTTCATTATTATTATATCTGTTATGGTGACCTGTGATCAGTGATCTTTGATGTTACTATTGTAATTGTTTTGGGGTGCCACGAACTGCATCCGTTTAAGACGGCCAACTTAATCGATAAATGTTGTGTGCGCTCTGACTGCTCCCCCAACCMGCTGTTCCTCCATCTCTCTCCCTCTCCTCAGGCCTCCCTATTCCCTGAGACACAACAATATGGAAAWTAGGGCAATTAATAACCCTACAGTGGCCTCTAAGTGTTCAAGTGAAAGGCAGAGTCGCACATMTCTCACTTGAAATCAAAAGTTAGAAATGATGAAGCTTAGTGAGGAGGGCATGCTGAAAGCTGAGATTGGTGCAAGAGGCCTAGCTTTTGGCCTAACAGCCAAGTTGTGAATGCAAAGGGAAAGTTCTTGAAGGAAATTCAAAGTGCTACTCCAGTGAACACRCAAATGATAAGAAAGCGAAACAGCCTTACTGCTGATATGGAGAAGGTTTGAGTGGTCTGGATAGAAGATCAAACCAGCCACAACATTCCCTTAAGCCAAAGCCTAATGCAGAGCAAGGCCCTAACTCCCTTCAATTCTGTGAAGGCTGAGAGAGGTGAGGAAGCTGCAGAAGAAAAGTTTGAAGCTAGCAGAGGTTGATTCATGAGGTTTAAGGAAAGAAGCTGTCTCCATAACATAGAAGTGCAAGGTGAAGCAACAAGTGCTGATGTAGAAGCTGCAGCAAGTTATCCAGAAGATCTAGCTAAGAGAATTGATGAAGGCAGCTACACTAAACAACAGATTTTCAATGTAGATGAAATAGCCTTCTATTGGAAGAAGATGCCATCTAGGACTTCATAGCTAGAGAGGAGAAGTCAATGCCTGGCTTCAAAGCTTCAAAGGACAGGCTGACTCTCTTGTTAGGGGCTAATGCAGCTGGTGACTTTGTTGAAGCCAACGCTCATTTACCATTCTGGAAATCTGAGGGCCCTTAGGAATTATGCTAAATCTACTCTGCCTGTGCTCTGTAAATGGAACAACAAAGCCTGGATGACAGCACATCTGTTTACAACATGGTTTACTGAATATTCTGAGCCCACTGTCGAGAGCTACTGCTCAGAAAAAAAGATTTCTTTCAAAATATTACTGCTCATTTACAGTGCACCTGGTCACCCAAGAGCTCTGATGGAGAGATGTACAAYRAGATTAATGTTGTTTTCATGCCTGCTAACACAACATCCATTCTGCAGCCCATGGATCAAGGAGTAATTTCGACTTTCAAGTCTTATTATTTAAGAAATACATTTTGTAAGGCTGGAGCTGCCATAAATAGTGCTTGCTCTGACGGATCTGGGCAAAGTAAATTGAGAACCTTCTGGAAAGGATTCACTATTCTAGATGCCATGAAGAACATTGGTGGTTCATGGGGGAGGTCAAAATATCAACATTCACAGGAGTTTGGAAGAAGTTGATTCCAGCCCTCATGGATGYCTTGGAGGGGTTCAAGCCTTCAGTGGAGGAAGTAAGTGCAGATGTGGTGGAAACAGCAAGAGAAGTAGACTGAAAAGTGGAGCCTGAAGATGTGACTGAATTGCTGCAATCTCATGATAAAACTTGAACAGGTGAGGAGTTGCTTCTTACAGATGAGCAAAGAAAGTGGTTTCTTGAGATGGAATCTGCTCCTGGTGAAGATGCTGTGAACATTGTTGAAATGACAACAAAGGATTTAGAATATTGCATAAACTTAGTTGATAAAGCAGTGGCAGGGTTTGAGAGGATTGACTTCAATTTTGAAAGAACTTCTATTGTGGGTAAAACGCTATCAAACAGCATCTCATGCTTCAGAGAAATCCTTTGTGGAAGGAAGAGTCAATGGATGCGGCAGACTTCATTGCTGCCTTATTTTAAGAAATTGCCACAGCCACCCCAGGCTTCAGCAACCACCACCCTGATCAGTCAGCAGCCATCAACATCGAGGCAAGACCCTCCATCAGCAAAAAGATTACAACTCACTGAAGGCTCAGGAGATGGTTAGCACTTTTTAGCAATAAAGTATTTTTTAATTAAGGTATGTACATTGTTTTTTTTAGACATAATGCTATTGCACACTTAATAGACTACAGTATAGTGTGAACATAACTTTTATATGCACTGGGAGACCAAAAAATGTGTGTGACTTGCTTTATTACGATATTCACTTTATTGTGGTGGTCTGGACCAGAACCCGCAATATCTCCGAGGTATGCCTGTTCTGATTCTCAAGCTACTAGCAAATGGAAGTGTGTGCTACCTATCATCCTCTTCATAGAACTAGATAGAAAAGCTCTTAGTGTAACTCAAGAAGTGTTATAGAAGTATTTCATAGTGACATTACTTCTGTGGCATTGCAGTTCTTTACCTAACACTCCTTTAAAATGTATCACCTCTATTATACGCTAGCAGGGTCAAAAGAAAAACAAACTGAGAACCTGCTTTAGACCCAGAGCTGACATGGATTCTTTTGCACCATAACACCCTGGCTCTGTTGGTACATACTCTCTTTGCTTCCCTCCTCCTGTGTTTTGTTATGTGAGTTTTTGTGCCTGTGCTAATCTGGAATAAATTCTGATGGTCACTAAGGCCAGTACTTCTGCACTGTTACTTAATTCTATTTTCCTCCTTTACATATGCAGTTTACCAACATGTGCTGATTTGTTTTCCTGGCACCCCACTTATATTTCACTTTTCTTTATCAGATGATTTACTGCTTCCAGACAGAAGATGAATAGTTTGCACTTTGTACTTTTAAATCAAAACAGAATGGAAAAGACTGGTTTAATCATATTTTATTCCAACCCCACTTATCTCTATCACCTATTGCTTAGCCCTGTCAGGAGTGATATGTCTGCAGTATCCTATCTTTGGTGTTTGCTTGCTACAGGATCACAGGTTTTGCTTATTCATGATTCCAGCTTTGTTTTACAACAAAAAAATTGCTCTCTGAGCTTTTAAAAGAGCTTTCTGATGACTTAAATCATGGGACAGAGTTTAATCAGGAAAAGCAATTAAATAATAGTTTATATTTCCATTTAAGCCTGGTCATATTTTGAACCTGAGTTATAATCACTATTACGTCTCAGTTCAACAGGATGTTTACACATACTCTTAACATTAAACATATATGTAGCTGGAAAGCTTGAAATATATCACCTCCTTCAGGTAAAATATATTTGGACTAATGTTTATTTTAATGTGTGATGATATATCTTGTTCGGTCTGGGGCTGAATGCAAAGACCAGTGCGTGCGTGTGCATATATATACATATACATACATACACAYGCACATACATACTGGACTTTGAATTTCATGGTTGCAGCTTCATGAATAAATCCACCCTAATGTTTTGGCTCATACATCTGTAAATAAGTGATCTGTTACTTTCATGGTCAAAAATACAATATTAAAACTATCTCAGTGTAGCTTGACAATGCAAAATATTTTAGAACTTCAACTTTTTTGCCCTGAAAAATTTTGGATTTGAAAATGAAATCTAGTGAGTAAATTTCTCACCACCATTATTGCTATATTTGTGCTTCTTGTGGAGATGTCAAAATAGCAATATTCTCATTCACTTGTGTAACTAAATAGACAGAAATAGACATATATTTTATTTCAATAAAGCCTTCAGTCTTGCAGACCAAAAGTACTCAAAAGAAAATAAGCTTAGRCCATGATATTCAAGCATACACAAAAATAAGGAAAACATATCAAACTTTTTTTATGATAGTTGTACAAGAGTTTCATACTTTAAGTTCAGACTATACTGGAGAAAGTATTTTTTCCATATATATTTTTTTATTATCGTATAAACTGGGAAGGGAAAAAGAAAYGGGATTTTAAAAGTGATCCTTGTCAGCAGAAGCTTTGACTGTTTTAGTTTGTGTCCTATAGATGGGATGTCAGATCTTTTTTCTTCAGAACCAAGCGCGTGACRGAATGGACACGGCTGGGCAGGGGCCTGCAGGAGGCTGAATCCTGGCAGATTTTCTCAAGGTATCTATGTCACAAGCCTGCTTGGGAGGTACAGGTTTGGGCTTGCTTTAAGCCAGTGTTTAAAAACGTATGTATATACACGGTGCCTTTGATTTACTCTTCACCAAAAGAAAATCTCTGACAGAGGTAGACTGCAACAGGATGTTTCTTCATTCCTTCTTTCTTGAGCTGTATTTGAAGTGACATGATGTGGGTAAAAGAGCTGACCTTTAAATGGAGTTCGGTTTTTCAACGTAAAAGCATACTGGAAGTTTTTGCTCTGCTGTACTGAGCTACTTTTAGTGATAAAGCAATTAAACTATCCTTTATTTGATAAGCTGGAGAGCACCATTAATGTAATTTTCATTCTACTTTTTGTCTTTTGCCAGAATACATAATGATTTAATAATGGCCTGAGCAATACTGTTTTTGGCTGTATAGTTTCTTCAGTTTCTTTCACTGGAGTGTAGCCCTGTAAGTAGTATGATGTGTTTGTAATTTGTTTGCTATTTTATTGCTTGTGAATCAAACAATGAAATAGGTTATGTGTTCAGGTTCTATGTTATCATTTAACCCTGTGGTCCCCCTTAGTGGACTATGCTAAACTGAGTTACAGCTTTTACAGGCAACAGCTAAAACCAGAGTCCTGACTGAGCAAGGCTTTTCAAAGTTATGTGATGTACTATATTTTTCACTTTGATAATAATATTTTAATAGCTTTCTCCACAATCCAGTTAAAAAATCACTTTTCTATTTTGATCACTCATCATGTTATTATGTAGCAATTCCTTTGCCGCAGTCAAAGGAAATTATTTAGTTCAAGATACTGTATTATTGAGATAAAATGCAACTTTGAATTCAGTCAGACTAATTGAATTATTGGCCACCTCAGACTGTGAGCTGTTGTGTGGATCAGCATGGAAGTGATTCATGCTGAACAGTCACAGGATAGCTGGAGAGGCTGGTTGAAGGGTGTATATCCTTTGACCAGCTACAACTAATTTGAACCAATAAGAGTAAAAATGCATTTGTTTTAAAGGTCTTGGCTTGTCCAGTCATTAAATCCCACACCCTTATTTTTTTCCACTGTTAAGTGGTATTTAATTTGAACTTGTTTTTAATGTCATGGGGATCACTTAAGCCCTAACCTGATGTTCTGGTCACACATGGCATTACTTTGTTATGCTTCACCACTCAAATTCAATTAGTGAAACCTCAAGTTCTTCCTACAAAAATAAGTTAAAAGGTTATAATATGTCTCTAGCAATCTATTGTAACATTTGTGAGAAGTGCCATGGGATATTTAGAGACAGCAGCTCCCAATCCTAGTTTGTAGGCAGGCGTTTGTAGTAAGAAGCAGTCCAGAGGTTCAGCTGTCAAAAGCTCAAGCCTCTTTCCTCAAGAGAAAGAAGCAGCTGAGACTGATAATTTTGGTTCAGGAGATGCTGAGGCTGTTAAGTGGTGTGAGTAGCTTGTGCAGTCTGTATATGGTCTATATAATGTGTAAGAATAGCCTTGTATCCCTTAGAAAACGTTTGTGAGGGCTTCATCAGGTGTAACTGTTGAATGCCTCCTGTGTTTTGCTGAAGCAAGACCTGTTCTAAAACTCAGGAAAACCAATTGGCTTTTCCTGATAACTCTCACTATGTTACTAGATTGTTACTCTTCCCTTGTTGTTTTTCTTAGGATATTTGTTATTTTCAAGACTGATGCAGCTGCAGAGTCATGTCTTAATTCGATATTGTTGTGATATTACTGAGTACTTAAAGGTGGGATTTAGCCTTTTGAGCCTAACTTTGCATTGGATTTCTTGTCTGGTAAACGAAGGAAACATGTTCTGGTGATGCCTGTCTTTCTCCAGGAATTAGGGAATCCTAGACACGCAACATACTTCAACAGCCAGCATTGAGATGAAGAATACCCTGCATGTCTAAGAGGAGATATCTGTAAAAGAATACCACTAGTAATTGTAGGTGGACCAAGCTATGCTGCCCTCTGAAGAAATCTTTCGAACTTGCATGTGTTGCAGTCATTCTTGTGGTCTTTGTCATACAGCAAATCTAGCTGTAGGATTCATTGTTGTTTTGTGCTTACTGTCTTTGGAAATAATAGAAGAATTATGGGCATTTCAGTTATGAAATGATAATTCTGAGTATAACTCCTTTGATCCAGTTTCTTCTAGAACATACTTATGGAATACATGGAAATCATTTTTGGTTTTAAAGCCCAAATTGTCTTGTTAGATTGTTGCTTTTGAGTGAAGGAATCGATTGACATTGGTTCCCTTTCTTCTTCATTGATATCCAAGCTTTTTGTGTCAGTTTGATCTGACAGAAACTGAGATCAATCTTTATCATTTTTAGACCACTTGACAGTTCAGTGTCTTTGACATGTAGGGAAAAGTTTCACATGCCTGTTCTTGCTCTGTTTAACATCCCCCCCCTCCCCCCCACATTTATTCTGAACGCAATACAAAGTTGACTCCAAAGAGAACGAGTCCTGATTAAGATGTGTAAAGCTTTAATAAATATAGTAATTAAATTACCCTTGTTTGATTTCTAGCATTTAGGCAACATGTACCAGACTTCCAGCCAGCTCATACCTGTCTCATGAGAAGAGTTCACATCACTGTTAAATGCTGTTCTACTRGAATAGCTGCTCCCATGTAGTTATTATAGCAATAATAAAGATATATCCTTAGTCTGTTATTGTCCAATAACATTCAGTATGTTGCCCCTGAAATTTAAATATGTTCAGACTGGTCCTGCATCTCCCACSAAGTTATTCTGTAATGATTTACTACTATCTGTATTACTTCTTTTATCTCTATTTTTAAGACTCTGGTACCTGTAATATTTTAGTTTTGCATTGCCTTTCTTTCTCTAATATGAATGCATTCCATCTTGAATTTCTCCCTGTGAATTTAGAAGTGAAATCTAAATGTAAATCACAGAGCATTCCTGTATATGAAGAAAACCTCTAATAATTACYCATGTGAAAAATATATATTGGAAACCAAAGGGTTACTTACACATGCGCACACACAGAGGGAGAGAGAGTGTGGGCGTGCGAGCGTGCAGGCTGGAATGGGTGTGCAAGCATGTGAAGTGTCTATCAAGCCAAGCTTCTGAGGTCTAACCCGTATCCCTGTCGGATGCTTCTCTTGGTACAAGTCACTTGTGCTGTGACATGTCATGGCACTATGCTGGCTAATAATTGCTTTATGACTAGCATAAATAAATCAGACTGGGTGTCTGGAGCAAGGAGAAAAAAGCAGAAATAAATTCTAGTAATAACTTTACTGAGGATTCAATAGTGAATAATTTACAGATTAGTGATTGTAGACAGTCTTTGAAAGTAGCAATTTTAAAGGAGTGTGTATACCTTGTCAAATACCCCACTTTTTATTCCATGGCTGTTTTTCCCATAAAAATATCCTCTAGTCTGTCCCTGTCATTGATTCATGTCTATTTGCAAATCACATTTGAAAACATATTTCTTCAGTGGTTGTATCTTTTAATTTCTTTTTTCCTCTACCATTATTTTATCTTTATAACTGTATTATATAACTTTGTAAATCATTCTGGGAAATAAATTCTGTGAATTACATTTATGTAGAACAACGGTATATTGTACTGAATTGTGTAAGTAATTTATCTATAAATTCTTAGTACAACACTCTTCAAGCGGGTCAGATACTAGGCAAGAGCAAATGTTGAGTAAAACCATTCATCAGTGGAAAACTGACTCGAAGAGAGTCGCCATTTGGCTGTATCTGGATTGGATGGATTATTCTGGCTGTCATGGGAATGTGAGTAAAGGTTTTGTCTTCGGAACGACAAACCAATGTATGCTGTATACCAGGCCTCTGAACTGAGGACTGACAGTGGTTAATCAAAGTGATAAACAAGGGTGATAGTATCTTCTCAACAGCACATAGTGGTTGCAATATATAGTAGAGGTAAATTTCAGGCAATATTTATTGCCAGTTGTAAATGAGCTCTCATTTGAGCTTGTTCATAGTTTTTCTCTAGTGTGTGATCTGTGAATACTTTGGAAATTAGGTCTTGTTTGTATGCCATGTTCACCAAAGACTGCACATAACACAGTTAGCCATAGCCTACTATCCGTTGAGTCATACGGTATTTAGTTTAGTTCCTGTTAAATGATTTATTAACCAATGCTATGTAAATTTCAAATATTGCYGTTTAATATGCAAATACTGTTCTATTTTGGGGTTTTGGGGGGGTAAATGTAAACAAATTAATTTGGCAAGTTACCGTTGACATGCATTTACTTAAATTGCAGGGCCAATTATATGTTCAGTCTGATTGTTAATGTCTTTCTAATTACAGTAGGGAAGAGTTATTGACTGCAAAAGTTCATAGCAATACTTTCCTAATCATTTTATGGGTAGTTTGGAAAATGAAAAAAATTAAATAAACACTTCTGTGGGTTTTTTCTTTCAGAAATTAGCCATTAAGACAATCGTTCAAGAAAGTACTATTAATTTAAATGAGCATGGTGTGTATATATTTTTGGGAAGTGGCCTATCTTCATCTTAATGTGACTAAATACTCCTTAATTTCTGGCAGTCAGTGTATTGCTAACTCAGAGCCAAGAGGGAGAATGGAAAATGCCTGTTTAGGGCCTGATCCTGGGAGTACTGTAACAGAGGATTGACTCTGCTGATGTTAACAGTATTCATGTTTAAACTTAATTCCTAGACTTTATCAAAATGCTGTTGTTCTTTTCTCTCTTATTACTACTTTTCCCCGTCTTTCACAGCATTACTGTTAAGCTCAGGTCATTAAGTGTTATAAATACTTAGTAATATTAATGTATTTGAGGTTTACTCATGTTATAAGATATTGAAATTTACTCTCCAGTGTTTTTTTTTTTCCTCTCATAATTTCTCTCTTCTCCAAATATTGAAGTTTAAATACTTTAGATGGTCCCATTGGTCTTTGTGTGTGTATATATATATATATATATTTTTTTCTGGCTACTACATTGTTCTAAATTAGATAAAGCATTGAGAGGCTTTTGTTTACTGCACGGGTAACTTCTCCATTTCACTTTGTCACAATTCTCATTCTTAACTGGACGGTTTAGCTGTGAATTGTGAAGTCTGTGAGTGGGGGAAGATGCTTGTACAAACTGGTGTAGGCTGGCTGAGGATGTGAGCAGCAGTGCGCTTCCCTCYGCCCTCCCGGGCGCACAGGCGTGGAGCAGGCAAAGGGATCTGCACGAGCTCCATGCAGCTRCATGGGAGAAAAAGCTGTGTTTCTACTAGGAAAACTGTTCCTAATGGAAAACTGAGTTTAAGTCATTTCTTTTGTGGTGTTCATTGGAAATGCAAATTTAACTTTTTCACCCAATCTGAAACAAAAAGCCAGCTATTCAGCTGAAACTACTTTTTTTTTTTTTTTTTTTGGGTTTAACCCCAAGCCATTACAATTTCATATATCTTGGGTGTATGGATTCATGTAGTTAGGTTTGTCTCTTTGAAAAAGCATACGACATTTTTGAGTATATTTTGTATGTTGATAGAAAAATATCTATGCTAGCCCCTTTAATTAGGAAGGGCAAAGGGAAGGAACCTACAGATGACTGTATGTTTGCCTGCCAAGCAGACTGCTTTATGTGGGAAAAATTAAATATTTTCAACACTTAGGATGATACAGTCATTCCAGAATGTCATCCTGATTTCTCACTGACAAGTAAGAAATTGCTACAGAAAAATGAGTACTATATGTTGGCACTTCAACTAAATAATGTTTATAACTTTTCTCAACTTTTTTTGGCTTTTATGGACTCGGTATCAGTCCATTTGAACAGGAAAAAGGAGATAAGTCTGTTTGTAAGAAGACACAGATGAAGGCTGCATGGGGTTAATAAGCCTTTGGTCCTGTTCAGTATGGCCACATTTTTATTTAGCTCATTAGTCTGCTGTATAGCAATAGGCTTTTCCAAGCTCCAGCAATCTGCAGCTCTGGGATTTCCCAGTCCTTTAACCTTCCTTTTAATGTTCCAGTTAGCTACAGAACAGACCGTTTTTATTTCCCCTAATCCTGCACCTTGATCTTGACCTAGAAAGACAATTATTTAAAATTCCAAGGGCCAGTTAATCTTTGAYCTCTTTATGGAAGACAGAACAAATCAGATGTTCTTAAGATGTAGACATCTATCTTGTAGAAAATGGTCTGAGATCAAAAGGTTACAGGTGAATGAGGAGCCAGTAAAGATCTATGGAACTGCTTCTGCAGTTGTGAGGTGTCTGTTGAACAGAGGTCAGTTTCTTGGAAAACACCTTCGGAGGCTTCATTCGTGTTGGGGCTTTCTTCTCAGTCTTTATTATGGACTATCTGAGATGCAAATTTGAGTCAGCCTTGTGGGTGAACGTGAGTTTACGTCTGGACTTGATGCTAATCCATGTCACAAAAGCATTGCATGTAGAAGGAATTTTTTTTTTCCCCCTTGTGTGATAGTCCAGTTCTGTGCTAGTCTCTGATGACACCAGTGAATTACAAAAAGAAATTTTCAGTGGGTTAGTTCTTCTTTGATGGATGAGTGCTCTTTTTTTTCCATTATAGACCAGACTGAAGGATGTATTTGATCATCAGGAATTAATTATTAAAGAGGGAAAGGTAGATTCATTTTAAAAGCTGATGGTTCTTAACATTCATGGCAAACTGGAAGCAAGTCAGTTTGCCTCGAACTGTGTGGACTTCTATCAATAAACAGCTGAGTAACAAATGAAAATAAATAATGGAAAGAAAATTACATTAATTGTTTTTCTGCGAGAATAATATGGCCTTGTCTTACCAGTCATCAAAGGAAAGAAGACAAAGAGGGTAAAGATTTGGGACTTATTCCTGGGTCTGCATGGCTTACTGATTTACATGCTATGTTGCATCTGTTCATCAAAGCAAAGTCATTTCTGTAGGGAATAATGAAAGTTAGTAGACTATAGAGCAAAATTTATCAACAACTGTTGTTTTGTGCAAGGCAAAAACTTTTAGATCAACAAAGCATATATGAGATGGGACTTTAAAGAATATAATGATCTAATACTTCTGTGGTTATGGAAATCATATTCGGTCTAAAATAATGCCAAGCATTTAGTAAGTTTGCTGCTTACTGTCTGCTCTAAGGCCTTGTGTTGATGCACTTTGATAGGCGTTGGATAAAACCCCAAGCTCATTGCATTCAAACATGAGGTTTTGAGTCTTTTAGAGCTTTCACTTAAAAATTCATTAAGAAATAACCATTCTAGGCAGAGCTCTGACCACCTGGCGAGTTGGCTATCCACCCTTTCAGAAATAGGATTTAAAGGCTTTCACGTGTTTGCAAACCAACCACTCTTAAAATGTGTGAACTTTCCTTCTYTCCTCCTTCCATCCCACCTTATGCATAGAAATACCAAAGGGTTATTCCTAGAAAATACTCACAGGTTTTGAATARTTGCTTCATAACTATTTTTACTGTAAAAAAGCAGCCTAACAGGTTAATGCACCTGATTTATAATGTGATACATAGAAAGTATTTACAGAAAGCTGCTTGTGAATATCATAGGAAACAGGAGAAATCTAAACTTTAGTGTTTTTTATAGGTGTGTAAGATGATGGACCATTCTTTTGAAATCATCCCCAAAACGTAAATAAGTTATGATATTAATAAATTCATTTGAGAATGAATTTATCTGCCATATAACCTTTGACAACTTAAATATACACTTAAACGCAGTACTGCTTTGTAGAAGAAATAAAGCTGCTTTGAAACATAACAGCAGCATGGCCTGGTGTTACTGCATGCATTATTTTGAATCATCCACAATTATAAACTATACAACCACATGGAAAAGCATGTTGATGGATCCCAGCATGTTAAACTGGTTTCTGCTATGAAACGTATCCATTACAGTATTAAAGTAAGTTCTAAATGAACTTAAATGTGCTAAATGAACTTAAGTGTACTCTCATTGCTATTATTAGATGTTATTACTCCTGATAACTGCACTGAATTGGCTGTTGAAATTGGTGCCTTGTTTCTCAGTTTAACTTCTGCTAGGTAGGCTGCAATGGGATGGTTAAACTTCCAAGCATGCTCCCTGGTAGGGTTTGTTCACATTGATGAACTGCTTTAGCACAATTATTAGTTCATAAGCTACATTAGTGACACAGTTCCTGAAAATCTAGCTTGGTGGCTTCCCTTAAATTCTATATTATCCTTTTATTAATATAAAAGACTGTTTCATTTTTGTTTTGATTTTTAATCTGCCCAAATCTGTATAAGGTTTTGTGTGCTCATGGACGTGTTTGGCTGTACAGTCTCTTTTGGCCTTGATCTTCAGATTACATTGAGATCTCTGAAATCTCTACCTTTAAAAATGGAAGACCACAATTGGTATTAGTCACTTCCAAATTAGTTCTGTACCTTTTCCATATCTGTAATACCCTCTCACTGTGGGAATTTAATTCTGAATCTCGGTTAGCACTTGGTCAAAACTACGCCTGTCCTTTTCCCAATTCATGTACTAAATTTCTGGCTGTGACTAGTGTTCTCTGGTTTCTGTTCATGGTCATTTCATCTCAAAATACATGCTATAGGCAGGAGGGTAGTTTTTGTTTTAGGGTGCAGTTCTGCCTAATTGGTAAAACATTGCTTTTGTTGAAATAAGTCCAAATCTTTCTGCAGATACAATAGAGATAAAAGTCCTATCTGGGCTGAATGCCAGTCAGGCGCTATGCTTAAGTAATAAACACCATTATCTTGCTAATAAACACCAACTCATGTTCACAGATATATAGAATGCTTAAATGTTAAGTGGAATTAATTAAAACCGGAAAGAGGTTTTGTCACAGGCAAAGATACATTAGTAAATAATTGCATGTGCTTTCAGTATAGTAATTATTTCACTTTCTTTCAGAATTTGGTATTTACCTTAACTCACCATGGGAAAATAGTGTTAAAGCTGTGACAGTTTTGCATAAACAAATATTTTCCTCTTAAAATAATACTCCTTGAACCAAATAATATGATATATAGAGCCATACTATTAGTATAGAAGTTTTCTGTATATAAAGTATATAGGAAAGATGATGATGTTGAACTATAATCATGTATGCTGCTGGAAGGTGTGTGGGKTTTTTTTTGTTTTGCTTTTTTTACATATCCAGTGGTGCAAATTTAGATTCAAATAAAAGTTGTAGTTTAAAATTCTGTATTCTGTTCTTCACAGTGGATCCCTAATATTGTCTTATTCATTTTCTTGCTCTCAAATTCTGATTATTCTGTTTTCTGACTTAACTTCACTTTTTCAACATAGTTTATAAAATACAGGTGAGACTTGACTTAAGTCTTGCTAACACACTCTACATGGAGGAGTATTTATACTCAAGCATTCTTAACCTTCTCATGTCTTTTCTTCTGTCAGTATAGTTTGTATCAGTCCTCTGAGCCATAGCATCAGTGAACATTTCAAGATGAGTTGCTCATCAAGTATGATCCCCAAAGGTCCTCTACAAGTACAGAARAATATTATTCATTCTTAACAATATGGAGACAGAGCTAATGTTTACTTCAGGTACCTAAATTGACTACAAACATACTGCAAGCTGCAGTCTTTAAAAATGCTTTACTGTGTCATCTCTGTCCTACAGCAGTGTCATACAGGTCTCAAAGGGAAGAGAAGAGGGTAAGACTTCCCTTTTAAAGTTTCCTTGCCTTTTAGACTGTAGAGTGTGTTCTTTCCAGTCCTGTCAAACACGCTGACAGGTGTTCTTGCTGCAATCCTTCACGGATAGTTTTGAACACCTGTGCGGCATTGGCCTGCCTAGTATTTTCCTTTTAAGTTTTAGACTTAATTGGGATCTGTGTAGACATTTATTTAGTTTGTTGTATTGCACAGCAGCAGAATAGAATATTCCCTCCCATGGATGTAGACTCAGGAGAGGGCTTCAGGGCAGATAGCTCTGTGAAGACCCTTGCCAGTCACAAGCAGTTTCCGCCTCCTTTTTTGAGGGCAGAGGAGAGTTTCATGGGATCGGTGTCATCTGTATGCTTCCACACTGACATTAATCAAGCTCTTCTGCCAGGTAACTCCTCCCCATGGTCCCCTCTTAAAGAGAATTTTCTAGTTCAGAGGCTCTGCAGAAATCTAATGCATCTAAACTATCTCGTCCTGTGAGACCCCTGAGCCTGCAAGGAGTTTATTGCTGAAAGTCCCTTGATCTGTAATTATAGTGAAGGTCTGCAGGATGTGGATATCTGTCCTGGTGGAATTCCTTGCAAGGACTGGAAGAAAGTGAATGCTCCTCTTTTTTTACTCCTTTACTTCATGGCTTTTTTTTTTTTTTTATATTATTTTTTTAACTTCATCTGCCCTATAGATGAAGCCCCTCATACACAAGCAAAGATGTGTGCTTTCTTTTCTCTTTTTTTTTCTTCCTCCTTTCTCTAGCTAGTATTTTAATGAAGAGCCTTTCATTCTTCAGGACTAGTAATTTTGGTCAAGACGCAGTTTACTGGAATAGCCGTATATCTAAYAGCGAGTGCTTTTTGGAGAGCTTTCCCAGAATGCTATTAACACACACAGGCCTGAATATCTAGTTACTCCAAGGTCTGGTCATCTTAGCTTKTCAGAAAAGGTGATTCACTTGAAATTTAAATGGACAGATGGACTTGCTTGTATTTAGAAATGCAGTCATGGCTTTTTGTTGAAGACAATATTAAGAAAGAAAAAAAGATAATGTATAAAATGCTAATTTTGGAATAGATAATTTTTCTGTACAGCTTAGAAAGCTGCTAATAAGAACAAAGTATTTAGACAACATAGAGTTAACAGATGCTGAAGCAATGAAATGGAAGACTGAAGATATAACACAGAATAACAGTGCAAATCTGCGGAAACAAGATAGAAAAAAGGGAAAAATCATATACAAACCTGACTTTCTGTAGAAGAGATAGGAGGCCATTCTTCATGTCTGCCTGTAGTCCAGAGAAAATAGCATATGAAAACTGAGAAGTGGGTACAGTCTACCAGTATATAYGTGAACAGACGTCCAAAGTGTAAGGTCTGTTTGAGCATGGATTCCAGCAGTAATTGTTCCCGCTCTTGGGAAAGGATGGATGTAGGAGTTCTGCAAGTAGGCTGTGTTAGGAAAAAGTGTAGATGCATACAGATGCCTGTGCATCTAAGTACCTGATTTGAACAGGAATTAATCTTGCTCTCTCCAAAATACTGCCCAACCCATAGTGCAGATAAGATGTGCGTAGAATTTCTAGAAAAAATGAATTTCTTTTCCTGAAAGAGGTGATTCCATGTGGACCCATCCAGACATCCTGCGGCTCCAACGGGAATGACAGAGGCTGTCTAAACTGATTAGGTACGCTGGAGCTGTGCTGCACGAAGCACTGGTGCACTCTTTAGAAAATGACCTACGCTATAGGTAATACTCTCTCCTAAACTCACTGGTACCCTTCCATTTGTAAATGGTTGAGGCCTGTAAGGAGGCTTTGAGATGGTGACGCAGAGGCCATGTGATGCAATTTCCCTGCCCCTGCTAGTCATTCTGACTTATAAATGTGGGATCCTCTGTCTTCCTTTGTGTAAGCAGTACTTTTAGCAGCCTAGTTTAAACTAATTTGCAGGAAATATTTTAATTCTCTTCTATGAGTTAAATATATCTGCTAAAAATTTTAAAAGCTGGACTATAGTTATCAGTACGATTGTTTATTTCTAATTTCTAATCGATGAAACAAAGATGAAACAATGATATTCCAAACAAATGCCTGTTTAATTTTGGGTGATTTATTTTACTCAACAAAAGCCTGACAAGTAGCTTTAAGAATCAAGTAGCTTTAAAGATCATGTTATCAGATAACTATTTTGTTAGATTTAGAACATAGAATTGTTTAATTACCATATTCTGTATGTTCAGCACCTTAGGATATTTTCCCTTTTCAGCTCAAGAAATCAGCACACCCCTAGGCAGGCTATAAATTATAAAATATCACCATCAGAGCTGAGTGTCTCAATATTTTGAGTGGATATTTACTCAAAAAAAGAAAAACAAAAGAAAAAAGATGACAAATAAGAATTTGCTTTACCACTTTCTTTGAATTTGCTTTTTTCAAAGGCAACTAATTTATTGGGATGAATAGTTGTAGACACAGC
Organism: Apteryx rowi; assembly: GCF_003343035.1. NCBI lineage: Eukaryota > Metazoa > Chordata > Aves > Apterygiformes > Apterygidae > Apteryx > Apteryx rowi. The sequence continues at coordinate 2,023,649 of NW_020450529.1, read as the reverse complement.
AAACAACGGAGAATATCTATGGAAAGTGAATCTTAAACTCAAACRTGAATATTAGTGCTGGAAAGCTGAATCTGAGTTTTCTTATCCATGAAAATACCACAAATATTGCAATGCAACTTAAACATCTGTAGGTCCAGCAAAACTGAACTCCACTGTGAAATGGGATAATGAATATTGGTACTTAACTGCTCATAAACCGTTGATGCCATTTTATGTGGATGAGTAATTACGTGGAGGTAGTTGCTGGCAAATAATACTTATTAAATAACTTTTAGATGACCTGAGAATTTGAAGAGGGGAAAAGATTGCTCATATGTTACTGAATGGTAATCAAATTCATTTTTTGTTATTATTTCACTCAAATAATAACCAGTTTGTTATTATTTCACTCACAACTTCCATGGCTGACCATATTTATCCCAGCTACCTGTGCTAATTAAAATAATTATTCTGACCCAGTAGAAATAGATTTCTTGCTCATGTGGTACAAAGAAATAAGCTGTTGAAATGTCACAGGTGCAACTGGACCAGAAAAAGAGCACAGGCTCTAGTCGGTTGTTCTGAAGGTGGCTAGAGAGGGGAAAGTTGGTGTGTGAAAAAGTGCTTTAGATTTGAGTGAAGAAAAGGAAAACGGATTGGTAACAGCTAATGCAGCTGCTATTGGGAGGGGGAAGGTGGTTTGTTTGTTTGTTTTAGAAGCTACTGGAAACGATACCTTTGGGAGTTAGATTGAGGTTGCAGGGATGATAAAATGGATGTATTTGGTCAGAGAAAATGTAATGCCTGTCTCCATCCACCTTGGCCTCTGCCACTGACAAACAGTTTAGCTCACAGGAAGAGATTTTTTTTTCTTCTTGACMGCTTTGAGGATTTGTCTGTCTGATTTATTTCTTTMTTTATTTTTATTTTTTTGACAAAGTCAGGATCAGTGTTCCACCAGACTTGCTTATATCTTACAGCCTTCTCATGGGACTTGTGTTGCATCTATCAAGGTGGATGAATTCTTTTTATAGATAAGCAACCAAAACTTTAGACAACACTTTTTCCTTAGCAAAAATAACTGCATTGGAGTCTTCTGTTCAGTGGGGATGGCTAGAATTCAAAAGCTTGTCATAGATTATYCAATGTTTTGAATAGCTCTTGGTAAATAGAAAGTCTGTTACAATTTTATTGACCTCTACAGAAGTAATGAGACTCTTCTCTTAATTTAGTTTCTCTTTCTGTTGCCTACTATAAAGTGTTGAGTCTTGATTATTAGTTCTGTGACCTTTATTATGGTTATAGTCATCTGTTTTGTCTCTGATGTATTACTCAGACCTCTTCATTTCTTCCTTCTTTTTTTGAAAGATGGCTTTTATTTAGAGTCGTGGAATAACAGGATGGGAGGGCTCTGTGGAGGTCATCTGGTCCAAGCCTCTGCTCAGAGCAGGGCCAGTTTTGATGTTGGATGTGCTGGGTTAGGTTAGGTTTCTTATGGCTTTATCCTTTTGGGTTGTGAGTATCTCCAAGACTCCACAGCCTCTTCCAGGGTTTGACTGTCCTCACTGTAAAAATTCAACAGGTCACAAAATTCCCCCTCTCAGAATATCCTGGTTCTCTGATAGGTGCTGTTTTAGGGATGGCAGCTCCTGAACCCCAGCCTTCAAACCCCATGAATACAATTAAAAAGTATGTATTTTTAATCTTTCCATTTTGTCCAGGCATTATGAGTTTGAAAGACAACCTTCTGCAGAATTTATGAACTCTGTTTGTAATTCAGAGCTGTCCATTTAATTGTATCTGCCTGGCTTTGTAGGAGCTAGGAGCTTAAAGACATCTGTTTCCTTGGTGTGATACCATTGTCTTCCCCCAGGATGCTTTACCTGGTAATAGAATTTTATTCTATTTCTCTCATGTGACCCACTGCTTAAAGTATGTAGGGACTTCAGCAAATGAGTAATGCATGTCATAACTCCCCAAACTGTTATAAATTCTAGTTGCTTATTCTGCAGTAATGCCAAAAGGCCAAGAAGTGGTGGGTAAGCTCTTGCACAAAGAACGCTCTACAGTAGTGCAAGCTGATTAGCTTGCACTAGAATTTAAGCCTGCAAAGAAAGGTAGTGGAAGGACTGGAGAGGTAAGCATTGAGTATACACTCACACTGGCTTGCAGAGCACTTACTATACGTTGTCCATATATTGTTACTGCTATATTATTTTTATACTTTAAATCTGTACAGATAAATACTTATGAACAGTTCTCCTTTGTAGTTTTATTCTAGGAATTGTTATATTGAACAAGCACCTTTGCGTATGTGGTCTTCAGAAGGGTTTTGAATAGAAGACTGCAGCAGCTTTCTGAGCTGATCCAGGAACTTCTTACTGTAATTCCCTATTCTTATGCTTGAAGGATCAGTATCATTATTGTTAATGGGAATTGTGTGCATGACTCAGGGTGAAAACAGCTGCCAAATTTTGAATCACATTCAGTCACAACTGTCTCAGTACTGTATTCTTACAGCGTATTCTCAGCTAAGCGTGAGTATACAGGGCACAGGCATGTTATATGAATTATGAATGACACATGAATTATGGTGACATATGCTACAATTAAGTGTCCAGCTGTTTCCACAAACTCTATTTAGAATTCAGCTTTATTTTTTAGTATGGGAAACAGTGCAGCCAAAGGTCAATGAAAAAATCCTTTTATACAGTTGTACGTGTTTCTCACTTTTCTAAAATATAATTTATTCTTTGGGATATTCAAAGGCATTTAGATGCCCAAAAGTATAGATGAATGTATCTTGAGATTTAGGCTTGCAGCCCTATCTTTGCATATTTTAGATGTTTTGAAATGCATACCAGTGTTTTGTCAGTCTGGCTCTTGAACATTATATTGCAATTTAAAACATGTGGTCTGACTTTTGATAGATGCACAATATAGGAAATATGTATTTACCTTGTAAACACATTTCTACTTGTTGGATATACTTGGTGATCGTGGTTCACCAGAGTGCATAAAAGAAAACTGTAATAATCAGCTGTGTAAAAGTGATTTTATAGTACAAATTGGCTTGCTGGGACGGAGAGAGCATTTTGATTGTTATTTTCTCAGTGGAGTAAATTGATGTGACATCTGAAATGACAGTCAGGAATAGATTCTGAACTGCCACCTTCATCTCTTAATTAGAACAAGTAATTCTTTTGAACAAAATATGGTTATCATTGAGTTTATTCTGTCCCACTGAGATTAAAGAGTGCTTGAATTTCACTTTTTGTCCCAAGGGTGGGATAATCCCTATAATTACATCATATTATCCATTGTTACTCATATATCATCTCTAGCGATACTGGGATCTTCCGCAGATCACTTTGAATATATTAAACAAGCCTTGCCAATATACTTCTTACTCAACAGCTGAAGGTTACTGTAGTGGAAGTTGCTACTTTGTGTGAGATAAAGTTCCCATCACGGTAGTAGAGTAACCCTACTGTACTACTGGAAGGCAAATACGTGGTCCATTTGCTGCTCCTTGGGTTGATTCATCAACTGAATGGCCGTGGACCTGGCCCATGAAGTTCACAGAGATCGCAGACGTCTCCGTGTGTCATGTGGCATCTCAGAACAGTGGGGCAGTAAAAATAATGTTTTCATGTCAAAAGAGAGCCGCTATCACTAGGGCTGTCCTTGTACACACAACTTAAATGTCATTTGGATATGTGGAGAATACTACAGGTGAGAGGGTTAARAATGGTATGCCTGGACAGGAGGACAAATAGGAAGTCAACTGTATTGTTGTATGTGTATGGGAGGCTTGCTCAAAGCTGGCTGCGTATTGTACGACAGACTATAGTTGAACACTCTTGTATGGTTCTGGAAAAAACGGTACCAAAGAAAAGGTAGAGCAAGGCTCTAGAGGAGTGGTGCTAACAAGTGTGCCCCTTAAAAACAATTAAAATAAACTCAAAATTTTTGATGGCTTCTTTTTCACACTGCGGTCTTGAGTTCTATATACCTTGGGATAAAATGTAAATTGATTTCTATTTTATTAAATCTGTAAGTCATCAGAAAATGCATATGATTGCAGTTTTTGGCCCCTTCTCCCATTCATCTGAAACATATGACTCAAAAGGCTTTATTTCAGCCATATATAAAATTGACCGCTTGTTTTGTAACAAACAGTCATGATTCTTGGACTTGGAAATGCGGTTGTTCTCCTTACCTTCTCCCACAGTCTGTAAGGCACTAATGTATTCTTACATCTGTGTCTTCCTGTATGTTTGGCATTTATTATAAAGTCTTACTGAAGGTTAAATATGTTGCAAAACATGGATTTATTGGGCACCAAGTTTAAGTGATTAGAGACAGGTCTTTGGCCAGTGTCATTCCAGCGAATGTGATGCTTTTCCAGCTTGCACCAAGCTGAGAATCCAGTGTGGAATTCCGTAATTCTTTAAGTGTTTGTATTTTGACTGGTTCAACAGTGAATGCTGCTTTTTTACACGCATCAGAGGCCGAAGAGGGTGGGGATAAATGGATTTTAATTATTTCAGGAAAGTCGGGGAAAGGATGATTAAAAACAAGATTTCACGCTCTGTTTTATTTCAGCTAACAGACTTCCGTATGGTTTTCAGAGCGAAGAGCAGAATGTGTCATTTCTGTTAGGAAGTTCTGAACAGTATTCCCTGCTGAAATCAGCAAGTTCTTCTCACAAATGGTGTCGCGGTGGCTTATGTAAACTTCCCATGATTGACTGAAAATATTAAACCCATCGTATGCCAGTGAGGTGAAAACAGGTTAAAAAAAATCAGTTTTCCTCATTTCCAGTATGAAACCAATGGGAGACAGAGAGGTTGAATGACKTTCAAAAGACGTTTTAGGTTGGAAGTGGCAGAATGGGAACAGCTGTGAATTTTTGTCTCCAGCTTCCATCCCGATGTCCCAGATCACAGGGTTCCTCAGGCCAGTCCTCCGTCGCGCATTCAGTCTGTACATATGTTAGCATTTAGAGAGTAGGCTTCAACTGTTTGTCAACCAGCTTGTCCTATGCACCTGTCACCAAACTGTGCAAGCGTTTACTTTTGCTTTGTGTTGTAAACCTGCTTTCTTTCAAGGATGTCAGTATGGAGCTTCCTAAGTCTGTGAGAGGAATTGCACTTTACAGGGTGATGACAATGTATGAAAAGCACACTCTGATAGTGAATCTATTCCCTACAACTATGTCTTTGCACAGTGAAACTGGACTTCACTTGTAATTTATTCTGTATATGCATTAAAAAATCCTCTTCTAACGTCTGATTTGAACGTTACTAGTAAATGGGAAAATCGTTGGAAGAATGAATGTTACAGAAATTAGCGCAAGGACTTCAGAGCAGAACAGAAAGATGTGGAAAGCAGAGTGGAGGGGACTTGTCTGTGATCCGAGTGTTTTTTCTAATGGTATTGTGAAGGATGTACACATAGCGTCAATGTACATAGCATACAGAATTATTTTTCAAGTAATGGTATCTTTTACAGGGCATGTTAAGAGATTAAATGTGAATCCTCTTTAGCCACTCTGGGGATCATAGCTTTGAGGGGAATTCTTTAGATTCTCTAAACCTATTATCAGATGCCAAATAAATGAGCTAGAAAGTTGTCAGAAAAGACTGTGATGGTCATTTAGGAGGGTGGTTTTCAGGGTAACGTAAAGAAGCTTTGTGATGTATCCTACTTAAAAAGAGATGCCATAGCATGCCATTCTCCACAAAACTGTCTGAAAATCTACTTCTGAGAATGTAACAATTAAAATGAATGATGTGCTGGGATTGAAACGCTCTCCCCTCGGTTCCCACAGTGTGTGGAAAAATGCCTGCTGCTCCTCGCAGTGCCTTCCTGGGTGTTACGATCCAACAGGTAGAGAAAATTTGCTGCACGAGAACTGCTGGGGAAGCAACAGCTGCTGCGGCTCTGCTGGCTGCTCTCTGCCGTTTTACAGGGTGAGGTACTGAGTGTTCGTACCTGCTGCAGGATGGTTGCAAACGAAATGGTCTGACCACTACAGAAATGGAACAATTAGCACTTTATGCCAGGTTGTCTGCAGAGCTTATCTGTGTCCATTGATAATACACACGCTGGTTTGGGTGAAATTTRTCATACACAGGGGAAAGACAAGATAATGTTAGAAAAAAGTTTGATCTGTGCTAGCAAATTAGAAGACTTTGGGCTAAGAAATTTGATGGTAAATGCGCAGCYTCCAAATGCAGTCTTTAAGTAAACTAAGCCTACTAAAATAAACGGGATACAAGTCTCTTAAATATAGCATGCATTTGAGGATCCCATATAGCTGTTACACAGGTACAGCTTTCATACTGTTCCTTCTTCAGCAGTGTCTTCTCTTAGTCACCCCTCCTTGAGCTGCGCTGGATACAGTCCTGTTGTCACACGTGCCATTAACATTAATTGGGTCTGGGGCCAGAAATGAACTTCATCCTTGGTCTGCAGTTCTTTTGTGGTGGTTTAATTTTCAAACTAAGCATTGTTGCAGAAAGCCTTTGTAAGCATTCCCAGGACAAGGARCATGCCAGAGATGAAACAAAAACTGGGAGACAGATTAGTTATGGGAGGAAGGGGTTTTGAATGCTTTATGGTTATTCTGCAGTGGCATAGCAACCTCCAGAAATGTCACATCCAAGATGCTACTGAACGCATTTGCAAGGGTTGCTCTCATCTGCGTTCAGGAGTAAACTGACCCATCTAGGATGGAGTGGACATAAATCATTTACAGCAGGAAGGATAGTTATGGTGTAGGAACCTGGATTTCAGAGAGCTAGTTGTGTTTGTTTAATCATCCTTACATTAGAAGGAAGATACAGATATCACAGATAACTATAATTAAGAAAATGTTAAAATAACCAGTTACTCCTTCTGGAATTAGACTTGCTGCTTTTGAAACCTCATTAGATAAGAATCTAAGTCACAGAGAGTATATACGTAATCTCAGCAACATAGTTCAAAGAGTTCTGTCAAAAAKGGGAGGCCCAAAAATTTGACCTACCTTTCATTCCGTTTCAAATTTCCAGGGAGTTATTAAAAATTAAAGATACCTCTAAGGAGCTTTCCAGAAAACTGTTAAAATGTAGGACATACTGTACCAGCAGGTTACAAACTGAAACAACTTTCATGCAATATATTGTGCTGCAAAAGAATTTTGTTCCAAGTATTTTAAGTATTTCAGTTAAGAAAAATACTGATAATAATAATAAACAGCATTTTGGTAGGAAGGGATTAGATTATCTCTGTAGTTACTGTGCTAGAGCTGCAACTAGAATTAAAGTTTTAAAGTCCATATTACATATACTGTTGTTAAAAATCTGATGGCCCATTTTTTCATACACCAAAAAACTCTCCTTTTTTAAGGACGGGCTGTAGAAGAGCACTCAAGCTGTGAAGTAGCTTTATGTATTTAAAGCTATTTGTGTGCTTCATTGCTTTGGCACCTAACTCGGTGAAGGTTTTGGCTATTCTAGRTTTAGATTTTAAAACATGCAAGTTGAAATAGCATGGGGTCATTGAGCAGTGATTACAATACTGGGGTTTTTGTTGTTGTTGCTGTTGGAGGTAAGTGCCACACAACAAACAGATAAAAGGAGTGTATTACTTTGCTATCCTAAAACTTTTACATTAGGGGCTGCGGGACGGGGGTTGGTTTTGTGTGTTTTGGGGAGGAGGGTGTTTTTTTGTTTTTTTTTTTTTTTTTTTAAATCAACCGATCTCAGAGCATTACTGGGTTGGTTTCCTTATCCCTGTTTTGCAGATAGTTAAGGAAACTAGGAGCTTTGCTCAGTGTTATTCAGCAGTCTGATAACACAGCTAGAAACTAGGCCCAGGTAAATTGAATATCCTGCTCTGGGTTTATTTGATCAGAGCTGTAATAATTACTGGGTAAATGGCTCTTGCAAGACTTTGAAGAAGCTACTGTATGTCAGTGTCTCTCCTAAAAAGTCTACCTTAATAAAATAGTATGAAGCATAAATGGGGTGAATGCATAAATACGTGCGAGTTCCTCCAGTATTCTGATGATGGCAGAAAATAAGTATCTTTTTCAAAGCTACAGTCTTTATTTCCTTCTTATGTTCTCATGAAGCAAAATTGTAGTAATGGTTATTGAATAATCATTGAATAGTATTTGAATCATGTTAACAGTAAATTGTTGTATGTTTTCTAGGATTTGAGTAAAGAAATGATGGCAATGACTGTGCTTAAGGTTTTTTTTTAAGATCATATTAAAGACATGGGAAAAGAACAAAAATAGGTAAAATATTTGAGAAGTATTAAGAAAGGATTTCATTTTAGCAACATTCCTGTTCTTTCCCTCTCCCCAGCTGTAGAATTTTTGATAAGAACTGCCGTCTATGTAATATTAAAAATAATTTTTTTTGAAGAAAGAAAATCAGCTGAAATAGGGAGGTTGCTCTTATGGCTAAACAGACATGGACAAAAGGTGCAAAAAAGAGCAACAGAGGAACATTTCCCTTTGATGTTGGGCTTGCAGTGGGCAGGTATGGTCTCTGGCTTTCCGAAGCTGCCGGACTGGTCGGAGGCAGTGCAAAGCACTGCTTCCGGTCRGTCTCTGCTTTGGGGATTGTAAGGGCATTGCTGAAACTTTGTCTTCATCAGCAGAAGTAGCTTTTGCCTTGTACAAAGGCAGAAAAGTTACTGTACAGAAATAGAAAAATGAAAATGAAAGGATGAAAGATGAGGGAAGAAAACAGGAGCCCATATCTTCCACTCAGGCCCTCTTCCGTACTTAAAGTTAGTAAAGGTGGTGATGCAAGGACAATAAATAAAGCTCACTTTCTTATTTCTTTTATATTAAAAACTTATGTTTGATAGTATTTGTTTTTATTTTTCTTTTTGGATAGGGGTTTAAACCTGATGTTGACTGATCTAGCCTTGCCTTAAGATCTGGTAGACTCTACTAGTGCTTGGATAGTTGTTTGCTGAGCTTTTGCTACCCTCTCAAACTAGCAAGATTACATTATGTTGCATATACTCCAACACTTTATCCAGTCTCTGCAGGAAATGACCACAAATTGTTTTTGTCATTGTGGCATTTCATGTTCAAATTCACTTAATTACAGTACAGGTTTGTTTTTACTGAGGTGATGGAGATTATGCCTTTTTTTCCACAATTAAAAATTAAAAATGTTTCCTTGTAATTAGCATGACTGATTCGTAACTTAATTGTGTCAGGCGTTTTTTGATTACCATGGTCTGGCCAGATGTTTCATGAAGCATAATAAGATATCCTTTCTCTACGATTAGATTATTTTACTACATTAGAACTTAATACTAATTTGATATTTAGTAAAATATTAGCCCTGGAAAGCCATCAGCTTCTGGAGTGAAAGGAAGTGGCAAAGGGAGGCAGATGCAGCGTGCCGGGCACCGTGCTGGGCTCTGCGCGGGCCACAGGCAGGTAATGGCGGCATTCAGAGCTGCTGCTTCACTGGGGAGCTCCGGCGCGAAAGCTGGGGTACAGCACCTACGGCTTGGGGAAGCCGAGTGTCGTGTCACTTCTTTTATACTCTGCCCCTAAGAGTCTCCAGGAGATGACTAAATACCTGATGTAGAGCCCTGGTAGGCGCAAAGAGGTGGGAATTGTTCTGCAGGTTTGCTGTGGGATGGATCAGTTAATCTTGCCTGGTGGGGTTGCAAAGAGGCTAGTTCCCCCTGAACTGGTGTACTTGTTTGTATTTTGACATTGTTGATTGTGGTTCCTCAGATTTGTTAGGGAAATTCAGTTAATGTTCCTTTTTCTCTCTTGTCTTGCTATGAAAATTATTTGGGAAATACCTCCCCCCCCGCACCCCCTATTTCTGTCAAACTAAAACATAGTAAAAGAAATAATAATGAAAAACAGGATTGTAACATGATCTTTTGAAGTTTTAGGTAAGACATAAAAGTGATAGTCTTTGCCTTACTGCACTAGCCACATTTTCTAGACTATACTTTCTGCACTGTGTTTGAATAGAAAACAAGAAATAGTGTCATCTGCACGCAATTCTATTACTAAATTGTCAGAACATAGTCATATTTCTGGCAGCAGTGATTCAACTCCATTTCCACCTCCACATGGATCAGCAGTGACCTTGACATTTTTGGTCAATGCTCATGTAGAGATTGCTTGGCAGACGCAGGTGCCAAGCTGTGGAATATAATTTCCTGACAATGTATGGTATCTGGGTGTGTAATTGGCTTCCTGACCGTCCCTGCACAGCTATAGGGTCTTTTCCGAAGTCTCTCAGCTAGTAGTTTTTAATGACCAGGAAACCACAAACCATCTGTTTGCACAAAATTGTGGAACTGTACAACTGGTGCTGATTTTATACACTTATATACTCTTCTCAAAAACRTTTTAAGTGAGATCCATTATTTAATTTTTAAAATAGACTGTCATGCAAAGAGTAGTTTTTTTTAATTAGTGGCAAAAGTGGAATCGTTAACATGCAAGAGAACACTGAAAGCCAAAATTGCGTAAGCCAAGCTTAAAAGTAAAACCTCTAGCCCCAACAAGCATTTCAAGCTAAATCATGTCCCTGGAGATGAAATGATGCAGGAAAGTAATGGATTTTAAAGATCTCCTCCCCTGTCCTTTGCGCTTGCTGCTTTGTCCATTAATGCCTGGGCAGCTGCCCATTTGGCCAKTAATGTCTTTCCTGTGTAGGTGTGCAGGAAGGCATTATGTGTGTAGGTAGAGCTTTAGCTCTATTTCCTAAATATGTTATCCAGCACAGCTGTTTCAGCACAGAGAGGAAAATAGGATGCACCTGAAAATGCCCTGGAGCAAGTGTAGTGACTCATCTGAATAAAGGAGCCACTAGGGCAGCACAGGCACATGCATTTTTCTCAGAGAACGTTGAAACCCACAATTTTGTCATCAYAGATCAGGCCTTCAAGTGGAGTAGATGAGCAGTTATTTTCAAGAAGGAAAAGAGTAAGAGGCAAAAGGTAACCTTACACGAAATCACGTTGCTGCTATAGGGAGTATTCACCAGGATGGCTRCTGAGACAAGTTAGTTATCTGCTTAAACCATATTTCTGCTGAAAGTGTGGCCTGCTCTGGAGAAAACTTGTTTCTCCAAAGGAAAAACTCTCATAATTAAAGATAGCTCAGGACGTACATGCCAGAAGTGTGTAGGGCCTGTGACAATTGCTGCAGCCTCTGGCTATCCTGCGCATCTCTGTGGAGATCCTGTGAGCAGAAAAGAAACCTGGAGCCTTTTCTGGGAAAAGTGGGATCTTTCCCTGAAGAACGAGGTGGCTCCTGTAGGCAGTGTGAGATCGAGCTGAATGCTGACTGACTGCAAGGGACAGCATGGGTGCCTGGTGCGCCTTCGGAGGCATCCACGCTGCAGCAAGTGTAGCGTGGCCTCAGATGGATCCAAACCCAGTAGCTCAGCATTTGTATCTACCTACACAAATTCAGTCCATCTTTCTAGTTTCGTTTCTCCTTCCCTAACATGGACTAATGAACAGGGCCTTGCATTTTTCTCTGACCTGCTAACTGCTTAACCCAGCCATTGTCCCCCAGCCCAGTTCAGGAACTAGGGGAAAAAAACCCCAAATCCCAGCATAGTTCTTAAATCCCCAGTTTTCACTGTGGAGGGAAGGCATTAGTGGAACATACTCATATTCAGCAGGAATATATTCACAAGCAGTTGAAAAGGGAGTGAATGGTGAAATACAATAGTCTTTTGAAGACACTAAGTTATGCAGAGGAGTAAAGATGATAATGAACSTGCATCCTGAATACTGTGCTGTTCTGCTACACCCGTCTCAAAAAAGATTGCAATGTAACTGGAAAAGGTTCAGAGCAATAAATAAATACAATCAAAGCTTCACTATAGCTTGCTCTATGCTTTTTGCTCTCTCCAACATCCTGTTGGCTACCATTTTAAACAAGATAAAGGGCTAGATGGCCTGATCCAATACGGCCATTTTTATGTTAAAATTAATTTTAGGGCATGATTCTGGTAGGTGGGAAGGGCTTGACAGTACTCACTACTTTTTCATAGGACCTTGTACTGTCAGGCTCTTAAAGTTGGCTTTATCTGTTGTTCAGCTACTTGTGCATAAACTTTTCACTTCGTGCTTCGCCTGCATGCTATGTAACTCATRTATAGGACAAGTTGAGAACAGAGAACGCTGTACTGACAATGTCTCTTCACAGAGGTATTTAATGATAAGATAATAATGCATGTTGCAGATTTTGCTGTTCTTTCCTGTTCAAGCAGTGTGTCATACTCTTTACTGTGTGTTTTTTTGTTTGTTTGTTTTTGGAAGTTTTAATAGTTTATCTCCCTCAAGTCAGCAAAATGCTGATCATAATTCTAATTTTGGACTCTAGGCAATGGGAAGGCTTAATGCCCTGAAAGATCTTTTGTGTAATATTTCCAATAGCTACAGTGGGGTTTTGCTAATAAATCAAGGCTTGGTATAATATTCATTAGAATCTGTAAAGCAACAAAATGAAATAAATGCAGAGTGCTTATTGACCAGAGTGGAGCTGGGACATCTTCTGTCTTGTTTTGGCAGTTTTCTCATATTCAGATTTAAAATGTGAGCTCCTGTTATCTCATTGAATAACAGACATGGTTTGAAGAAAAAAAAAAAAAAGTTACAGTTTCAAAGGCATTAATGAAAAACATTCCTATCTGCTTTTCATTGCCAATGACAGTCTTAAAAGGGTGGAATACTGATGAATACTAGTGAGGATATATATTAAATTAGCAGTAAATTAAGTCCAGAAAGTTTATTTCTAAGTTTCATACATTTTGAACAGTCAGTAATTAGTTTCCTTAATCAAGGACCTGCAGTTATACAGTTACGTGCTCAAAACCTGTATTCTAGATTTTCTTGCTTCTTTTTTTGTCAGTAGCAACATGTGGAGGTCCAGACCACTTATGAGGACTGAAATTAGTACCTAATGAGGAAACTGGAATTTTATTGTTTGATGGTTTTCTTGTTCTTCTGGAACTAATTCTTAATCTTTCATGATCATTTAATATGTTAAATCGTGCAGTAGTGCTTGCTTCATTTTTTAGGATAATCTGTAAATGAAAATAAACTCTGGCTCCAGCTACTCAGGCTCGATTATGTGAGCAGTCAATGAATTTGAATCTAATTAGGGCATTGGTACTATATACATTCTTTTTCTCTGGCACATTGTACAAGTTGCACATGTGGAAATATTAATCTGTTTATGAATTCCTTTAACTAGCAGGGGCAACAGAGGCTTCCAGTGACTAGAGGACACCCTGCAAGTGCGCCAGGCTCCAGTTTTTATGAGCTGATGGACTCTCTGGGGTTGCCTACTAACGATAGCATCAGTTTTCTGCTGTACGCTTCTCACTGAAGATGTCTGCCCATTGCACATCAACAGATAAAAATGTGGTAAGACAAGGCAGATACATTTTTAAGTATGGTTGTTATTTTAGGTACAGGAAAATTCATTGTAAAAAGATGCAGCCTTATCTGTATGGCTGTGTTCAGTGGTCCACATCTGAAATGAAGTCATTGTAATGTTATTTTTCTTCAGAGCTAGCAGTTATGCAAACTGAAGTTTTACCTGAGTAGGGGCTAGGATTTTCGGTGTTTAGCTCAAACTATTTAATGGAAAGTGCTGTATTTTGATGGGGAAAAAAAACAAAAGCGAAAACAAAGCTTTCACCTCAAGCATCTTATTTTAGTGCTGTATCTTTCATAAATACTAAAAGTCATTTTGTTCCTGCCAACCYTGTTTTGTTTAAAATCTGCTTATGTTTAGAATACAATAAAAAAAGAAGAATCAGATTCAATAATTGCTTATACTTTTAGTAGTTCTTTACTTTACTACTTGCCAGAGACCCAGAACTGACAAATTATCCAATAACACAAAACTGAAGGCAACGTTGCAGTCATCGTAAAGCTGGATTAGTTTATGACTTATTCTTGTTGCGTTTCATATAATGAATAACTAGTATTCAGTAAACCTGTTGCAGATTCTTTTTCCYCTTCCTTCTCTTTCTCCTTTTTCTTTCTGTCAGTAAAAGGAACAGAGACTTAGACGTTTATTTACCTGTCAAAACAGAGGAAATCCTTCAAAAAGAAGAATTGTGTGCTCCTAAACTATGCTAGAATGTGAAAGAAAATGCACTGGGTTCCCTGTTTGCTGGCATTCTTGAGGTCTTTGGGTAGCTATTTTCCTGGTGCAGAGGGATCAAGGTTCCTTGGGGCTGGGRGTATTGCAGTATAGTAATTTTTTTCCAAAGGGTAATACTAAAATATACTTGATGAATTACTAAATACTATTATTGAATTATAACTAATAGTTGATTTAATATTAAACTTAGAATTTCTGAAGGCTATCATAGGAAAATGCACTGCATCAAATCTGGCAGTTGCGGCTTTCTGGCATTTGTTTTTATACTGTGAACTATAGAGATAGACTGCTCTCTCATATGTGTAGATACACACGTTCTAAATATCTTCTTGTATTCAAAGGATGTCCTAAGACAAAAAATATTCTGGCCTTGATCCTGTGGAAATCATTTCCCAAGGAGGAAAAAAAGCAGTACTGAGCAATTAGTAAAGGTAGCAGATTATGTTCTTTGTGGAAAAGTTAAGTATAACCGTGCATTACATAGCTGCACAGCTTCCAAATCACTGTAGGCTGCAGTCGGATAGTTCATATTGTGAGCACAGCAAACCTGTGTGTCTTGAATTCCTCTGCAAAAAATATTCTTCCCTACCTCCTCCTTTCCTCCCAAGATGTAGATAAGAATGTTTATGGTACTTTACACCACAGGAAAACAGTCATATTCTAGCCCAACACCAGGCAATTTAATAATTAAGAAGTATTTTATGGCACAATCWTGGGTAAGAAGGAGCGTGTACAGGTCATGTGGAAGGCATGCTGAAAGCTAAATTTAAATTCATTTGAWCTGATGCTAGTCTCTGCAGGCTGTTCCTCTTGTGCCATGATATACAGCTGGAAGGATGTTCTGATTTCTGGCAAGTTTCAGTGGATGCAAAGGCCTGAACTCACACCTACTGATTGACACAGAGGGATGGCAACTTGCCCACGCCTACTTGCATGTAATAATGTTTTTTTTTTCCAGCCTCTTGCTTCAGTGGAGAATGAGTTAACTGAAGTTGCTTTTTTGTGTGCCCCTAAAGGATCGTTCAGATCTTTGATCTGTTTTTTTTAAACTGTAACTTGTATTCTACGGTGCCATTAATATGCCAGGTCTTCCCTGCATGCTTTTATAAGTCTACAAAACAAGATATCCAAATTAATTCTGAATGTGCTTCCTTACATTTGAGGGGCATGGTAGGAATGTTAGTGAATCAATCCATAGTAGGTTTTACATCCCGGTTTGCAGCAAAGCTAATCAACTGTGTTGCACCTGGTGCTGAAACGGTACAGTCATCGCAACAGTGTGTGCTGCCCGGGCTATCTTTGCATTATGCTGCATAGGTGTAACTGAATCTTAGTTTCCGCTTTCCAGTTGTTAAGAACTTGAAAATGCAAACAGAGGGTCAAAATAAAAAGAAGCAGAAAGTTGTAAATCGTTTATGTTTAATATGTTCTTTTAAGATTGGTGGGAAGCTGGCAAAAGATGATTAGGTAAGTTTTATGCTAAAAGAAGAGCTACCCTGTAGGAGTGGAGTTAATAATAGAGTTCATTAGGAGCCGTTTTGAGACTGGCACTTAACTTGGTAATGTGCTGATGGAATCTGCCATTGACACAACATCTAGGGAGGTGTTGCCAGTACAGAGAAGGTTTGGTTTGTAGGAAGAAATAGGTAGAAAAAATAGACTGGGAAGACTGCAGTAATGAAAGTAAGATGAATAATAATACAAAACACAAGATCAGGAACTTTGGGATGTAGAAATAAAACAAATTCTGCCATAACTGGAAAATGACAGCTGGAGATGATGGAGGAGGAGATGGATTTGGGTATGTGAGTTGCTTGTTGCTTATAAACCAGAATATATTCGTGCAGTTATGCAAATGATTGCATGTAGAATGCTGTTTCCAATTCTGGTTATGATTGTTCAAGATGAATTTTAGTTGGGGCAGGTGTAGAGAAAGGCTACAATACTGATCAGAGGACTGACAAACCAATCTTTAAAGAGGATCCTAAAAGGACTCAGTTAAAGTAGCCTAGCAGATCAAAGCTTGAGACCCTGTCAGATGGTTCGGGATGAAATACCGGAAGGCAACAACAAAACTAAACATGCAGTCAGATTAGCATAAACTTGTCTTGAGTGAGTTAAGAACAAAATCCATTAAAGGAGTGAGGATCTGTATGGTCTGTTCCCACAGAACAGTGCTTCCAACAAACCTCACCAGTGTGAACGTGGAGACAATCAGTTGACAAATGAAATAATGTGTTGTGGTTGCCTGTGATAATGATGGGTTCAGTGAACCAA
This sequence comes from Apteryx rowi, assembly GCF_003343035.1. Taxonomy (NCBI): domain Eukaryota; kingdom Metazoa; phylum Chordata; class Aves; order Apterygiformes; family Apterygidae; genus Apteryx; species Apteryx rowi. The sequence continues at coordinate 2,007,208 of NW_020450529.1, read as the reverse complement.
GCAAGAGGCTTCTTTCAGTCGTATGCTTTATATTGGTTTTCAAGCTAGGCTGTCCCTTTGGAAGGGCTGTCATACAGTTTTTGAGGTTAACAGTGTTGCAGACAGTCCATCTGTTTCCCTGTCCTGATTCCCTTTGTTAGCAGAGTAGGTGGTTCACTAATTAGGAGAGGTGTGATTTGTTCTCTCCAAATTGAATAAAGAGCAGATAAGAGAAAATTTGATAAAACACCTTAAGGTGTCTTCAGGGACTGCAAAGCTGCAGGGGGAAGGCAATGTACTGATAATTTTTTTTGTTTGTTTGTTTATATGATGCATTTACACTACCAGTGTAGCCAGGTCCTAGTGAGAACTTCAGACAGATTCTGAGTGCTGTTTTGAGGTTGTGAGAGCTGTCATGTTCCCAGAGCTCTGAGGAAAAAGCTTAGAGGAAATCAAGAAGGTGCTGACTGATAATAGCTTGGTGAATGAGAAGAAATTTTTAAAAATTCCCTTCTAAATCTTTGTAAGATTAGAGCTACGCCTAAAGTGACCCATACCTACAACTAAATCTTCAGTTTTCTTTTCAGCATGTAATTTCAGAACAGTCTGATTGCTTTTCCACAGCATTTTGAGCATACTGTACAAGAAAAGAAAATTATTAACAATTAGCTGAACTCTCCAGTCTTTACTCAAGTAGAACCCCWTTGCCTTTGCTGGGAATATTTCCCACAATTGATTCAAATTTTTGTTCCATTTATTGTTTGGAAAAGAGCTATATTAAGCCCACTATAGAACATTAGTACAATGCCAGAGAAAAAGATCTTTTTACTTTTGTTATTGGATGCACTCAGCAAATATTTCTAGAGAATATGATGTTTAGATAAGAATATATATCACATCTGTGAATACATTTGATTAAAACAGGACTTACTACCAACAGTGATCTGGAGGGTGAGATATAAGGAAAATGTCCTATAGGTAATTGGGAGGACCATCTTATTTGAAGGGTTTAACTCTTATAGTACTATGCTTTTGTTTTTGTTTTTTTTGAAGTAAATTTCAATGTATGATGCAAATAAAACACCTAATGAACCAGCACTTCTAATTCTAACTAAGATTATTAAMTGATGGAGTAAACAAATACACCTGGATAAAATGATGGGTCTTATCTCTGTTAGTGCATGGTGAGACCCAAATACTCAAGGAATACCTTAGTATGCTGATGTATAAGTACTGGACAAACATTTCCTTTGAGTGATACCTTTTCAGATCCTGATATCCAACTCGTTTGGGATTTCTTGCCCCCTTCCCCCCCCCCCCCCCCCCGAGGAGTTCAGTAGGTTAGGTAAGTCCCTTTGCTGATAACCTAAAGAATGAGGAAATATCTAAACCCCACAGGAAAGGTGTAGATGATCCTTTACAGGTGTCTAGTAAGAAGTAGTTCTGGGGTCCTACATACTGGAGATGGCTAGGAGGGGCGATCCTACATGTCTGGAATAGGGTTCGTTCGTCTTAAGAATTGTCTGCAAGATCATACCCTACCTAGGTAAATGAAACATGCTTCATTTTTAAGCATTGGCCCATACTTTGTCCTGCCCACAACCTCCATCTCAGGAAGGAAGGCTCTGCCTACCTGCTGCAAAAAAGCCAAAGCTAGATAGAGGCAGAAGTGAGTTTTGGTGCYCCAGTGGCCAAGGGCTGAGAGGTGGTCGATGAGGTGACACCTGTCACATAAGAGGTGGACAGAGGGCTGGCCAAGAGCCAGTTACACACTCCTGCTCCTGTTGTGGGGAGAGGGCGGCAGCCGAGGCCATCTGGGCTGGCTGACCCTTTCCTGCCGACTTCATCTCCCAGCTCCTTCTGCATGGCTTGGATGCCTGCTAGGTGGAGCAGGCAGGGAGGCTGGCCAGGGCTTTCTTGCTGCCCCAGTGCCATGTGGCCTTGGCAGCTACTGACTTTCCTCTGCTAACTGCCAGCCCTGACAGAGACACAAGAAATTGGACATATTTGTGTTTTTCCCTACCCTGCTCTGTAGAGCAATTGGGTTGAATAAGGTCCTGCATGAGCTCCTGAGACAGGTAACTCAGCCCCATCATTATATAACAGAGTATCAAGCAGCAGGGTGGGTGTTATTTAAATTACTTTGACCATGTATATATTTGTGAGCTGTTAATGTGGGAGATTAAAAAAACACAAAAAACTGAAGGTAAGTTTTGGGGAGGTAAATCACATATTGATTCATTCTTGATGCTTTGATAATCTGTCAGCTGCTCTGTGAGTTCCTGTGAAAACTAGAGACAGAAACATCTGTGTTTTCAAAGCTACTGCTGCTGGCTGAGACAGATGTTTGGGTTTTTTGGAATGACACCCRGCCATCTCTGACAGTTGTGCCATAGCAGAGATTTTGTTCCCACGTCAGTTGGCACRGACTGTGAATACGTTTATGCTGATTCTGTTCTTAGGCTTGCCTGATTARTTCTGTTACTTTCTGCTGTCGAACAGTAGCACTTTTCTTTGTTACTGCACTTTATTACCGTTCCTCATCCCTCCAGGCATTTCTCCCTAATATATTTTTCACGACTCCTGCAACAGAATAGCATTTTTCTCTTCCACCTGCCTGTCCTTGCGCCGTGACCCCAGGTTTCYGCCTGCTGCAGTGGCCATGCTGTACTGTTGCAGAGCAGGTTGCTCCTCTCTTCCCTGCTCTGGGATCTGGGCAGCAGTAGGGGACAAAATTGTAATGTGTTACCTGTGAGTAATGCTCACCTGAGTGAGCTGGTCATCGGCTGAGGCCTTGGGGAACAAGCATGTCCTCAGAATGACTTTTCTTCTCCACGAAAGAGGGTTCAAGTGCTCACAGGCTGGGGTGCCATAACACGTATGTTCAACAATACTGCAGGAGCAGCAGCAAAGCTATCTGTGGTACATAAATGTCAGTACAGATATGTTCTAAATACAATCTCTAGTTAAGAATGGTTTATTACAGTAGAAACTTAAATGCTTTTGAGTAAATCTGGGCCAAAAAAATGCAAGTTCTTGGTTCTGACTTGTCTTTCTGCCTGACAATAGAAGAATGAACTATTTTCTTTGTCTTCGACATTCCTATGAGACCTTTGGCTCGTTCCTGCTAGTTAAAATACATTTGCCTTTTTATTAGCTCAAACTAAGAGGAACAAAATTCTTTCTCTGACCCAAAGAGGTATTTGCAGACAGACATCAGGATTTAGATAYGAATGTTTTGATGCAGCTCTAAGGCCCATGTTCTTTTCTCTTTTTACTTTCAAGTGTAAAAAWGACAGGAGGGTTGACATGACCGTGGCTTAAAGATTGGGACCGTGAATTTGACAAATGTTGCAGCCGCACATGATTTCACTTCCATGAATAATCTTGTTCAACAATACCCCCTCTTGAGGAGGAGGAGGCGGCTGGCCCACAGAGCCCTGCTGAAAGACCCTCGGATAACTCACGTTTTTTCACTTCAGCAGTACTATTTGTTTGTGTGCTGGACGTTTGTCCTRTGGTTTTGTGCCACCTGCTGCAGCTCCTTCTGAGAGAATCACTGCTTCCAGTATTATTTCTCTGTTCCCTGACTTCTTCCTGTGAACTGAAAATTCTCTTCATTCTTGTTTGTTGTTGATGAGATRATCCATAGGTCTGAACTGTTATGACATACCTGAAACTGCAGTTTGATGTATTAGAAGACAAATACGTCTAAGGAGTAGTTTGTTTTTTGTTTTTTKKTKKTTTTTTTCCTGTACTTACAGTGTTTTAATATCTGTAATACATTCTTGATGCATTACAATTCATCGTAATTGCATTACAGTACATGGACATCTCTCATGGAAATGTGTTACAATAAAGAAAAGCAAATAATACATCCTTTTGAACATACTCAGCTGTGCTCCCCCCTCCCCCAAAAAACCAACCTCTGTTGTAGATACAGTAATTTTTTTTCAATTAGTATCTGAACATTTCCAAAAGGTGTTAAAACTTTTTTTCTTATTTAAAGTCTTCTTGAGAGGGGAAGCAAGCATTTTTCAGATTTAATGAATGCAAATGCGTACTTGTCTGTGAAGGAATTCCTTTAGTTACTGCCTTCCTGGAATGGTTTCAGTTGGGRAACTTAGTAGCAAGGGAAGGAAACTCCCTGGTCTTAGAAGCCATTCTTAAAAGTATCGGGTGATGTTCTCTTCTTAGGATGATTACATTACATGGGCTTTTTTTTTTTTTTTTTTCCAACATGATAGGAAAATTAGGCATCAGCTAATTTAGTAGCTGTTAAATCACCCTTCCCTATATTTTTTTCAAGTCCATCTTTTTCCTCATTGTGTACTGCAGCTGTTAACTGCATTATAGATCATTTTCCTTCAGGGACCAAACAAGATGCCTGATCAGAGGACCTGATCAACAGAGAAAATGGCAGTGAGAGGTGCCTGAACTATTATTTCTGTGAAACACTGTGGTGTTTCAGGCTTCAATTATTTTCTTTTTTTTTTTTTAATTTCTTTTTTCCCCTCCTTCCTCTGTGGAAATTTAAAACTTTGGATATTAAACAAACATACAGTTCACTGTAGCCCCATGCAAGGGTCCTAGTTGTCTTCTCTTTTACATCTGTATATTTTGGGAAAAAAGCTGTGGAAATAACAGCCTACAACAGCAAAATAATAATTAAATGACTGTCACGTGGTTAGGAGTGTCTTTGAACGCAATTATTCCTGCGTGGTTCACATTTTTTTTGAGAAGGACATGACAGGAAGGGTGTTGTAAGGAATAAGAATRCTCCCAGTTAGGACTTCAGTTAAGCAGAGGTAAAATATATTTGTTCAAAAAGCCTTAAATAGCAGTGCAGAATTTGGTCATTAGAGGAGGTGAGTAGAGTTACCTCCAGCTCTATCATACTCAAGAGCATTCTGAGGGCATTAAAGGCTTTTGGAGATAGGATCCTACTGGACACATGACAGAATTGTTCTTTTGAAGCCTATAAACAGATTCTTACTGCCTGTATATTTTTGTGGCTGACTTACTGAAAATTGATCTTCATTCTTAGAATTAAGTGGTTAGATGCAGCACTGTCACAAAAGATGAGTACACTCCCCAGCACGTTTCATGGTGCTTGTAAACAGAACTAAATAACAATCTCTCTGATGTTTTTACCTTTATGGCAAATACATTTTCTCCTTAAGATACAATAGCAAAGCTTATGGAAACTTTTATGCGACTCTTGGTATTTTATAATTGGTTGGATTTAGGTTATCTAGTGAGTTTCAGCTGTATTTTTCATGCTTTGTTAGTTGTGAATTTTGGTATGCAACTTCCAAACTGTATACCTGAAAAGAGAAAAGGGCCAACATAGCAGCTGTTCCAAGCTTTCATCAAAATTGAAGTCCATGAAGTTTCAAAGGTGAGATTGGGTGCATTTGCATGAAAATTGAGCAAAGCCGGGAAATTTTTGTTCCTGTCCAGCTGGCCATCTTCCCTGTTCAGCGGAGACTCCCTCAGGAGCTTCTCTGAAGACTTTTGAAGCATCCATGTGCTTTCTGGTAAGAGGGAGCAGCTGGAGTAGCTTGACCTTAGAGTTTTGACTATTGATTAATACAGGTGTCCAAGCAAACCAGTCTCAGATTTATTTCTTTGTCTGAGGGTTTATGAACGCGAGGGTCAATTCATAACCACTTCCAACTTCCCACGCAAATTAACCTAGGACAAAAATGCTTCTTTTTGCTTACACCATTGTTATCACTCTGATAATTTCAAAGATACAGAATTACAATACTAATTGCTTCCATGACTTAGCTGCATTTTTACTGGATGATTTATAAACCTGTGTGACAATTAGACCCTTCTGTAATAAAGGGTTTTTCCAAATGAATTKTCATCAGTTTCATAGGTCATACTCCTCAGTTCGCTTCTTTTGTCTGCCATTTGCTATGGCTGTTAAACAGCTTTGAAATTGAAGTGTGATTATTCAGAAACCACTTCATAAAGCGTTATATGCCATTTGCAACTGTTTTTTCCTTTATGTCTCACACTAGGCAAGAAAAACTGTTTAGTTTGAACTAGCAATGGAAAATTCATTATGGATAATTGTTGATTAGATAGGAAAGTGAATTATATAAAGATCGGAAACATCTTATTGTCTTCACCATGGACAYGGAATGAGTGCGCAGCTCACAGTGTCACTGATGGCACTGAGATCACTTACAGATCTCTTGCTAATACAGATAGACAAATGTGGGATAAACTGTAGAATATTTCACCACTATTAAAATGCATATTTCCTTTGTTCAGCATTTAGAAGATGAATGAATTAATGACAAACTATAACTGTAAATAGAAAATGTATTTGTGGTAATTAATGATTGATGCTTTACTCTGGAGGAAGATGGGACTTTGACTATGTGGAGAAGCAGTTTTAGATCACTTACCTAATATTTTCCTTCTTCAAGTTGATCACCTGATGTTACTGGTCTAATGGCTGGTATCTTATTCCCAGTTCAGATAAAGCACAAAGGCAAGATAGGCGCTGGTGCGTATTTCCCCAAAGGGGGCCAGTTTGTGGTGAAATACTTGTATATACCAGGTGGTCCTTCTCGAGGACTGAGAGAGATGGGAATGATAGGAAACTGTAGCTGCCAGTGTCCTTTTTTTCCTACAGTAATGAAACATCAAAATAATATCACTAGCCTCAGCTGTTTCATTACCAGTGTTAATAAGTACCAATATTGGGCTTGCTTTGAGCACAGTAATGTATATATAGGATGGTGTTACACTATTTGAAAGAGGTGAAACCATGAGAAAGTAGAGATCTGGGAAGGGATTTTGTTATTTAGAAAAGGAAGAAGAAATGAAGTGTTCTATTAGGGAAGAAGAAAAATAAACTTATTTTCTGTGCCCTTAGGCAACTTTTCTACCAAAATCAACCATTCAGGAAGTAATGATTAGAGACRCTATGACCTGGAAGAGAGGCCATGTCCTCTTACGGTAACCAGTGCTTGAAAATGGGGAAAAAAAGGACAGTCAGTAAAAGAGTGAAAAATGTCAAGAAAATAAAGATATCCTTTAAAGTATGGGGACTTCAGAGTTAACATAAAAGACAGAATGTTCTGCTGAAGCTACTGTGCAAGGTTAAATCTGTACATATTTCTCTCCCCCCAAAGTGTGCTTTCTCCAAGCCTCATTAACCATTTTGCTGAACATTACAATCATTACTCTTCTGCCAGGTTATATCACATTTTTCAACCTTTTAGGTACAGGCCTTAGAATTATTGATCCAATGAATCATACTGACTCAGGTGCTGCCTGCTGCTGAGACAATTCTGTGGAAACCAGAATGTTGGCTAAATATCAGACACGTTTTTCTGARTATTCCTCAAGAGGAGAAGGATCCAAAGAAGTAAGCCAATAATAGGGATTTTTCCACATAGAAGAAGCAGCAGCACATCTCAGCAACTTCTGTGATGCTGTATGATGGTTAAGGCACCTAATGGCAATGGTGCATGCTTTAAAAAAAAAAGGGGGGGGGGGCAGATATACTTTCTTCTTCATTACTGAAAGTAATGATCTCTGTATACCATAATAGCATACGTAACACCTGAGGCTAGTTTATTTCTGCATTTTRTTTGCTAACTGGATTCATTTGGCTTGCAACAGGAAGAGTATGAACAGGTTTGGCAGGCCTCAGGGGATGGTAACCTCCAGCAAAAGAGGGTTTATAAGCAGTACCCACTTCCACTGACACAACTGCTGTTGGTTTTATGTCTATGGTAAGTGCAGTGCTACTGGAGAAGCAGACGGGCATTGGTCATGGCTCCCCCCCCCATGGCTTGGGAGTACCGAAAGGCTAAGCTATTTGTGTGAACAAGTAATTTTGACTGAGCTACAGAAAAATGCATTCCTCAGTATAATACTGCCGTAACTGGTAGTGGCCACATGTGTGATTCTATTTGGGGTTTTAAATATTTGTCTTGTAATCAGGATTATAGTACTTTAGAGAATKGGCCAAGAGTTTATCCACCACATGCATTATTAGTATAATTTGCAACCTAGAATAAATATACAGCCAGATGTGATGTTCTCTCGGATTGTGTCGATAGTYATTGAACATGGCCATTAAAGAACTGAAATTAGGTCTTTCAGAAGAGACACTGCAAAATCACTGAAGCAATCAGAAGCGATTGGAAATGTAAAATAATTTATCCTGTTCCTGATATTTGTACCCTAATTATACAGAGTTTTTCATAAACTTTGATTAGGTTCAGTAAAAGGCATGACAATGTAGTAACTATAAATTAAGTAATCTGAAGATACCGAAGATTCCAAAGTGTCTGCTAAATCTTTGAGATGAAATTTGGGAATGAATAGTTTAATCCTGGAAAACTGAGCTCTGGTGTACTCATCTCAAATTGCATCTAGATGTATGTAGGAAAAAATTGCAGGACTCCTAATGCCTAGGAAATTTATTCAAGGGCAGGTCTAAGAATGCAATCTATTTGTTTAATAGAGTATAGAGAGAACTTGAATCCTGTTTTTGGAGCAGAGTATTATTTTTATTTTCATTGTTTCAGTGTCTGTAGCACCCAGTAGAGGCTAGAGCCTTAATGTATCCATGCTGTGTAAGGGCAGGAAAAAATATTGCTCAGGAAAAAGCACAGATGCTACCTTCATTGCTCATGTTTCAGGGTAGCACAGGCAACTTGTAACGGTTAGGAACTGGCTGTTCTGAGGCTCGGGCTGGTCCTTGGACATGAGGTTTCTTTGTCCTCTATCTTGAGTAGTTCACATTTGGCTTTCTGTTCTACTCAGGCTCCTTAAAATGGCCGGAGGAATCCTGCGCTTTCTCCCAGCCTCCCAAATGTTACATTACATCATCCCTAAATAGGAATATGGGAATATTCCCCAAATGGTACAAATGAGGTGTACTAGTTTTATTAGTTTTTAGGTGAATTATAATGATCTTTAAAAAACACCAGATAAACTCATTACATTTTAAGCATTTTTTTCTTCTGTGTTTACAGAGTAAAATGCATAATTCACGASCTTAGCAGCTCCCGTCATTAAACTCTGATTGCAAAACTGTGTAGGGGTATCAAATTTACTACGAAATACATTGTCAATGAACTTAAGATGACATATTGTAACATATCTGAGTTGCTTTCTGTAGAGTTCAAAGGGAATGGGCTGTATGATTTATTTTGTAGAAAAATATTTGGATAGACTATTTAACAATATTTGTCAACTGTTTTGTTTTTAGGAATAAAGAGATTGAAATAATAGTTTGGCATGAAACTAACTTTTCCTTAGCAAACCAAATAAAAAGAAGAATGCTATGATAATTCTGTTGCAGCATTCCAAAATAATTAGACTGTAATGACTGCTGGAGAGATTTTTTGTCATTTCAAGCACTGGTTGGAACAATGGAAAGCTACAAATTTTTCTTCTTGTGAATTTATTATCTAGAAGGAAATGACTAATTTGGAGTTTGTTGTTATTGTTTTATAATCCATGAAATACAAGTATACATTTGCAGAAATTTAAATATGTAAAATACATAACACTAATAGGTAACAATTAATTAGTTTTTTAGCTGAGGCCAGGCTAAACTATAATTCGGATTTAAGTCTGTCTGGGGTGGTGTTGTGGGTGTGTTTTTTTTTTTTTTTTTAATGCTCTAAGCTCATGTGTGTTCTAGATTTTGGTGAGCTCCACACTGAAAATCAATTTGGCTTGCAACAGGAGGAGTCTGAACAGGTCTGGCAGACCTCAGGGGCTGGTAACCTCCAGCAAAAGAGGGTTTGTAAGAAGTACCCGCTCCCACTGACACAACTGCTGTTGGTTTCATGTCTGTAAGTGCGGTGCTACTGGAGAAGTAACAGACCGTTGATGAAATTCAGATCTTGACCTATAGCAGCTAAATCAGTCAGTGCTNAACAGGTCTGGCAGACCTCAGGGGCTGGTAACCTCCAGCAAAAGAGGATTTGTAAGAAGTACCCGCTCCCACTGACACAACTGCTGCTGGTTTCATGTCTGTAAGTGCGGTGCTACTGGAGAAGTAACAGACCGTTGATGAAATTCAGATCTTGACCTATAGCAGCTAAATCAGTCAGTGCTCTCCCTAGTTCGGCCTGGCTCCCGTGGCACGGGGATTGGGTCTGTGCTCTCTGCTGCGTGGCGGGTTTGCAGACAAACCTGACCGTGCACTGCCGCGAGTGAGATGTTCTCGTTACAGAATTGATCTTCTCCTGGCAGCAAGGTGGATGCTGCAACCAATGCTCATGCAGTCCTCAGCTTATAAAACAGATGCCTCTGTATTATTATTATTTTTTTAGATAGGTAAGAGAAGAAATGCTAGCAGATGCTGTAATTTTGCTGTTTTTTGGAAGTAAGGATGCTTCTAAAAAGGTGGGGAGTCCTTTCTTTTGCTGCCCTGAGACTGATTGCTGCTGCTGAGGTGAGGCAGGGGAGCTGCTGCCTCTTGGGTCCATGTGGGTTGGTGTCTGCAGGGCCGTAGGTCCATCTCTGACCACTCCAAGCGTCCCCTGCCCAGTGCCTGTAACAGGGCTCGCAGCAGAGCCCCCATCCCCTGTGGGACTGGGGGGCACGGGATCTGCCTGTGCCTGGCACGGGAGAGGGGCCTGGGCTTGTGCTCTTACCGGGCCTGTTTGTTTGTTTATAGTATCTTGTTCTCTGAAGGTAAGCTTGCTTTAAGCACTGAAGAATCAGTGAGCAACATGTCCCACCTTCCTCTGGCCCATGGCCACACCTCAAGTGTGTGTGTTCATAGGCAGAAGAAATGGGTTTCCTAACCTCTTAATAATTGTAATAATTAACCTAATTAATAATTTATTATTAATAACAAAGTGTAATAGTTAAAGTAACTCAGCCACTAGAAGCCTGTTTTCCTGTGCAGATTCTCTAGCATTTGCCAGTGTCTGAATTTATGCTGTGACCTTGTTCTTCCTGGAGATGCTTGTGTAAAGCTTGCTCCTTTGCATGTCAGTCCAGACTGTGTCCTGCTCCTGCCCTTCCATGCCCTAAGTACTCTGATCTGCTTTTCTGACTTTAATCCAGCTGTACTGCCCCAGGGGAGCCCCCAGAGCCGCACACCAGATGCTCTTTCTGGTGTTTCACCTTACTCCGTAGTCTCCTGCTCAGTTTAACAGTCCCTTAGCTCTACCAAATGGGAGTTTTTCCAGGGTATTTTGATCCTCACCCAGACCATATGCGCTTCCTTCCCTTTCAAATGGAATAAATATATTGCTGAAAACGCAGTTCCCTGTCAGTCATGACCGCTCTCTTTCTCCCCGGGAGATTCTTGAAAATTGTTCCCTCTGGATGTGTCTTTGCTCTGCCGGTGCTGGCGGCTTGTGTAACCTATTTGTCCACTTCTCTCTCAAGCACCTTTATGCATTATACTGCCCTTGTGCATAGGAAAAACTCCCAATCACTTTTATATGCTCTTGTGTTAACCTTTAAATCCCTTCTTGAAATCTAGCTGTGCTCAGATGGTTACAGGTAAAGACAGGCCATAGCTTCTGCTCCCTGTTCCTGTGCTGCCCCGGCTCCTCCCTGTGCTGCTCTGCTTTGGCCCCCCGTAGCCTCCTCTCCCTCCCAGAGGTTAGTGGCTTCCCAGCTGCCCCCTTTGCTGTATTTCTGTACAATGCCAAGAAAAACAGGCTCCTAATTCCTGATTTCTAGGCTCTACCAGAAACAATAGGGACAGTGATTGTTGCTACCAGTGTTTCTGATTTATTCCATTATAGTATCTGTTTATAGCACGAGCCTCATTGTATAGTAACGACAGGGATAAATTTTGGCCCCTTATTTTTCATAACCACTTGCTAGCTGTATATCATCAGTTTTCTTCTCATTTAGATACTTGCCTCTGCTTGGGGAAAAATAAAAATATCCCAGTTGTCTGGGTAATAAAGCTGCTAAAACAAATTTTGAAGTATGTTTTACAGTGGAATTTGATTGTGTTAATTTTTCATGCGTTAAAAGAAAACGTGCTTGCTCTCTCTGGGAAATGTCTGGTTTTATGTTTTGTTGKTTTTTTTTTTAACCATCCACAACTTCTGGACATATGGTAGATCGCCATTTTTCATGAGGAGACAGCAACATCCTAGAATTTCCTAGCCATGTTTGCTAGAAAATTATACTGTATAATTTAGTGAGACTCGAAGCTGTACAGCTAACAGTTGAAACCAATTTTAGGCAGTGTGAATTTGAATTTTAACAGATCAGATGTATGTATACGTCATTGCAGGCCTGGTGTGAATACTTGGAAGAAGGATGGGAAACACCAGATATATTTAGAGTGATGTGAATGAGAGAAACTCGTGCAGCAAGTTTTGGAAAGCCTCGGCTAAGAGGATGTTTGCGTGCCGAGAGTGAGCGAGTGGCGGCGCAGGTACCGTTTCCCTCTTGGCTGTGCCGYGTCCGTCGGGGCCGGCGCGGGTGGCAGCAGGCTGGGGAGCGCCTTTCCAGCGGCGACAGCAGTGCGTGTTCGTTTGCASGTAGTGCAGCTCTGGTGCCGCTTCTTTTGGTCACCACTGGCTCCGTTAAGGCCTGCTGTGAGCTGGGGTGACCCCTCAGCTGGGGGGAGCTGCTCAGGTCCCGTCACTGCGAGTGGGCTGGCTGGCAGTGCTCCTGCGCCCCGCGGGGGGCTGYAGAGCGGAGCTTCAGCTTTCATGTTTTGAAAACAAGGCCCGCCGGTTTTCACACGGATCTCGGGTAACTTGYGCTGCAGAAATTTGAGCTGCATAAAGGCTCTCACCAATATCCATGTGCAGTTTCTTTTTTGGTTTGTTAAACGCTGTTTTCTATTAGCCATGGCTGGGCAAAGCATGCCCTGGGGAATCAGCTCTGACCTCTCTTACTCACTTTTCAAATTTTGGCTGCCCAAGGAAATAATGGATTTTGCTATGTTGTTTCAGTTGCAAAAACTATAAATGTGTATCTTGGATCTCACCAGTTCCCATGTTTCCTGAAATTCCCTTGACACTTTGGGAACTAAGTGTGAGGGATCAGTGAAATGGTCATCCCAGGTATCCCTGCAGAAAATAGTGTTGCTCCCGGCAGCACAGGTTTTCCCTTCTCCTCCCCTCGCCTTTCCTTTCCCAGGAAGTATACATAAATTTACTGACTAAATATAAATAACAAAAAATAAAATTAAGAACGCGGAGATTGACAAGAGATTCAGATAAGTTTGAAATTATCCTGTTGCACAAGAATGAGAAATTATGCCCAGAATTCCTCTGTGACATTGTTCTTCAGCTGCAGTTCTTGGGAGATAGCAGCACTTGTTAACATACAGACAAAGGGAGTCTAATGAAAGTATTTTAATCTGTCGATCAGCTATTCAGAGCGAAAGCCTTGTGTGGGGATGGTCGTGGTTGGTGTCTTTGGAGACTGGAAGTTAGTGCAGCAGTGGTAATCAGAATATTCATATTTATTTACTCTTCTTCGCAAGTCACCGTGTGTGTAATTTTGTAGGATGTTGATTTAGTTTCAGATTTTGTTTGCTGTGCCGTGGACAGCTTAAAGAACTTTAGGATTATTTGCATGGCCTAAGTTGATACATATCTAAATTAGGGGGCTCAGCTCCTTAAGCTGCCTGAATAGTTCAGATTCAGAAGATCTACTGGAAAGTTATTCAAGAAACCTAATTTAGGGTCCTGTTCTGCTAATCTGAAATCCTTTCTGATAATATAAACTTCTGTTTTCATGTGATTATAGAGAAGGGTTTCTGGTGAGAATCCAGCTCTTACAGCTTTCAAACTGTGGCAGATATTTGTGGTAACTGAGCAACCCTGCTTAGTTTTCTATTAGGACAGAACCATAAGGACAAAATCTCCCTTGGAAGCTATAAAGTTGATAGGGCATCCTTCACACCATGCATATTATAATCAGGTAACAAAACCCTTTTAGCCAGGTAGCAGAAAACAAACATTTTGTTAGGATTTGACAAGTGGAATGAGATTTGTCTCAGGTCTCATAGGTAATGAGATCTCTGATACGTGGAATCATCTCACCAACATCCTACCACGTGCTGTTGTTCATATTCACATAAAATCATTTTGCGATCGAGCTGGACCTTCCTGTTCCTTGCTGTCGCTTTTACACATTGCAGTATTCCTGCCTGCACTTGGCCGGACAGGGAGCTGCATCTTACCGTGCCAAAATAAACTTGCCTGAAGACCAAAGTAAAAAGCAAGGCTGGAGGTGAGCAGGATAGCTCTGTACCCCCCTGTTTAATAGTTTGCATTTGTACCACACAAACTGTTCAGGTGGGTTATTCATGTGACAGYTTATGTGGTCTAGTTATTTCTGAAAGTATATTCTTTATAATGTGGGGAAAAAATGTTGCCTCTCTCATTTGCTGTATACACAGGAAGAGGAAAGATGGGAAGAAGATATGGACGACTAAAGATCTTTAAGGCAAAGGTGTGATTCTGGATTGGAGACAATTTTCGGCTGTAAAAATTGACAGTCAGTGGAGTTTGTTAGGTGAGAGAAATTATTCTCACCCATATGCTCATAACAAAGAAAAGGGGTTCAGGGAAGAAGACAAAAATTATGTTAAATTAGTTGTATTTAGGTTCCGCAATTGTGTTTAGAAAGATAAAATAYCTTTTACTACATCTATTTTCCTGCCTAAGCGTTTTACCAAAAAATACACCAACTCTCCCAAACACCCACGTGGCCGTAAATAAATTGGTAATAGAAGGAGTCTCTGGATAAAACTTTGGATAACGCCTCTGACACGKGTGGAAAGAGAGAATTGGCTGAAACTGTTGAAAATACACAGCACAGTAAAAATTTCCTATCAAAAGAAAAGACCAACTAGCCAGTCCTATTACTGGTATACCATGGCTGTGAAATAACGCTGTATTAATTTCAAATAGTTGTATGTCAAACTTTGTAGTTGATGTCAGAGGAACCAACAATAATCACTTTTTTAATGCTATGATTTTCTATACATGTAACAGTGTAGCACGTAGTATAGAACTTTTAATTAAGAAGAGCTAACTTTTGTAAGCTCTTCTTGTTTCTCTCAGTCTTGTTCCTTTATCATTTGTCTTTTTGTGTTGCCCAAAAAAATCTTAAATTGTTGCATCAAAAGGCCAAATAATAACACTTTACCCAGAGGAACATGCTGTACTTATATAAAGGAAGATATTTTTCTTTTACTGAAATGAATCCTTAAAAAACATGTTCTGAAATAAGTGGAGGGAAAAAAAAAGAAAAAAATACAAGAAAATGTTCACACTAAGAATATGAATTTTATTCATGCTTTGTCTATACAGTACCTGAAGTCCTTGTGCTGCTGCTGCTGTTTGTAGTAAATTATATATCACCTCTTTTCTAGCTCYTTTTTTATCATTTTCTGTTATCTATTCTTTTTTCCCCCTACTCATCATCTTTCTTCCTCTTCATAAAATGTTACAAAAGAGAAAATTACTGAGTTTGAGGATCAGATGAGAAGAAAATTATGTGCTTCCTATCCGTATGACCAGGCTTTGCTTGTGATAATGTCTATTGTGGGTGAGTCAAATAACTGTGGGACCTGTAATAGATTCAACTGAGTGAATTATTTTTGATGAATAGTAAATACTGTGCCAGTCATTCTGAGCTTATTTTCAGATATTGGGTCAATTAATTTGAATAGTTCTGGATACRAGAGAAAAATTCCAGGAAAAGATCCCACAAAACTACGGGGGAATTGGTTGTCTGTCTTAACTTAATTTTTCCAATAGACATTAATTGGGATACCCATGGGGAATGCGGAGAACTTTTTTGACAAAAACTAGTTTGAATTCTGTTTCACTGTTCAGGAGAGCATTGTAAGCATTTGGCTGTTAGTTATTCTGATAAAGACTGGTTGGGGTCTCTCCTCTTGGGAGGAGACTGGAAAATTCTTCTCTATCAAGGTAACATTCCCTTAAAGCACTGTTGTTCACTCAGCTCCTCTGTTAAAGAGTGTACGTAGGTAAACATAGAAGCATAGTTATTTCTACCCGCATATAATTGCTCATGCAATTGTCAGCAATTAAAAAATTAGCACCAGCAAAATTTCAAATGGTGTCTAAGGCCCTCTGAAGAATCAAGCCTGTAGTATGTTAGCTGCCCAACAGCTTCCCCCCACCCTCCCAAATACAGTGGTGAAGCACTTCTAAAAGATGAAGCCTCAATTATTAATTTAAAAGCAAGCTACATAGAGGCATACATGCAGCACTTTCACATTAGTATTTTCTTTGGTAAATACAAATGCACATTGGTGATGCTCTTCCCCCCCCCATCCCAAAGCCTTTCAAGAATAGTTTAAGTTGTCTGAACACTTGCTAAAACACACAGTAGTTATAAGTATTATGCTAAAAAMCCCAAGGTTCTTAACTTTTACTTCAAGTTCCAAGCTAAAATAAAAATGAAAAGGTGAAGAAAGCAATTGGAAGAAATGCCAAGAAGTAAGATGTTATTGTAGCAATTTATGGGCATTATACTGATTAACTCCATAAGGTCGCCAGCATTGGACCCCCTAATTTATTTTCATGATCCTTTGCTATTCCGCAAGGTGGTCTTGGAATCTGTCTCTCTTCTTTGCGTGTGTGCATGTGCATTTTACATCTAAGGAATGAAAAGAAGCATGTAATTATTTCCTTTTCTTTATAGAGAAACAATAAATGTTGTACAAGAGTTTCAATCTGAACTGACACTTCTGGGAAGTAGTTAAGGAGAGAGCCTTGCGGAGCTGGAGAACTCGCATCCCGAGTTTCGTGCCTGCAGTGAGATGCTGCATAGCTATCAGTAAGAGCAACTATCATGCTGCTCCCCRAGTAAAGAAACTTGCATAGCATTTCAAATACATTTGCTAAAACGCATATAATGATGATAGAGCTAGGGTGCGTTTCAGTCTGTGTGTCCCCCCCCCCGCCTTGGTAAAATAAAGGAGGATTGTTGTTTCTGACCCTGCTGTGTGTTAGTGTAGTGTGAAAACCTCATTTATTGAAAAATAGGTTGCATAGTGAGTTCTAGGGCTTGAATTTAATCTCAAATAGCATGAAACGCACTATGGATTTCCTATAGGGTTTAGAACTATAARGGTTAAGAGTGAATTATGTCCTTTTAATGAACTGTTAACTTTAGATAATGTAACTTCATTGATAAGTCTTAGAATATACTTTAAATCCAGTTTTTGCCCTTGGTAGCAGTCTGGACTATATCTCATTAAAAGTGGAACTGAAAAAAACCCTCCTATATCCTCAGTGGAAATACCCACCGTAGTGTGGCATACTAATATTGCTGTTTATGTAGGTATGTGTTGCCTCCAGTCTGTTTCCAAGGCAAAAAAGACATTGACCTTAGTATGGCTCAGCCAGAAAACCATGAAATCCATGATTATCTGTGTAGAGAACTTGCCTGTTTTTCAGTGGTATGGATCCCAAAGCCTTTCACAGAAAATCTCTTGCACATTTTATTTTCATATTAAAACAGCTTCTGTGTGGGAAGAAGTAATAATATTTATATGTATTAACTATGGTTATTTCCTTTTAAAATTAAAAGAAAAATCCAGCAATACGTATAAATTACTTTTAGCTGCTAATGATTTTTTTGCTTGACCAGTGTTTGTGGTCAGCTTTGACGAAGTAGATTGTTAGTATCATTAAAGCCTAAATGACAAGGCTCAAGGGAAGCAAGATTAATAAAAGTCACTTTACAGAGAATTCATCTCCTCAGATGAGCAATTTTATTTTCACAAACCTCTTGAAAGAACCTGGTATTTCAGTTAGACTTGCGCAAAACGAAGTTTGGTCATAAAGCCCTGCTGTTTGGTTAAAAAACMCAAGCGCTAGTCGAGCGTTGGATTAATTGGATTATAGTCCAACAAGYGGTGGGACTGGAAGAACAGCCTTGTGCCGCGCTTGCCCAGTGTGCTCTGCAGGACCAGGGCCGCCCGCCGGCGAGTGCTCGCTGCCTGCACGGAAAGCGCTCGGGAGACCCTGTTCAATAGTGCCACCTGCTGACGCCTACCTTGACAGTGCTCAGAAAGTCGCTTTCGAAAACCTCAAAGTTTTAGCCCAAATACTGCACCCTGGGCAGAAGGGGAAGGTGGCTGCTTGTCAGCTGTGCGCAGGATGCCTGTTCAGAGGAGCCGTGTACCAGAACTGGGATTGTGCTCCAGTTAGGAGGTACTCGGAGGAATCCTCTCCCTTGRGTGCAGCCTTCTTGTATTGTATGAGAGAGAAGACGATCGCCCTCTTCGTGTTCTCCATGGAATTATTAGGATATGGGTTATTCGGGGACTTCTCCACAGGCTATGTGTTGGAGTAGAAGTTAACTTTCCTGGGAGATTTTCTTTGCGACTGCAGTTGAGAGGAAAAGTATATGAGAGCAAACATGGTTTTTAGAAAAACTGTTGATTATGAAGTCAGAAAGAAGATGGGTTGATCTGTGCTTTTAGTTATAGCTTTCTTTGGATTGCTTTGTTCCATGCGCTTCATGTTCAGTGCCCTGTATATTTCCTCACTTTTAATATTGCAGTGTCCCTAATGTCACATGAAGGCAAGATCTCAGTAACACTGACGTAGAAGACAGATTTTTTTTTTTTCCTTAATTGAAAGTGCTTTTGATCAAGTTCCAAATGGATATTTTACAAGCAGCAGGCACTCARTTTATTTCCTTTAGTTGTATGTGGCAGTAGATTCTTGGTTCTAGGTGATATCCCTATGATCTTAACTTCAGACATGGATAGCAGGAGTCCTATCAGAGCTTCAGTCATTTCCTCTTTCACCACCATCTGCAGTAGCTGGTAAGCGTTTCTGATGACACAGTATGATCGTGGCCACAACACTGCACAGTCCTCCTCCTTAGGTCCATGTCTTCCCTGCTTGGGGTACTGCGGACTTTATTTCCTTCTTGGGAGTATTCAAAGAATGAAGAGAGGCAATCTCTCCATCAGAAAGAGAAGCTATTGCAAAAAAGGGAGGGGGGAGAAAACATTCTGGAAATCTGTTTTTACTATCAAAATGAAGCATATTTCATTGCCTAATGGGATTTATCTTCTGAAACAGAAAAAATATTTTGTGTTGTAAAGAAACAGCCATTTTCTTGTAAAAACTATGAGATGCAAATTTGTGAGAGTGTCAAAATATGTTGTCTTGCTCAAGTTCACTGCCAGTGCGCATTGTGTGGCACGCTGGATAGCCATCTGCTTTTGTGTTCAGATTAGTCTCTGGCTCACATGGAATTCCAGTGCTTTTTCCTAACTCAAAGTAGGAAAGGTATTTGCATGTTGACACAAATAAGGCACAAAAGTCTTCCCGAGAGTCACACAGTTTGCTGCACCGTTTAGGGAGGAGGGAAGAGAAAGAAGGGGCATCACTAGCTACTGGTGGAAATAAGGGACTCTATTTATTATTTCTTTAGACTATTTTAGTAGAGGCACAATAGTTCCAGAAACACTGGGAAATGAGTATTGGAGGGAGTAAGGCAGGTATTTGCCAGGAGCTGTTAGTATTCCTGTGAAACAGGTACACGGTGTCATTGCAGCTGCTCCAGGCTAATGCACTGAGTCTCTCAGAGCAGAACTGAAACTTCAGGAAAGCAGTGGTGTGGGGGAACTTGGAATATATGGTCCATGCTGAAGTGATTGCCTGCTGGGGGCTCTTCTAATACGCTGGAGGAAAGAGACAGGAGTACATAGCCGTTAGAACAAGAGTAAATGATTTCTTGTTGCTGTTAGCCCTGACAGTGTTGCATTATACATGACTCTTTGCTGGTCAGAGCCACAGCAAGATGAAGATTCTTTACCTTGTTCAGGATTATTCTTTTTGTAGGCAAGATGCCACGTGATAGCAACCTCTGCTTTTCTCAGTAGAGTGGCAGTCTTCTGCCCTTCATGTGAACAGTTGGTAACTGGTATTAGCRTTATGAATATCCATAGGAAATAAGGCCTCACTGTTGCATTGTCGTATGGAGAGGCTTAAACCCATGGGATTTTGGCTTCTTTTTTGTTGGTGTGTGCTGTGTATTGACAGGATGCATATAACTGCCATACTGCCTTTGGAGGTGCTAGTTAAGATTATCTAATTGGACCTGTTAGATAAATCTGTGGGGATGCAGTGGTCTTGGATTGTTAGTTTGTAGTTCATGTTAATGTTTCTCTACACTTCATGTTCTTTGCCAAAGAGAAAATACATGCGACTTGGTTTTATTGTGTGTTTACATTCCTTATATTTTCTTAGGTATCTGAAAATTTTCTGAAGTCTTTTTTACATAAGATTAAGTACTCCAGAATTGTAGGAGGCAAATTAATGGATGACACAAAACATATCATTTCCAGTAAGTTCAATTTTGAAGCCTCGCATTATGTTTTTCTGGTTTGAAATATGCGCAGTTTTGAGTTCAGAGGCTAATGGAGGACAAGAGGTGGTATAGCACAATTGTTACACTTTTGTTCTATTATGATGAAATTTTAAACAACTCTCCCACACATGTAAAGTTTGCTGAGCTTTTACGTATTTTGAGTTCAGCACCAGTCAGGCTGGATGGAAAAAAATAGAGTTGACTTCATTGCTCGCACCTTGGAAGCGACTTGACAGTATTTAGAAAAATACTTAACATTCACCACTTTCCCTGGTTCCTCCTTTCCCTTAGGAGTACACTGAAGCCAGATCTATTCGTCTCACTCCTATCCAGCAGTGGAGTATACCCAGCAGCGGCTTAGGAGCAGCCAGTGCTTCCGCGTCAGTGTGATTCATGGAATCAATAATTCTAAGGCTGTACCTAAAAGGATGGGGAAATGCGATGTGACCTAGTAGATGAGTAATGACTGTTGTGTGTGGCAAAATGACTTGGGTGCATTCTGTGTCAACAAATAAAGCCTCCTGAGCACAACCAAATTACAAAGATCTTTTATTTATTTATTTATTTATTTATATTATTATTTTAATCTGTGCTTTAAAGTTGACCTTATTCTCAGTACTCTCTAGTAAATGTGGTCTGGTGCTACAGGAACAAATTCAAGAGTGTGTTTAAGCTATGATTTATTTAGGTATTATCTTGCCTCCTTCAGTCAAAAGTTTGTATTGATCGGTTCATTAACTTATTCAAAAGCTTCTATCATTTTCATTTTGACTTGGATCCCCTGAAATATCAGTCCATGGGTGACCTTAAATTCAGAGCGTTCTTGTTGGCTTCCTGCCTTTGCCTGCAAATGGTGCTCAGCTCAGTGGTTTTCCTAGGCTAACACAATAAATCAGGATCTTGCTGAATTATCTTTCTAGCCAAGGTGCAGATCTGATGGTACTGATTAACACTCCTTGTTTTTTGTTCTTTCGGGTTTTTTTTATTTTGTTTTTTGGCCATCAAGGGGCGCAAAACTGACAGTTCTATGCATTTTAAGTGTACTTTAAATGATGTAGAAGGAAATCATATAAATGTCAAGAAACTCCATACTGAATGCTTTACCCCTTTCACATTAGGACTAGACTGGACCACTTTGTGTCTTGTCCCCTTGGTGGGATGCAAAACTGAGAATTTGGCTTGAGTTCAGTGCATGGCAAGAGCAGCGTGTGCGAGGGCGTTGGTCAGAGCGCCGCGTGGAGCCGGGCGGGAGGCAGCTGCCGGCAGCGCCGAGCTCTGCCAGCGCCCCGCGAGCTCGCAGCCTCGCTGCTGCTTTCTGGCCCTGCTCATCTTCAACAGGGGAAGGTTAAGGTACTCCCTTGTAAGGGTGAGAAAAATATAGAAGAGTAAGTTGGCGTTCTTTTTTCAAAGCCCGTAACTTGGCTGGGTTTTGGAGAGGCTTTTAGTTGGTTGAGTCTTTTATAGAGCCATGGGTTTCGTTTAAAAAAAAAACAAAAAACCTTGGACCCTGCTCCTCAGGCAAGTAGTGCCCTGGGACTCCAGGGACCCGTGGGAAGTGGAGCCTGGCACTCCGCTTCCTGTATGTAGGATTATAAAAGGACACTGATTTCCCAGGCCCCCTGCTCCTGCTGTTCTTTCTGGCCGCACAGTTTTCAGGATCAGACCCTTAACCTGACACTGAAGAACCCTGACCTGCTTTATGTCCCTAAATAACAGAATTCCTTTTATATGAAGGAAAATGTAATATTTATAATATTACAATTCATTATATACTAGGAAAGTACAAATGTTGGCTTTTTACTGTGACAGATTTTTGTTTTATTTACTAAATTCATTGCTGGATTAAGCTGGCACTTGCCTCTCTTGAATCATTCTGGGGGTTGTTTTTTTTTTTTTTTTTTTTTTTTTTTTTTGGCGTGTAATACATTAACATGTGTGTATTCTTTGCGGCTACAATTCGAACAAATGTTTTGAAATGGTGACAGAGAAAATTACTTTTCTTGCCTACATTAACAAGTAGGTGTCGTGTATTTTATTTACTGTGACCAAGTTGCAATTACAGCTGATAAACATATGAAGATTAAGCTGCAAAAGGAGGGGAACATTTACATTTTCTAAAGGAGATGCCACAAAGATAAATAAAAAAGGTGGGGACAAAATGATGCAAAACTTATTCATTATTAATAGCTGCAATACTTTGCATTTACTCTATAGCACACTCCATGATCTCAAAGAACTTTAAAAAGCTTTTCTGACTTTAGAAAACTCTACTAAATAAGTAAGTTGCATCTTTGTGATAAACAGTCATGTCCTAAGATCAACATAAGTGCTAAGATATTAAGGAGTATGTATACAAGTGCACATATAAAATATGCCCGCAGTGACCTGTATAAGAGCTTGACTTGCATATGCATGTGTGCCCCTGTAGTCAGAAATAGTATCATATCAACGTACTGTAGGGTCACAACACCACTATAATTGTCTTATCTGGTGACAAACATAACTGTATAATTGAAACAAAACATATATTTTAGAAATTCTTTCTTCTTAGAATTAGAATTCTTTTTTCTTTAAAAATAAATAAATAAATAAATAAATCAAAACTCTGAGCTCTATGGGACTTCCCAGAAAAACTTGGGAAGCTTGTATAGGTCCTTCTTACCACCCCAAAATTTCTGCTCCCAGTCACTACCAGAAGCACAGCAACTGTTTCTCCCAAGATTCGTGCRTGCAATCTTAATATTTGCAGGCTCATTAGGAGGAATGTTTTCTGTCTTATTTGAACAAGGCTTGATGGAACAACTGCCTTGCTATGAACATGTAACCAAAGAAGAGTACATTGAAGCCAACTATTGAGCTGTTTTCTACTGGCTTTTAAAATATGCATATATTGATGAATTTTTACTATCCYTTAAAATCTGTCAAGAGCTGTGCTTCTGCATCTTTATTGCATTACTGTAGAAGCTTGTTTTAGTGTGGAGACATGGATGTCTAGCTGTGCGTTGCAACTGGGAAAAGAGAAATTCTGTGACCAGCTGCCAAAACAGGTCGGTTACATTTTACTCCTGTAAATGATGGGATAACATATCCATCCAGAGAGAGACAACATTTGCCATATCATTGGTGGTAAAGTTTTTTGCCTGAAGAAACAAGAGTTGTCCCCAGACCAGAACTCTGTGATTAAATTTACCTTGATCTTTGAGGAGATTCTTAGCTTGCTTTAGCAATTTTTAACTCCTCTCGGGTTAAAATGGAAGAGGATAGACTTACCAGTTGRCATTAGTTGCCATAATCTCTAGCAGTCTCAGTGGTTTTATGGTACGTTGTAAAAGCTGAGGATCTAATTGCCTGAAATACTCACTGTTTGTCATAAGAAATCTGTGATCCCTCTGAGGTATTTCTCATATGCTAGGGTGACTATGGTGGAGGTGTATCCTAGTTTTTCATAATAATGTAATGCTATTGTAAGAGAATGTCAAAACAATATTTGTTTAGAGATTCTCTTAGTCATTACAGTACTAAAATGGGTCTTTTTAAGACCATATCCTATTTTGCAGTTCTAATATAAAAATAGCAATATCAATTTGAATGGCGAAATGGAGTTCTAGTAATTTTAAAGACTTTTCTAGCCAGGCAGTCTTGAAAATTTGCTGCCTGTCATTGGAAGATTTTCAAATTTTGGAGTGGATTGGTCACATGGAGATTTTCATGGTTTTATATACTTGATGTACTTTTGAAAGTCTTTGACTTGACTGCCGACAGTTCTCTAGTACTTCACAGACCAGATTCAGTGAGCGCAGCTGAAGGGCAGGCTTGCTGGCTGCCCAAGCCCTTCGTTCCACAGGAGTTCTGCTCTGTTCAGTATGCTTTAATAACTTGAACAAAATACTGAGGGGTTGCATTTGTTCCTGGAATTTGTCTCCTTGTAATGTTGTCTCAAGCAATACTTTGATACATTGCAGGTCACTTACATTTTATTTACATTTCGGTCCTGATAAAAAAGCAAGTAATTTATGGATTCTAGTGTTATCAGTAATGGTGGATATTCTGCAAGCAAAACTTTGTGTGCGTTGTTAAAGTTGTAGTCATGTGCGCTTGATCCTAATAGAARAACACTGGTACAATGAATTCAGCACCTGTTAAATGAGCTTCAGCCAATTGTTTTATGTTATTGTGCCTGAATTTCCCCATTTGTAAAATGGGGAAAAAAACCAGCTTTCTCTGTTGGCCATTTAAATCTATACGTGTTAAACACTGATCCCTACGTAAATCCCTCTGGCTATCTATAGGTGTAGCACTTCTTTTGACCTGCAGCGTTGTAACCAAAATAGCCCGAATAGCGTCAGTGGGAGCGTCCGACCGGGTGCGCCAGCRTCAGTGCAGCAGTGCACACGCTACGGCAGGAGACGCAAGGTGCCCTGACAGCTTTGTGTTGCATGTCCGGTTGAAAGAATGTGTGCAATTACATCATTTATGTATAATGCGCCTGTTGCGTGATGATACCATCAGAAAAACATGCTTTGCTGCGTTCATAAGTAACTGTTATGTTACTTATGTGGAAAGATTTGTTGTAGTTTACAATTATAGGAAGAAAAATGAAAAAGTCAATCCTTAGAGTGGTTTGAAAGAAGTTCTGTCTCATCCGATTAGCAGAAAAGGCTGTTTGGCTTCTTAAATTATTTTTTCTGTATTTAAATAAATCTTCTGCAATGCTTGTATGCTTGCAAGAATTATAAAAGGCTGTTTGGACCTAAATCAAGTGTTGCAGTGTTGCTTCATGAATCTTCTAAAGCAATAAACTTTTGGTACCTTTGACAAGTTTTATGATTCAAGATAGGTGCACTGTGTTGTGTATCATCTTTCACAGTAACTTATCTGAATAGATCAAATCAGTTTTTATATGCTAATAATTTGTTCTGGTATTTTAATGCTAGGAACCATAATTCATATCTATTGCATTCCTTACTACAGATTATTAGAATAACATTTAGAGAAGAATCACTTTAGGAATACATCTAGTATTAAACTCTTTCATTGTTAAATGAAGCCAGGAATAAAAAAATCTAGAAATTAAAAGAAATATATTGAATTGAAGCTAGTGAGCTGTCAGGTCGGGGTTGTTCCCCGGTAGGTCTCCTTTGCTGAGATGCAGTATATTCTCAGTAGAAGTGTTTGGGCTGCTCACTGTTTCCTGTGGTAAATTCTTGGGTAGGYAAATAAATCTGGCTATTTGTACACTCTTTTTGCCTAGAAATATAATCTAAATGTTTCCTTTGCCAACTGTACCTCAAATTCCCACTGATGTACATGATGTGTTAGAAAGTTTTACCTATTCTCATATGTTTAATATTGTGGTTACAGCTGAAACTCAATTTTGCTGTTGGGAACTGAATGATGACGGCAGTGCTGTTTGCAGTAGGAACAGTGTGGTAATGGTGGGAATACTATGGCAATATTGTATCGTTGTGAAGCCTATTTTGAGGGCAGCCAGTACTGAAAACCAGTATTACTTGAATACTTTTGTAGGAGCACAAAATTCCTCTTTCTAAATATAAGATGTGCAAATGGCCACGAAAGCTTACCAGAGTCTGCTGGGATTTCTAAGTGTTCTGTATTAAAGAAAATAAAGCAAAAATAAAATGAAAAAAACCTCAGCAAAAAAATTGAAAATGCCTAAACATAGAGTAGACAAATAAGGCTAAAAGCCTATTTTTATTGTTTTTCCAGTAAAAATACYGTCAGTGCTAGAATGGAAAATCTCATTATATGGTAAACAGCTTATCAGCTACCTGCTCGTGAATACGTTTGAGACCCTTGTCGCAATATTTGTATTGCACCAGCCAAACTGGGAATCATTTCCTTCTCTGCAGTACAGCTGCCCTCTCCCTACCTGCCTTCCAAACTATCTTTGTTAAGGACTGTTTGTCCCAGTGTTTAACATAATTAATTCTGAGTTACAAACCTGTTTTAACAGAATGTTCCAGATTACACCTAAAAGATGTGATAGGCAAAGTGTTCAGACAGAAAATCTTGACTCATTCACGTTTCCCTAGTTCTCTTCAGCTCTCAGAAGGATGCACTGCAGTGCTTATTACTGCGCTAGGTACTTTTCCATGAGTCAGATTTCAAAAACCCCACAAAACCCATGGAGCACTTCATGATTGCTTCCTCCTTGCYGCTGTCGTCTTAGGGATTTCTGTGGAACCTGTACCTTTCATACCTCTTTTTTTCACCYGAGTTACAACTTGGAGAAAGGATTGCTGTTTAGGTGACTGTTTTCATAGATTTCTCCAGCCCCTCTGGGAACCTAATGCAGCCCATGACCATGTTAGAGATTAATAGTGAAAATGCTCGGAAGAGCCCGTTGAAATATTGGCAACACATCACCACAGTATTATTATTTTTTTTAAACCTTTGCCAGCTTATCATAAACACCATGCATTAGTGCAGCGAGCGGTGCTTGTAACATGGATTAGAGTCTCGGCTCCTGTGCTGTCTCTGTTGACTCGTTCCTCTTTTTGTTCCCTTGCAGGGTTTCTGGAGTACATTGCTCTAATTTTCCATGCAGTGGGAATGGAATTCACATACTTTTTTCCTACTGGCCTGTTGCTAGGTAGCTGAGATCACAGCACAAATATGGGGAAATGATCGTTCATCTGTGTGGAGAGAAACAAACATCAACGTATCTTTTATCTCTGAAGAAAAATGACCTTCCAGATCATGTAACAATAAGTTCAGTGTTGACCTTCATCTAAAAGTTTGACATCTGCTGACATCTGATAGCTTTTCATTCAAGTTTGTTTCCTGAACACTAAACAGATGTTTCCCATTGTGAGCTTTTTCTATAATTTAATCCATTCAAAATGAATTTGTCTTGTGAGAGGATGTGTTTGGTGGAAATGCATGACTTTTACAATGCCCCTCATGGTATGTTCATTAACTGATCTTGCACATGGGTGATTTGCTGAAGACAAGGTAATGCTTTTTATGTGGTTGGGGTTTTTCTGATTGTTTTTTAGTATCCGTTAGTTAAAATTGAAATGGCCTTCGCTAAAAGGCCAGAAGGGGAAACTGAGAGGCGGGGAGGGAGGTAGAGAGTTTGTTACTGGTCCCCTTTGTGCTTGAAAGGAAACGTGTCACCTGCTGGGGGGGAAGTGCTAAAGTGAAGCAGGGCAGTGTTGCAGAAATGTGGCTAGAGGGTGAGCCAGAAGCAGGGGGAGAATGTGTGTGCATGTGGTTAGGGAAAAAGGAGAGAGGAGAGYGCCTGGTGTCCAGCGGGTGCCTAGCCTCTTACCTGCTGGCTCTGAGTTTGCATTCAAACACTTGTTGCTCTAATGGTCTGTGTAGAGCACCCACTGGCTCCTCTGGAGGCAGCCTTGGTATAATTGCAAGAAAGTAGAGGTAAAATGTTTTAGAAACATTTAGAAAGAGGGTGAAATCTTTCCATTTGAGAATTTTCAGGCAAAACAAGCTTTTAGTTTCTTGCCTGTCTGTGCAGACCACTGAAAGCATTCACTCGGGGGAACGGGGCAGGCCAGCAGCATTTTCCAGATGAGTTTGCAGTTGATTTAATATTGTATTAGTGCATATTCATGGCTGCATCCAGACACCTTATTCTTTTCACAACTGTTAGCTCATAGCAACAGTGTGTAAAAGGAAGCAAGTATTATCAAGAAGATCATGTTTCTTTCTGAATAAGTGTATTCACATAGCTCTTCTCTGGAGATAAATTGCTATGAATATAGTCTTTCTTGCAGTACATTTATGGCATCAGATAGCTAACACATGCTTTTCTACCATGTGAAATGTAAAGGGAGTCTTACTTGATGACACTGCCAGTTTGCACTGTTTTATTGCAAATATTGTGACACTTGGTATGTTCTTTCTTCACAAAGTTCTGTTTCCTGGAAGAAGGTGATGTAAAGGGGACTCTTTCCCCTCTCTTAGCCTTTCTTTTCAGAAAGCTGCTAGCCTTTTTGATCACAGGTGAGCAATGGAAGATAGGAATTGCAAGGTTAAATGTTGTAAAAAATAAAGGCAAGGTTAAATGTAAAAAATAAAAGGAAAATGAACTTCAAATCTTGAGACTTTTAAGTGAATCTCATGGTTTTTGAATTCTTGACTGAGACTGAATTCTTTGAATYGGATATAACGCATGCACTCGGCTGGAAGTAAGCTCAAACCACTCGAGCGCTGGAGGGCTCAGGTGCACTGTTCCTTCCCGCGGACTTCGTATCTCTCTCCTTGCTGGGTAGGCCTGTCAGTGATGCTTCTCAGGGGTCTGCAGGACCCCTCTGGAGCAGTCCCCAGCTGGAGACCATGCCTATTCTCCCCTGGGTGGCARGATTGATAAATCTAACCCTTCATTTTATGTGTATATGAAGCAAAGTTTTCTGTTTTGGCTGAGAAGTTATGGTGATTGTGGGATAACTTATCTAAGCGTATCTAATCATCGCTATTTGTACTTTGAAATGAAATATCCTTTGTCTTCTAAACAAATAATACACTGCCCACTACGATATGACTAGGCGAAGGGGACAGATATTACATTACAATGCAAATCAGACAGGATTTAAATAGTGCAATAAAAACGGCAACAGTAGTATAAGGATGCATCAGCTGTTATCAAGAGTGTGTTTATTGTACCTGTAAAAATGTGAAGAATTACTTATTTCATACCTTCTGAGGATTTTAAAAGATGCCAGAAGACTGATAATTGTATCAGGAATTAATTATCTTAGCCTCTCAGTATGTTGAGTTGCCCCTTTTTTGCAGAGAGGACACAAAAATGAAAGAGTAGGGGCTTTCCCAAGCCTGTTTGGGGAATCGGAAGCAAAGTGTGTGAAGGATCCTGGCTGCTTCTCATCAAACAGCAAACTGTTGCTACCTTTCTGAAAAAGAATGATTGAAGCAGAAATTAATAATTGCAAATGGATTAGAAATAGTGAAAAGTGGGATTTAGAAGGAGTGAAACCCAGGGTTTAAAAAAAGGGGGAGTCATTACAGGTGGGATTCTTTTTGCTCTCTTGCAAAATTACTGAAGGCTAAGATAACTTCCAGAAACTCAGGGAAAACTGAGAATATGCTTTAAAATATGTGAAAGGGTTGAGATACCAGAAGCAACTCATTTTGTTCCTAATTCACAGTTATTTAGCTTTTGAGAATGATGTGGCGATGATGATGTACAAGTTTAGGGAATCTCTGAAGACTGTATTTCACATCAAGTGCAAAGGAAGCTCTAAGGTTCAACATCCCCCTTTTTGTGGCTGCCTTGAAGTTTTATGGTTTACACGGCAGAGAATTTGTCTTGTAGTTACTCATGCTTTTGGGTAAGTGTTGCAGTTCCACACTTAAGGCAAGCCATGTAATACAGTAAATTGGTTTTTGGTTTGCTCTACCTTGATAATTGCAACTAATAGAAGCAAATAGCTAATATTTTCTGGTGGGATGACCTTGGGAGCAGGAGACCAGCTAGTTGTGTCTTCCTTCAGGAAAGAAAGCTAGAGGAATTACCACCTAGTAGTAGTAATACAGCAACAACGCTGGCTGTAATTCCCCRCTCTTACTTCAGTGACACCTTAACACTAGCATGAAGAAGACAAGTCATTTATCAAGTATAATTTCTTAGAATCAGTGTGTGTGTAGAGCAGAGTAGGGAAAAAATGAGTAGATAGATTTGTCTTTCCGGGCATACAGAACTTATCTCTTCCTAACTGTTAGGGAACTAACATACAATTTTCCCATTTTGGTGACTTGTGCTTGCTGAGGCCAAATCTGGATTTGGACTAATATGATTTGCTGCATGTCCCCGTTTCAATTTTTAAGGCACTCTGAGGTGAGAGTTTTTCTGCAACTGCCTACACTTTCTAATGAGGGAGTTGATTCCGTGAATTTCTACGGTTCTGAGGTTCTTGTGCATCCACAAACTGCCTTCTCTGGATTTGAATTTGACCTAGTTTTCTGAGAAAGTGAGGTTCATGTGATACTCTTAAACACACTGAGCTTTTCAATCTATTTCAGTCCATATAAAATCAGCTAGCTTTTACAGGGGAGAGAAATCTCAGAGATAACTAAATAGTAAAACACTTAGAAAAAAGAAGTTGCTTAAAGGAGAGAGATATCCT
The DNA here is from genome assembly GCF_003343035.1 of Apteryx rowi. Classification (NCBI taxonomy): domain Eukaryota; kingdom Metazoa; phylum Chordata; class Aves; order Apterygiformes; family Apterygidae; genus Apteryx; species Apteryx rowi. The sequence continues at coordinate 1,976,744 of NW_020450529.1, read as the reverse complement.
AAAGAAAAGTAGGCAGAATTTATGCATTCAGAAACTAACATGGCCAGGAAACCAACATGTGAATAATTCTGGGTGTCAGMTAGTGGTTTTTGCCACATGGGAGCATCATAAAGCACTGAAAACCTGAACTCTCATGTGCAATCAGATTTTGTTAATCCTGGGATTTATGGAACAACTTGTTATAGCCTTGATTCTGTAGAGAAAACAAGCAATGGAGGAAGARCAATGATTGGAAGATATGGATAGAAATATCTCAGCGCATGAGAAAGAAGTGAGAGAGAGATACTGGCTGACTTCTGAGTGACAAAAGGAGGTAACTGTTGATGAAAGAGTAATTCTGGCCAAAAATGAAATGAACTTGGTGTCTCTCTGTCCAAAAAAGGAGAACACGAGCCAAATGCCAGAAACATGCGTTAATTTTTCTGGGGAGGACAGCAATGAAAAGCTGACAGCAGTGAGAGTGGTGCCAGAATGGGCCATGCAGGCACAGCAATGCCTGAAGTGTGACACAAAGGCAGGCCAGGACAGTCAGTCTGTGAATACTAAACACAGCCATAGTAAAGGTCAAGGGGTAACCTTTAGCAGTAATATGTAAAAAATCTCARCAAACAGAATGAAAAGCTGGTGTGACACAGTGACATCTAAAAAAAGTTTTACKTGGTTCAGAAAGCTGCAGGTCTGCAAGCTACGCTTTCACCTGTAGGAAAGGTGCTTAAATAGGTATTGGGAAAACAAGGTATGGAGGGAAGAGATTTTGAGGAAAGAATAGCCATAAAAAGCATAGAAGGAAAGTATAGCCGTAAAAAAATTCTGTGATTATATCCTCTCAGAGGATGCCATTGCAGGCTAGGATTTTGGCTGAGTCCTCCTGGACTGAACATAGCAAAGGGAAATAAGTATGGCATGAGATCTGTGCTCTTGCCATCTGGGATTCTTCTTCAGGGACCCACTTCATATCCAGACCTCCTTGTCTCCTGGTAGCCCTCGTGTTCTGCAGCATGTGTGGCAGCCCTGCTTTTTGTCCTTGGCTGCCCTGTGCTCTTTCTCTTTCTTTCACTTGCATAAAGCCCTTTCTGTGCAGAAGATGGGAAAATATTGAAGGGCTGCTGACAGGACCTTCTGCTTATCCTCAGTGGTGTGAGAGAAGTATGACCTTAGGTGGTAGAAATACTGAAAGGTAAAAGGATAAAACAGAGGAATGTAGGAAAATGAGAACATCCGGACTCACTCTAGGCTTCTGTTCCTTGGTGTTAATCTAAATGATGCTGTAAAGGAGCAAATGAAGGTGTTCTTGTGGACTTGGTCTTGATTCCAGGCTTATTTGTGATGGGCACTAGGGAGTTGCTCTTATTCAGGAGGGAAGGATTAACATAAAAGGTATAGAAGTAGGAAAAAAACCCTGTGTAAACAGATGACTTTTGCTGCAGAGTAATTAGATAAGAGGTTCACAACATATATGTTGCAGAGATTTAGTTGCGTAATTGCTCAGTAGATAACATATGTATGTATATATATGTATATGCAAGTTATGGATGTTGCTGCATGTAATTATCTTTTAGTATGTTGTATGTCTCTGAAATGGCTGATAAGACTGTAAGATGACTGTCACTAGTTAAAAATGCCTTTGAAATAGTAGTTTTGCCATTTAGCGGAGCATTTCATAAACAAACAGAAGTTAGTAAAAACCTTAGAGGGCAGAATAATCTGACCTTTCAGAATCTGAAGACAATTTTAAGTGCTGGAGAGAAAACCAGGACTGGTAAATGCATTTTTTCCTTTAAATCTTGATCTTCTTAAAGCTGATCTGTCAAAAAGCTGCGGTCACGTGGTCCAAAGTGATCAAGTTACTGAGGCTTTATGAATGACTCTGCAYTGCCTAAGTTGCAGTACATAGCTGCTCTTGTATTCGTTGGCTGTTCCAGTTGTGAAATGCTTTAGTTTAAATCACCGTGAAGACAAGGTTGGCTTTAAGTAAGTTGTTTTATCTTTCTTTATAATGCTTTGAAGGAGGAAATTTTGCTTCTTATGTAACTCTTGAGAGCTGTTATTTACAGGAGCCAGCAGCCTAACGCATGAATGCCGTGCTGAAGGACACCGCTTACAAGATGTACCTTTTGTGGAGTCGTAAACATGCTAGCTGGCTGTACTGAGCAGGCTGGGTTTTCCAAGGAACCAGGGAAATTAGTCACCCAGCTTTCCAGAAAAAGTAAATGAACAGTATGCATCAGAAAAATCATTTTCTTATAGCTAAATAAATCTTGGCCTATGGGGAGGTGTCGTCATTGCATGCTATGACCCCCATCTGAAAAGAAGGAAGTTCTCCTCCTTCATAAAGTTTACAACGGTTTTACTCTGAAGTAGCTACGTGTCACACTTTTCCTTTCTATTTTGAAGTGTAAATCTCTTAGGATCTTCTGAGGCCTCTTGATGTTCTACTTGAGACACTTGTACTACTGGGATATTTTTGGCCATCACAATTTCATATAAAATCTGCAGACCAGACTGGCTGGACCAGTGGGTCAGGAAGGCAGTACGTTGTTTAGGTACCAAGTGCAGACAGGTCTGCRTTGGAAGTGGCCTGATCCACTCATAGGCAGAGAGCTAATCTCACTTGAAGAGGGTTAAATTAAACTTGTAAAAGATATAAACTAACCTTTAATTGGCTAATAAGAAGTTTCCCCTCTGGGTGTACTATTCTGTAATGATTCATCCCGGGGTTTCTGGTTTTGGCCACTTTCCAAGTTAAGCAAATGGAATAAATTCATTTAGCAGTATCTGTGTAGGTGACTCGGTTTTGGCACTGAACAGCATGCTGTTTGTCACCTCTTTTCTGCTTCTCCCTGAAGAAACGTAAGATTTTCACTTTCACCAAATTCTGTCTATTAAAATCTAAAGGTGGATGATCACATGAATGAATTCAGGTCCTACAACTATAAAATAAATGTCTTGTGCTATATGGAAGCCAGTTGATGACCTTGCACACCCGGCTTCCCGGGTGATTCGCAGATTTTATTTTTTGCTGAGTACAAAAGCATTTTCTCTGGCAAATGCTCCTTTACTAAAGGTGAAAACGAATAAAACAAGCCCACAAAACACTAAGGGGAGGGTTAGGTCTTTTCACAGTTAGCACTATTTATAACATAAAGCAGCTGAAGTGTGGTGAGCTCTGTGGAGAAATGCATGTGTTTCCCCATGCTGTACTGAGCTAAATTTTTCCGAGTTAACTTCTCTGTACTTTAGCCTGTATTTTCAGCAGGGAAATTTTCCATAGCCCTGCATATCAGTATGATCTCTTTAAATGATTGGCCTGCCAGGGAGGACATTTGGCTCTATAAAAAATTCACTGAGAACTGATATATTGCATTTTTTATTTGAAAATTTGCGATGAGGTTGCAAAGCTTGAATATTCATATGAGAGTAATATCTTTTCAGCATTCATTAATCTGAGTCAATAATGAACTGCAATTAAAATTGAGTGATAATTTGAAACAAGTAACAAGTAATTTGTTTGATTATTTATCTCATCTTCTCTTTTATTAAATATCCATGAACAGTTTAATTGACCTTTCTGAATTTTTCATTTAATATGCAAAGATTTTTTTGGTAAGTGGTTTGCAAGCACTTCACATGTTTGATAGCAGAAGTCTGTCAGGTTTGGCYGGCCTCGCAGGTCGGAGCACCATGGGGCAAGAAGGGAGCAGCGGAGGCCTGGGTGCAGCCCCCTCGCTGGGCTTTTCTCTCCTGCGTACTGGCAGCCTTTCCTAATCTTCAACCTGAATTTTCCTTGCTGCAGTTTCTATGTATTTCAGAGCTGATAGGGCAAAAACCTGAAGAACAAATTATTCTTTTCCTCTTCACTGCTATCTTTTATATATTTTAAGTCTGTAAGTTCTTTTCTCAATCGTTTTTGTTTTCCAGCTTAACTCCCTAACTGCCCAGTCCTTCCCTTTGGTGATGTTTTCTAGACCTCTGATCTCTCTTCTTGTCCCCTTTAGATTACCTCCATTTAGTCCAAATCTTTCCTAACATACAGTATGTAGAACAGAATATTTTTCTCCAGTGAGACCTTATTAGGACTGAACATAGTGGAAGGATTATTTCATATACCTGGACAGCCACACTTCTCTTAATCCATCCCAGAATGATGTTTATCTTTTTTAGAGCAGTTATCCCCAGCTTCCTTTCCTAAACCTGTTCTGTAGTCTAGGCATTTGTTCCCCGGGCTGTAATTATGCAGTTGATTTGTTTCTGCCTAAGTATAGTATCCTGTATTGTCTCTCCTGAATAACATTTCTTTTTTAAGATTATTTCTGCAATTTGTCAAGACCTTTTTGAATTTTAATTCTGTCCTCTCATGTGCTTGCAGTCCCTCCCTGCACAGTGTTATCGGCGAATTTAACAAGCATGCTCCTTCTTTCATCACTGAAATCATTAATGAAAAAATTAATAATACTGAGCTCAAGACAGGTCTCTCTGAAACTGTGCACGATTCATCCTTTTGTTTTGAACAGRACTGTTCTCTGGATATGAGTGGTTTGCTAGCAAGCTTTGTAGCCTGTGTACGTTTCACCTGATGCAATGTTAATAGCTGAGACTTAAGCCTAGCTATATCTGCCTTATGTGCCATGGAAGGAAATGAAATTGGTATGGTACAATTTGACAAATGCTGCTGCTCATGCCTTTGGTATCTTGGTGTTTTGATAGGAGGATTGCTTGAGTACTTCTCTGTGAAGGGATGGCCAGTGAACTGGACTGTAAAGCACTAGCTCCTCTTCCTCCTCCTCCTCCGTGAAGATGGGCCATGCAGTCACTTTGTTTCCTTATCTTTCCTTCTTTCGTGTTCTCAGATAATAGTTAAGATTCTGATATTGCTGCAGACAGTTCCTTAAGTATGCTCTAAAATAAAGCTCTAAATTAGCTAGGCACTCTCACCATTCCCTTTTTACGAGATTACAGTCTTCCCTCTTTGTTTCGGTATTGTGCCCACCATCTGCTCTCAGTTGGCCTTTTCGTGGAGACTGAAGCAAAGAAAACTCACTAAACGCTCAGCTTACTTGGTTAATAACTTTCCCACTCCTTTTCTGTTCTTCCTTTATTACTAATGTACTTACAGAATGGTATCTTGTTAACTGCACCATCCTTTGTACCCTGACTTCTCTGATTTCACTGTAGTATTGCTCAGGACTCTTGCCTGATGAGACGGTTTCTGATTTTAAAGGCTAGAGCTCAGGCTACACACTGAAGTTCCTGCACATTCTGGCTTCCRCGTTAAATCAGTGTACAATATATAATCAGTTTTCATGTTCCAGTGATGCTTACGGATCAGGCCCCTCATTGAAAATCGAGCATGGTGCCAGTCCCTCCACAGCTGACCACGGGTTGAGCCCACAGTGAGTTAGAATCAATAAGCAGAAGATAAAAAGCAGTAAGTGAAAGTGTTGAGACTACGCATTTTTTTTCAATCTAATAATATGCAGTTTGTTTAAATCACGTTTTTTTGAAGTTCTCCTCTCCTGACTCACTCTATTCTTAGTACATTGCCTAGATTATTTCTTCGTCTTTAGAGTTCTCTATGGATTTCCTTTGATTGGTCCCAAGTCTACATGTAATTGTTCTCTGTCCTTGATCCTTTTAAAATAGCTACTGCAGCAAGTTTCACCTTTACAAGTATGTGACCTCAAAGGCACATGAAAAATCCTTTTCAATTATATCAGACAGTTTGTAAACAGATTTCCAAATTATTCCAGCTATATGTAAACACACAAGGGTTTGAAAAAAAAAGTAGCTCTAGTCGGAGAGATGTTGATCAGTAGAGAGTTCTGATTTGAATTCACTCGTCGTATGGCAATTTATATAATAAGGATGGAGAACATTATATCAGTGTTGCAAATTTCAGTGTTGCAACTTCATTTTTACTCTCACACTAGAGACCCAAGAAATAAAGAAAACTCAGATTAACAGTGCTAACTAAAATCAAACCCAGGAGGAACCTGACKGGGTATGCTGACCTTTTTTCAGTTTTCAAGCAACTTGAAACTGAATCGTATTTTGAACTGGCCATTAATATTGTTTTCTTATGCACAGGTGTTAACCTGTGATTTACTGTAGCAGGCAGGCTGTTCTTTGCTAATGTAACAAGTCCCAACCTTCCTCGTTTTCTCCTGAAGCATCTAAAATTTAATAAGCTTTACCAGATCCTAATATTTTAGCCTGTGTAAGATACTGGAAGAAAATAAATGCATGCTCTGTTGGTTCTGGGATGCAAAATGGCTGAACTTCAGCAGACGTCTTGAATTTTGAATTTATTTAAATTCTCAGAAACCAAAAAGCAGAAACCTTTGCTGCAGAATACAGCTTTTTTGTTGTTACTGTTGTTGTTGCCTGAAAGTGCGACCTGCTAGGACTGTGTAAAGCCGGCCCTTCAGGTAACAGATCCCTGTGAGCATCTCTGGGTAGTACTGAGCAAGTACAGTGCATAATAATTTGCTTTCCATGTCCGACTGAGGAAACCTGTTTCTTGCAGAAAGCCAAGATGGAGAACAGTGAGATGTTCCTTCCAGTGTTCCTACAGTATGAACTTTTGTGTCTGCTTGTTGCAAGAAAAATGCAGAGTGAACAGAACAGAAAAAGACTAACATTGTTCCTACTGGTTTTACTAAATTAAATGGAGAAAACTGACAATCCCTGTCATTTCCCTTGTACGAGGCAATTCCTGGTAATATGTACATATGTGCATTTAAATATATCCATATGCCAGATGGCAGGGAAGACYGAGTCCAGGGTAACCAGCACTTGGTCGGATGCTAGGTGCGCTCCTGTCCGGAAGTCGTTGTGGCTGCTGCCGCCGTTCCACCTCCGTGGTGGTCTCTGTATGTTCCTCTTCAAACAGAAAACACTCCTGATCTTCCAGTCCAWAGAGTGCTGAAGAAGGATGACTGGAAAAGATGAGGAACTGGAGCCTGAAGTTTTATTTTTAAACTGCAGTTTCTGCAAGAGGTTTTTGCTTTTAGCAATGCAGATCTGCAGCCAGTTGTAGCTTTTTCTAGCTCTATCTTTGTACCTCTTTAGTTGAAAAAAAAAGACCCCCAAAACTTGGTCAGGGATCTCTGACCCCTGCAGGCAGGCTGGTACAGGCAGATCACTGTTCAAGATGACCAGATTTTCCTGACATACTTGTTTCAAATGTAAAATCAAGGCTGAAGTTTTAATAACTGCAACTGGTGGACTACAAACTTCTGCAAAAAGTAAGCAGCCTTTAAGAGGTTGGAGGAGGGAGGAATCCACAGAGAAGACAGATTGTGCTTTCTAAGCAAGTCTATTTTTTGACAAGAGAACTGAAATACAAAGCCAATTAAAATGCAAAGCAATTTTAAAAACATAGTCTTAACAGAAAAAATATGCCTTTAAAACAAAATGATGCAAGTGAGTAACAAAATCTTGATAGTTGACAACAATTAACAGCAGCCTTATAAATAAGGTGGTTTTTTTCTTCTTCCTATCCACTGCTTCAAGCAGTCATTCAAAAAATTTAACTTTCAGTTCAGTGAATAAAGAGTTAAAGTCTTTTTTTGGTGATGAGGACAATTCTGCAATGCAAGTGTGCATGCTTCACTACATCATGTTTTCTGATGTTTCAACTGAGAAGTGAAAAAACAGGATGGTCTAAAAGTCAGTATGATAAAATTGTAGAAGCTACTGATTCCATTTGAAGTTTATGATCCAAAGAAGATCAATTTTCTTAATTGGTAAGATTTCCAAAAACAGTTGTATTAAACTTTCAGAGAAGAGGAAGCCACTCCAGATTGAACACGGACATGCGTGATATGGTTGATTCACGGCTTCCTTGAACCTCGTGAGAAATAAGTAATCTGTGACTATTTTGAGGGAACTCATTTGGGGTCAGGAGGAAAAATTAGTTTTCCTCCTCTTCCTCGTTATAGTCTTTGGGAGATACTTAAGGCAATGTAGCGCTTTCTGCCTTCATCACAGCAGCCCTTGAAAACGCAGAGGTGGGTATCCAATCCCATACTGTGCGATGAGGCACGTTTTCATGCTAGACGAATGTTGTGGTATCCTGACAGCAGGAATACTTTTGTTTTGTCACCTGCCCTTTTCACCTTAGAAAAATAAAGACCCTGGAGCATTTTTACTTACTGAATTGGAAACTGTTAAATTGTGCTGAGCCATTGCTTGAAGTAGTGGAAAAAATGGTTGAAAAAGTAGTTTCCTTAATAATCACACAAGCTGGAACGGCTTGTTCTCTGCTACCCTCAACGGTGATCAGCTATCAGGATTTTTTTTTCTCCTGAAGCTCAATAAAAAACTCACCTTTTTTGATTTTAGTTTTCTATGATATTGGGAAAGCTAAATTGTATTTTAGCTCCAAAAATCCTATTTAAAATCTTTTGGCAGGCACATAAAGCTTCCTTATAAACTGTTACAGGGCCCGTTTTTTATCGTATTTATGTGGTTGGAGTGCTTCTATTTAAAGGCATGCTCTTCAGGTTCTTGTGCTATAAGTAAAATCAGAATGAGATTTGTTTCCTTGTTTCCTTCACTGAAAATGTTTTTACTGGACTGTTCAACTACACTTGTTGAGTTTTACCTTGACACTTTAATTTGGAGGCAATTTAAGATGTTCTGACTGAAAATTTTGAAGTAAAACTCCTAGTGCATAGCAGAAATGAGGCAGAGATTTTTCTCAGTCTTGACCCATTATCAGAGTGATTTTTTTTTTTTTTTTTTAATCTGCCACTTTGGAAACCTTGTGTTGTTTCACTCTGTAGATACTTTAACAGCTCATTTTGGTCTTACTGACTTTGCTGTGTCACAGTTCGTGTCTTTTTTGACATGAGGCTATCAAGTTCTTCCTCCATATCCTGTTCGCATTTTACCCTTGCTTACAAATGAGGTTTAGAGAAGCTAAAACCTTTCTACATCGACGGTCTCATTCATTTGGATAGTGTTGCCATTTGCATTTTCTAATTGCTGATGCATGGTTTTGGTCGAAAGACTATATATCTTTGTAAAATACGTTGAAGAATGACAATTTTAAACAAATACTCTAAAATAAAAATTGCAACAAATACATCAGTTCGGATTTCACAGAACTAAAATTTCTGTGTAATGAAAATACTTTGAAATGCTTCAGTGTTTCTCTTCTCCCCAGTACTTTCCATCWTAAAAGTTATGAGACTGGTAATTGGCCTGTCTGTGATTCATGTACTTGCTGTGTTAAGGATCTGGGTCTCTGGAGGTTACGTTAACCACAGCAGAGTGAAATACCAATCCCGAGGTAGCAACAGAAATACCTGCATGTCTCTTCCTCTATTTAAACCAGCCAAGGTTTGAATAGGGGAGGAAACTAGGTATCTAGAGATGATCCTACCAGCTCAGTTATGTTCTCAAGACAGCACAAAGAAACTTCAGGTGTCACTGGCTACATTAATATTTCTTCAGACATGTGCACAGTCATCTGGTACTTTTCATAAAATTCGCATATACTTGATTTTAAAATGTGACAGGAGCATGTTTTTTCTGTCTTTGCACAAATAAATATAGCTGGAAGGGATACGAAGAGAAAAATTGTGCCCCCTCTCTGAGTGATGCACTGTGACATGGGGTATAAAGGAAATTTAACACTTTGTCACTTCAGTAGTTGACAAAGTGAGTCATAAAACAAGGTCCCAAGTGCTCTCATCCACGTAGGTTGTAAGTACCCTGTGCAAGTGTGGAAGTGTTAGTTAAGAATCCTGCCACGTTGTGGTAGTGAGGAATACTGCTTATGTGGAATATTTTGCCTAAGSAATTTAGCAGGATGCTGTGCATCAATAAACACGATCTTTATTTTTGAATGGGGCCAGGTCTGTATTAGTTTGTTGGATGAAAATGACTCACGCAGAACAAGGTTGTGATGATGAATAGTACCCTGAACTGTACATTTGCATTAAAAATCTGCACAGCTGAGCCAGCTCTCTGCTCCAGTTCGTATTGCTCACCAGAATTTGTTTGGTGCATGCAGAGCTCAGCCATGGATGTGGGCACAGAAATCTGGCTCACGCAATTATTGTCATCATGGTATTGATGGGAACAACTGATTTTTCTATTTGGGCTTGAGAAGAGTGTTCTAACATGYGCTATAAGCTTGTGCCTCGTGAAGCTCTGAATACCTCGATTTCCTTTGCTGTGGTTGTGAACTGAGGACCTTGAGGATCAAGCACACAGAACTGGTTCAGGTAATTTGGTGCAGAGATGGACACTGCATTGCTGCTGAGCGGTTCGGAGCAGACGCAGGCGGCTGCCGATGCCGCAGGCAGCTGCCAGGTCTCAGCCTGCGGCGATACACGTCCCGGCTGCCCGGGGCGCTCGCAAGCAGTTCTTGGACCAAGAAGGTTTGATCTTACTGTGGTGTGGGGTTAAACATTTCCAGTCTGGACGCTGAGCATAATTTCTGATGCTGGGTACAGCTGTGTTGACAGTCAATTTGTGTCTATCAGTTCACTTAGGTAAAGGTGGAATGAACCATATGAAATATTCCCAGGGGAAATGAAACACCACACTCGATCGCTTAGATATTGGTACTGCTGCTTTCTTTTTTATGTAAGCCAAACTATCTTCTGATAAGACAAACTCCTAAGGAAGCAAATCTAGTATTTACAACTTGAAGAGGTTGAGGCTCCTATTTCATATTTGAAAATGAAGGAAGGACAACATTTGTTTGTTTTTTTTATCTTTGAATTTTAAGCCTGTTTCCACACAAAAATGAGGGAGAAGAATAAGAGATAAAAATGTTTGAAATACAAGCTGTTCTTTGAAGCTCTCACAATATTTTGAAGCTTTTCCCTACAGCTATGTGTTCCGTGCACTTAATGTCTGTTTTATGCTTTGATATATTTTGCTGTTRTTTTTCATCCTTAATTTGATTTTTTTAATAACATTGTTTAGAAAAATAGTGGATGACRAAGACGACTAGCATGCATCAGATAATCCCTGACTAAGATGAGCTGTTTTAATTATGTACACGTACATACTGTGCAATAAATCTGCTTAAGGGTTTTATCGATTTAGGAGGCAATACTATGGAAAAATAAGTTTTCAAAGGATTCAAAGTATTAGTTCAAATAGGCTTGCTTTTGCACAGCATATACTTTGTTTTTTCACGTCCAAGATAACAGTTTACCATTCAGTTAAGTGGTGCAATCTCAAGCCACTGTATAGGAAGGAGCTCAGGAAGCTGGATGGATTCTTAGCAGCGTGGTTGTTCCAGAGGTATTTCCCTTAAAATCCCGCCTGGGAGCAAGTTTGCTGAGTGCAGAGCAGAAGAGGTCAGGCCCGATGGTGGCTGCGCGTTTTCCCGTGGCCCTGCCGGCACCGCTGCAGCCCAGGTGCAGGAGTCGTACGTGGTGCGCGGGGCTGATGCCGGGCAGTGGCCTTCCCGGTCAGTCCCCTGCTCCGCGGGGGCCAGGAGCGCGCCGAGCCCGTGCTCCTCGGCCTCGCTGAGGCGAGGGGCTCCCGGGGAGGAACCCTGCCCTCGTGCTGCTGGCTGCCGTTCTCGCTCGCTGCCTCCGGTTGTACGAGGAGCGACGCGCCCTCATTAGGGGGAAATGATCTTACTGTGAATTATGAGCATTGTAGCTAGAGTCTCTTTTGCCATTTCTTCTTGCTTTCYGGTTATGTGAACTGGCGGCTTTCTCGCAGGTTGTTGTATTTGATTATCTTGTTTGTGTACGGCTAGCTGTTATTTCACTACTGATAAGTTTTCTCTGAGAATTAGATATTACTAGGTGCACAAGCACTATTCCAGCCCGGCAGTTCCGCACCTGACAACYGAATGGGAATGTAATGGAGTTTTTCAGTGTTCTGTATTATAATTTACTTATATGGTACCTAGCTGCAGGTAATATATTTCTTTTATTCCCTGGCAATTCTGAATTGCCAGGGGAAAAAATAAAGCTTTGTTTAAACCAAAATGATGAAAAATTTTCATTCCCTCTCAGACTCTACAAAATATTCAGTTTGACCCCAAATTAGATATTTCATTCTAGTTGCTAAGTAATTTACTGCTTCTTTTTAACATAAAATAGCATGTCAAAATGAAATATTCAAAACAAAATATTTTGATGAAAAGGAAATGTTACTTAAGCACTTCTGAAAAAAAAAATTAAGACAACTTGATGAAATGGATGAATACTTKTGAGGCATTTAGATCAGCCTGAATCTGTGGTTTTCAAAGGGAAAAGTTTAGTATAAAACTTTTCWCCAGCTCAGGGTCAGCTCCTGCCATGTGCGTATACTATGCTTTAAATTCAATCAGACTGGTACAGATTTATGTTCTTAAAAGAAAAAAAATTATCCTCAATGCCTGAACTGCCTAAAATGTAAACAGTAACCCCTAAAACCAGAGCTGTTAGGTTCAACACCGCAAAGTGCTGTCTGTGATTTCCACTGATGGCGATGCACTAGGTGCTGCTGGCCCCCTGTACCCAAGGGGAGCTTGACGATCATTGCCAGTTAGCTGGGTGATCCGTGGTAGCTGAATGGCAGCTGCCAAGATAACCACCAGAAGCGTCTTTATTGCGTTGGCACGTGGTGAGAACAAACTATGGATAGTTAGCCCCCGTCCTTTTTTCATTTATCATCACAGTATTCCTATCTTTCCTTTTTTATGATGGATTTGCTGGCTTCCTCTCTGCATACTAGTTTTGATCCTTATTTTCCCASTTTTCAGCTGAAACTTCTCCCCCTTGTGATGAGAGTGAATACATTTGTACTGCTTTATTTATTGCAGAAACGCTGGCCTTGTCTCCCAGCTGCTCCAAATTAAAACAATCCTTTCTGGTTGACTCTGGATCTTTATACAGCTAACTAGTAAGGACTGCTGTGGGGGTGGGAAGCCCAGTTTTGTGAATGCAACTTTTTGAAGGAACAGCCATTAAAATTGCATCCACTTCTGCTGTTGCTAGTAGTTGAGAGCTGGGATAGGGAGGAAGCTGGAATAAAAGAAATATGAGGCTAGTAACCTTGGCTTTGGTAGAATTGTGGTGTCCGTTCAAGCGCGTTTTTCCCAGGGAACTCTCCGCGCCGGTATGGGCATGTCTGGTGGTGCGTGGGCGCGTTGCCTTCATTTACACAGGCCCAGGCAACAACACGCGTCTAAACAATCTGTTTGATCCCTGTGCTGCTGTCTGCCGACACACCGGATGCAAAACAAAATAAAAAAATAGAACTGCTTATACATTTAGTTCAGTAAGATCATTAACTGATATATTAATATTTGTTACGCTCTAACATGTCGCTTTGTATTCTACATATTTTAGACCAATTGATGGCCTTTAAAAGGAGTTAATAATCTTACTTTTCAGTGGGATAGGTATTTTAATCTTTTCTTTATATATCCTTTTAGAACCATTTTTATTATTTAAAACTCCACTCTGTGTGCTTTAGTATGAGAATCTCATTCAATCTCATTTTTATATCTGCGATATAAATCTTTGATCTTTATTTTAGCTTTGTCCATAAAGTAACCACTAAGGAAGATGCTAAAGATGTCTCTGATTTTCAGTCATTAAAGCTGAGATCAGATGTTTCATACTATGCAGCGTGAGGTAGTTCTTCTCCAGTCTAATTTTCACATTTTAAGAATAAAACCCAACAAAATGCCACTATAGATTTGTTTGTTTGGTACTGTAAACTGTGTTGTGATGGTTCTCCGCTACTGAAGGAGCACCATCCACCACCGCCAGCAGGAATTGTCATGGTGAGAAATGCTGTTGACCACATTTCGAAACACAGATTGTTTCTAACTTTGCTTCTTTATTTTATTCTGGGGACTGTAATCAATTGAGAGAGAGTGTTTTATCATGGCAAACTGTGTACGTATTAGGATGCACCCTCCCATCTCTCCGGCTGGAAAGCGTGCTGCTGCTGTCCTGGGGACGCGTGTGGCCCCGGAGCTGGTGCCGTGGCTGCGGCGCTGGCCGTGCCCCGGTTCTCGCCCTGCAGTGCGCCAGCCCCAAACCCAGAGGCGAAGACAGAGTGCTGCTCTTGCACGAGGCTGCTGCTCTCCAGATGCTGTAAAATATGTGCTTGAGATACCGAATTACACCCTGGGCATGCAGAAGAAGAATGGAGGAACCTGATGGGGTCGTTGAGTGACTGGCTCTTCCCAGGCGCGTGGGCTCAGCCTCTCCGTGGCTAATGATGCCTCTCAGGGAGGAGGAGAGGCGGTGGGCTGAAGAGCGCTGGGTCCTTACAAAGGCCAACAAGCTTTTAACTGAGCTAAGGGCCTCCAAGAAGGAATTAAATTTGGCAGTGAAAGTGTAGTACTTAGGTTATTCTCAAGTAGTCTTGAGATATAAAAACATTCCTGTGGGAGTTCTTGGCTCAGAATAAAGGCTGAGAGAGAAAAGAGCTCATGGCTTTTAATGCAGAGTCATCCTGCTTTATTTTGTTTGATGTTTGTTGATGGTTCGAAGAGGAAGAGTTGGCCTAAATTTGTGTCTAACCATTTAATTATGCTTTCCTGCAAGGACCAGAGATGGGTTTTCTTGTGGTTTGGTCCATTTTGACCAAAGGCTGGTAGGGTAGTTTGGGAGCTTGTACTACGTATAAGATGCAAAAAAAAGTCTTAAATGCAAAGCAAAACTGGGGAAACCATATCATGGAGCATTGTGTATTAAACCAAAGGAAGTTGTCCTTTCAGTTCTGCTGAGGCTTTTGCGTTCCTCCAGAGACGCAGAGTTGCTGAAAACCTCAGAGCCCCTGTTCAAGCCGGGCTTCTGGGAAGGCGCAGCCAAGCCCTGACCCGTGTCCTGCTGGTGGGGTTTGGTGGCAAGGCACTGTCCCTGCACGCGCTGCAGCCTCCTGCCTCGTGGTCCTGTCCAGTGCTCTTAGCTTGGACATAGGATTTTTTAGTGTTATTATTATTTTATTATTTTATTTATTTATTTATTAGATGGTAAAGCTAGATCAGCCGTACTTTAGGAAAGAATTTGCAGCTGTGAATTCTGAGTCTTAAGCAGCGTTTCTCTCTGTGATTTAGCTGTGAAGGGAAATGAAGTTTGCCTTTCCTGCAGCTGCTCGTGCCTGACCCGCTGCTGTCCCTCTAGTTGTGCAGGTGAAACTGTTCCCAGAGCCAGGCCGTAACCCACATCACTGACACAATCCAAGCTTAAAATGAAAAAATACTGTCCCACCCGCCAAGAGCTATTTCTGTACTGGGTTATGCCAGTGATGTGGGCTGCAGCAGGGCTCCACAGCCTGGTTGTACTGGCCCAGCTGTGAGGATGGGGACAGGGAAACGACCCCTGAAGAAAAAGGGGCTGTTTGGGTCGGCCCCAGTGGCGAAGCAAGCTCAGAACAACGCAGCTGCATTTGGAGAGGAGGCTTTGGTTCTTCCCAAAGCATGACTTGGTGTCTGCGCTCCGGATCTTTGATCTGCGTTTTAACGTCTGTGATGCCCCTACAACTGATGGAGCACCCACCATGAATGGGTACAGTAAAATGCCTAGGCCAGTGTTTGTGGATTTTACTCAGAAAAAACATTTTTAGAGAGAGATTGTTATTTTCCTCTTTGTAGTCTCCCAAGTAAAAGCTGTCTAGTGTAAGCTTTTAAAATAACCTAAGTATATTTTGTATGTATTTTTTTCTATTGTTGAAAAAACAAATAAAACTAAGGACTACTGTTTGTTTTGGTACAATTTCACATAGGCTATTCCAAAAGAAACGAAAATCCTTCCCAAAGAAGAGAAAGATGATGGAAGCCTCTGGATCCTTCTTCCAAAGTGGCGTGGATAAAGTTGTCTTTACTTATTCCGATATCTGCAGAAGACAAACCTCCAGAAGAATCCGAAATGCCAAGCTTCATCTGTGTGTTAGTATCAGTACAGGTAAGTGTCACACTTTTTTTAAAGAATAGTATTTGCTATTTTTAAAGAGAAAGCAAAGATGTATGTGGGGGCACTAGGGCTTGAAAGAGACTTAATAGAAACTTAATGCTGGACTGTTATCTCTTAGGGTGAGGAACAAGTACAAATTGTTATTTCATGCCATAAATGGGCACACATATGCTGACAGTATAATTGCATTAAGATTTATAAAATGGTGTCTCACCTCTGCAGGTAAAAATTATAAATCTGCTCTGGCCACCTCACTAAGAAACAGCACAGTTCAAGAGGTTTCCACCTATTTAAAGGTGATCCTGTTATTATAGGCTTGTTTCATATTTTCTGTTTTCTCAGCTGAAGTTACAGATATGTGAGTACAGGCATGCGATCGCTCCCAGAGTGCAGAGGCCAGGAACTGCTGAACTTCTGGCCATATCTTTCACATGAAGCCAGAAGTCGGGCCTCCAGGATAAAGGAGGGAAATATGTTTGATTTCAGCATAAATGTGGATTTATAGGAGGTGGTAATTTCATATTGTTTATGCAAATTTCACCAAGTTAGAAAATCTGTTGCCAAAAGGACGCTTTGGCATCACCTTAAAAGGGACATTAATGTGTATATCCTCAGTGCACTGCGTTGTTTGCCAGCAAAGACAAACCTAGAAGAGATTCATTTTCTCTTGAACTCGTAGCGTTAAAGTAATGCTGATACAAAAATGCTAGCGCGATAGTAATGCTGATTTTATCCTATTGCAAGGAAATAAGTCATTTAGTTGGAGATGTGTTAATCTTTCTGGCTCTCTTTTGCACTTGCTAATGATCCTGTGTGGTTAATTTTTTTTATTTTTTTTAGCTGTATGTTTATTTAAAACTAATATATAGAAGAAACAAGAATTATGTAAAACACCACACAAATGTCATTATACTGTATATGCTAGAGTATAAGCATGTTGAAATAAGTCAATGTTTAGTTCGTATGAGGTAATGCCAGTTTTCTCTATTAGATAATGAAGTTACTGGGTATATGCTTGTGTGGAAAACATGAAATTCAAGATAGAGTTTATATAGACAGAGAAGCTAGGACTGGGTGATTTGGTGTCATGGTAACAAAGAAAGGCATACTGTATATAAATATCTGAACATCGCAGTATTCCCTTTCTTCCAGGATATGCTGCTTACAACTTTGTAATGACCTCAGTCCAAAACTAGGCTGAATGCCAACATTTCTCTTCGCAAAAAGGACATTCTGTCTGGCAGCTAACGTTTGTAAAATGAGTTAATGGCAGAGCTTTGTTCGTTAAAGAGGAGCGGTAAAAAATGAATGTAGAGGATTGCTTCTAATTTATGATTGTCTGCTATCTTCTATTAACTTTCATCATCAAATATTTAGAAACACCTAAGTCAGATCTTGCTAATGGTAGGTAATTACATTTCGTGTGCGCCATGGTAGGTCACAGGATGCTTCTGTTTAGCCACAGTTTTTGCTGCGGGAGGAAGGGGAGCAGCTGGGGCCCGAGCTCCTGGTGCTTCGGCAAGTCCCCCTGCGGCGACAGGGCCGCCTGGGGCAGCGGCCGCCAGCCCGGCCCCGGCTGCGCCCTCAGTTCACCGTGAGGAAGGGGGGACGTAAAGAACTCCCGCGTCGAGGAATGGTGGTGGTGAGGGCTGTGTTGGCATGGCTCATGGGAAGAGTCCTGATCCTTGAAGGGGAGAACATGAGCCACGCGGGGCCTGATGGCCGTGGGACGGCGCACTGCAGTGGGCGSCTTGCAGGGGACGTCCCGCCTTGTGCACAGACATTTCTGCAAAACAAAAAATTCAGTGAAAATGGAGTTTCTTCTAACTGTTGGATTTCATACCTCACTGCTGTTTTCTTCCTTCTTTACTGTTGACAGCTGCTAGCTAGATAATAATATTAGGTACTAGTTTAAAATCTGATTTATGAACACTTTTGTGAACAAAATCATTTTGAGTTCAGATTCTTCAGTTATTTTACTGGCATATATTTAGACAGTTTGTTGACATGAAAACATTTTTAGCAGTAATGATTTTTAAATCAAAAATAATATTGAAATACTTGAATGTTATTGTCATTATTTTATATACATAGTTTTTCCTTTGATCTTATATTCTGCCATCAAAAGGTATTAAGTATATATATTTTTTCTTTTCTTGAAGAAACATAAGTATTTTGTGGAAGAAAGACTCTTATGTATGTACTATAGGTGAACTGAGATCCCTGTGGCTAAATGTCACTACGTAGGAGATTACAAGGAGAAAAACAACAAAGCCATTCACTCTAACAAAACTCTCCCATGTTTTTAGTTGTAAACTTAATCCAGTGTTAGAATATGATTAGATTTTGTGTTAGACCCTTAAAAAATGGTTGAATAGTGAGTCTTACGAAATGCGTAAGGTCATCTGGAATTGATCCTCCAAAGATTTAATCCTCTGGTCTAGCACACTATCAAGGCCATGAAGTCATGGCCTTGTCTTACCCTGTTTTCAGAACTCCTCCAGATTAGAGTTGAATGAAGTAATATAAGCAAGAATAGATCTTCTCAAAAGTAATGGGTTTTCTTGATTCCAAATTCACCAAAATATATTTTAAAAGCTTTAAAAATTGTTTAGCTTGAAATTATTTGCCAGAAAGTGGCAATTTTTTAGGAATCTGCTGTAGACATTAAATGCAAGCTTTTTATGAATTCAGATTTTACATCTATTTTGTATTTTATTTGGATAACCACTCACTAAGTTTCTCTGTGGCATCCTAAAAAATGTCTTACCTTCTGCTTGGTCCTTGTTACAAGGCTTAGATTTTCTTGTCTGTATTCATATTGTGAATGAACTGATGGGGAAAAAAAATCTATATTTTAATTGCTTAAATAAAATCAATATGAGACTTATTAGGAGATGTTTAGCACTAGTTGTCTCCTATAAGGTTCAGAGATCGTTTTCATTTGATAGATGTTTCTATTACTCAGTTAAAAAAAAAAAAAAAAAAAAAAGTCTGAGACATAACTATGCAGAAGTGTGAAGAACTAATTCCTACTGTGATAAAATAGTTATGTAAATGAGATAGGGAGGAATGATTTATCCGAAAGATTACTGAGGAACAGCATCAATCGGCAGTATCAGTTAATGAATCCGTATTCCTTCAGAAGAAATGTGATGCTGCGGCCCCCAATATTTGAATACAGAGAAGGGGATTTACTAGTTCCTATAGGGATTTTACGTCTACTATAAATAGATGTCACAGCTCCTATTTTGCAGTTGGATTTTCCTTTGTGCAGTATGAGCAAATTTCTGGCTTTGCTAGCAAAGCTCACTGATTTGAGACTTAAAGGTCAGTACAAAAAAAAAAAAAGTCAGCAATGTTATACTTAATATATTCAGTTTATAAATGTAACATATTTAAAATAGGTAAATTAATTTGAGAGTTAATTTATGTGAATTTGTATCTATACATTGAAGAATGTAAGTATATTTAGTGAAAATGTTGTATCTGGAGTATCTAAAAGCATGTGCTTCAGACCTCAGGAGAAGATTTTGTAAGTGAAGTGGCGCATTCCTACAGTTTGAATATTTTCTGCGATGCCTCCTTTCTTTCTCTCGCCGCCTTTTCTCCTGGATGTGTTTTGCTCTTCCGGAAGCGGCGGTGTTCAGAACAGCAGCAGCCAGTCAGTTCCTCTCTGTGCCTAGTGGTATCTCGGGCTCTTTTTCTCATCTGCCTGCCCATCACAGGAGATTTTACTCTTGTTCTCTAAATGTTGTCTGGACTTATAAATTACTCTATAGAACCTGCTTCCTTCTGGGATTTTGTAACACGGAAAGTGAAATGAAGCAACCGACATGCTGCTCCTGAGCTTCCCAGGTCTCCTGTTCCTTCCGTTATCACTAGCCCAAGGAGTTCAGCACTGGGCAGCATCTCCTCTATGCAGATAGAATGAGAACAGAATACGATAGAACATAAACATTCTTAAACAGTATTTTTATGAGTTGCCAGTAGAAACAAAATGTAATGCCCAACTGTAATTAGTCTATATTGAAGACTGTATTTATTCTCTAAATATATTCAGTGTATGTGTGGCTGTGACTGAAGGCTATGGGGAAAAAGAAAAACAATAAAGCCCTGAAAGCTGTCAGAGGAGGTAATCACATAAATGCACTGCTGTGCTAATCCTACTCAGTTTAAAAGCTAGAGAGGACCTCAGTGAAGGTTAAGATTTAAAATTACAGTTGGGGAATACAGTGTTTCTGTACTTCAGTATGAGAAGCAAGGGCTAACCTCTGTCTTGGGGTGGTCTTCCAAATCCTCCGAACCTGGAGTTGCATCCTAATAACCATAAATTGGTGATGAATGGAGGAAGGGCTTGTTGAGATGTATTGCATGCGCAGACACTCTAGGAAGGCTGTATTAGCTTTGGGGATGTGGTGGCATTCACTTACTTTGAGGTTATTTCCCAGCCCCCTGCTATGTGATATCTCAGAAACTACATAGCAAATCTACAAGATGATATTTCACCCCCTGTTGTGCATCATTTCTGTGCCATGATACATCCGGGGGGAAGCATCCTAGAAGCTGAGAGAGTTCACACCGTGCACAAGCACAAAACCTTTGCTAACTGGTTGTTTGGTACCAGCAGCGTAGGAGCAGTCAGTAGGACCTTTAGGACAATTGTGTGAGTACACGAGAAGGGGCTGTCTTGGGAAATGGGGAAAGCAGGATTAAAATTCAGGTTGGCAATGCAGTCTGAAAACCTAACTTATTTAAGCAGTGAATTTCCAGCAAGTGATGTCCTTTTTTGAGTATTCTTGAAATACAGAAGCTGCCTTCCTGTTTGTAGACTATGATATTTAGCAAGCATTCTTTCAAGAGAAGAGTTTTCAGTAATAGTTACCTAGGAATAATTTGCAAGCAGAGAAGCCCAGTCATATATGTTTATAAACAGTGATTGAAACTGAACCTTGATCATAGGTGAAACTTATTCCACGATTTAAGTGTATTGTTTTTGGCTCTTCTGTGAGAGCAAAAGCAATGCTATTGTTATATTCTCAGCTACAATCATTAAGAAATTGGTAGTTTTTCAGCTGGCTTTTAATTTTAATTGTAGTACAGGCAACAGCTGCTTACAAATACAAAAACCTTTGTTTAAGCAAAGGGGACAGGTAAACAGATAAAGTCTTGTAGTCATTATTTGTGTAGACAACAATAAACTAATAGGAAAATCAGTAAGGAAGTGTATATGACCAGAAGAAAAGCTCATCTGAAAGATTCAGGGAAACTTTGGTGTTTAACGTGTTTGCACTGTGATATTGCCTATTTTGCAGGATCACTTGTCCCAGCCAAGCGTACATGTCCCTTTAGACTTCCACATCTCGCTGAACAAAAACTGAATGGAAAAGACCTCGAGTTTGACCTTCTTTCCCTTTAGCCCATCCATCTTTTCCCAAAAGATAAAGCAAAACTTACTTCGTTCCTTCAGGATAAGGACAGGAGTCCTGAATGCTGATGCTCGCGAGAATCCGCAAATGGTCCTTCGAATGGGGAGGGCCTGGTGCCCTCCCTCTGCTCTGTCCGCAGTGGTGTTTTCATTGCTTCACTAGTACAGGAATGACTGCTCTGCTCGGAGACGGCAGTCTGGTGGAAGGACAGCCAGATGGCAGCAACCAACAATGTCTAAGGCTAAAAAGATTTGTGATCTCTTCTGAGCGTATCCCCTTAGGCTGCAGTGGTGATCCTGTCACACGGCCTCAGTTCTGAAAACTATAAAATTGGATAAAACTTCCCCACCTTCTCAGGCTGTTAGGAAATATGTTAATGTAGGTGAAGTATTTGACTACCACATGTATAAACACCAAAGGACAGGTAATAAATCACAACTAAATTTGTAAATAAATAGAATAGGCAATAAAGACACAGCCAATGCATGTCGTATCTTATTCAGTAATTCATTAAACATCAGCCCTAGAGTAGCACCAGCAGGTATCCCCCAGGCGGACTCAAAAGGAAGATTAGATCAGACTGCAGCTTTCTATTTGGAGTTTCTTAACACAAGGAAAACTTAATTTCAGATATAATAGTAAAATAATTGGTTTAATTAGTTAAAACTTTCCAACTGTGTAGGAAAGGAAATTGCATGATTTTTGATTTCGTACTTGCAACGTTCCTATGATAGTTTGAGAGGGCTGAGAAGATACTCCTCAGAGATTTTTTTTTTTTTAGATTTTAATGCAAAAATACTTTTTTCTGTCAAAAACTCCATAGTAAAGAAAAGTCTCCATAGTAAGTATGTGCTGGGTCTGATTTACTCTGCAGACTGCTTTTTATGTAAAACAAGGTGGATGGAATAAATTGAAAGTAATAGGATAGAGCGTGGAATGAAAGAAAATATATTTTGGACTAAATATTTAACACGGTCAGCCTGCTAGACTCATGAGTTTGTTGCTGTCATGCATCTTCTGCAAAATTATCAGGTGACTCTTCACTGGGAGAATTGCTACAATGATCATGAAGTAAAAGACACAGAAGTACTTGACCTTTAAGGCCCTATGGCACATTGTAGCACGGCTAACGAGGGCTGAAAAAACGTTCCTTTCTTCACGTGTAGGCTGTGAGAATTTGTCCTGAGATCTGAGACGTTTGCATTGGAAGTCTACAGTAGCCTTTTTTTCCACTATATAAATAGAGTCTAAGATGAAGTTGTTAGTTTTATAGGCAGATGTGCATTCTTTTTCAGTTTTTTTCTTTTTTTTTTTTTTAAGGTGGATGAAGTTTAATGTTTGATGTTTTAGGTATCTTGCAAAATTTAGAATTTATTTTTAGAGCAAAATTGTTACTGTATCCCTGCTTCAAACAAACAAACAAACCCTTCTGTTACTTAAACACTGGAAAAGTCTGTGAACCTTCAACATCAGAAGACCCAAGCTCCTCAGCCTCCTCTTTCCTCATGTCCATTCTCTAAAGAACGAGCGGGAATTCTGATGCACGTGCTGGTGTGCGACTCCGTCAGGTCCAGGCTGTGCGCGTTACTGGTAAGCAAGAGAAGGCCTCCCTAGCTGGTGGTGAGCATAAGGACCTGAATTAACTAGGCTAGCTCTAGTAGTAATGTTTGGAACTGGTTTGCTTCGCTTCTTATTTGGGACACTCACCTAATTCCCATAAAATGAGAAAAACAATCAGTAATTTCCCCTTTTTCTTTCTCTTCCCTTCATCCTCAGCATAGTGATGCTATTTCTTTTCCGTAGCCGAGGGTCTCTGCTGTGGTCACACCTCGGATTGCGGCGGTGCTTTGCAAGTTCTCTTTAGGGTGGTAATGGCAGCTAATCTGTGGCAACGTAGCGCTTGGTGAGCCAGCACCTCGGCCAGTCCTCCGGGATCCCGGCAGCTTTGTGCAGCCCACGCTGGGGCCGGCCGCGCTGCTGCTGCACACAGGCATCACCCTGTATTAAAATACCAAATACATTTTATACTGCGTTGGCTTCTAGTACCTAAATGGGAAAATTGTGGTTTGAGGTCTTGTTCCCTGATGCTATGCTTACGTACCGAAGTTCCTTCATAAGCAATCCGCCCTGGACTTCGCTTGCAAAAAGCAAACGAAGGGACCCAAACCAGTCGTTTGGAATTCTAACTTAGGGCTAATTTAAACCAAATCCTTGGGACTCGACGAGAGAGTGAGAGAGCTTGTCTCTTTAGAAAGCTTAACAAGCAATAATTTGGTAAAGCTCTCCTAATGTATGTGATGTCAAAGTATGTGGAATATTCCCCCCCAGGGTCTCAGAAAAGGTCATTTCTAGTAATGTTGCTTATCAAGTGTCATCAGAGAGAAAGGAAATAGTCTTTCCGAGGAGTTTCCCAGAATTCTTGCAGTGAGAGAGAAAAGCGTGCATGATAATGACAATTTTTTCCCCAATAAATAAAAAAAGCTAAAAAGGAGATAGCATTTTGAAAGGGCTTTCATGTTAAGCTTTGGTGAAAGAGGGGACGTGTGCAGAGTGGCAGCGGTGGTGGCGTTCCCCCGGTTCCTCGGAGGGCGCAGGCGGTGCTTCTCCTCGCAGCCCTGCCGGCTCCGGGCGTGCGGTGGTCCGGGGAGCTGGCAGCAGCGAGCTCCCTTGTTGCCTTGTCAGAGCATGTAGCGCGTGCACGTTTGCTTTTTAAATGTCCGCTGTTGTTAATGGGCACATTATCCTACGTGGCTTCAGAGGTGCTGTGTATTTTAAAATGCTGCTGATTTGCATGAGTGTTTGGCAAAGCACTTATATATTGCTTCTGAAACTGCTTTTGGAAGGAGGCATATACTCTGAATGCATGTGGACCATCTCTTTGCAAAGAATTCTGTTGCTTTTGTTTCTATAATCTTGTTATTATTTTATATGCTTTGTGGACAAAATATATTTTCCTAACTTACATCTATATCTGTTTGCTAGGAATTAAGGGATTTCACATAGCAAGATTTGATTTCATGAAGCAATTGACCAACCAAAATGCAAAACCTGTATCACTGTAAAGCATAGTATTCATATAAAGCTTTTGATGCTCCATCTGGTTCACGTACAACACCCTTCTTGGGCAAGCAAGCATTTCGTGTATGTTTTATAGGCAAGAAAAATGACTGAGAGAGGGTAAGAGTTGTGCAGATGGCCATCAAGAAAATCAGTGGCAGAGTCGTGATCAAAAGCCAAAGTCGACCCTCTCGGTCCAACCACTGCTACTGTACTCTGCTGGCTGCCTAACCTTAATCAGAACATCTCGCTCTCTTATTGTGTAAGCAGTGTAAATATGTCTTACAGCTTTTAGCCATGTAGGGCTTATTGATATCTTCTATTCGTCAGTTTAGTTATTTACTGCAAAGAGTGCACTCTGCTGTAAAAACAAACATAAAAACAAAGGCAGTACATGCTCAGCTTAAGATGTTTTGCAAATACATATGAGGTAAGAAAACCCATAAAAGCTTTTGAGGCCAGCTGATTTTTCCCCTTCCAATCCATCTATCATAAAATCTCCTAGAAGATAGGATATACTGCAAACTCGGAGGTAAAGATAATGTACTCTTTGTTGCTGTTTGTGAAATCTCTTACTTACTAACAATAACTCAAGTGTTGTGGACATTGTGGAAGAAGTGAGTTTTTTAGCATCTTGTGTACTCTATATTGTATTTGATAAATAGCTACCTTCTGTTTCTAGTAATACAGAAGGTACTACAAATGGTTAGGTGCTGTACTTGAGGAGATGAGTAACCAAAATAGCTTGTTTTGGGAGAAAGATTCTATCAAAAAGTAGAGGAGTCACTTGCTGCTGGTGTGTATCTCAAGCCAAACAGAAGTTGAAATCAAACTGGCAGAACCATGTCAGATAGTTTTTTCAAAAAGTCCACAGTCCGATGACTGTGAAAACATAGAAAATCTATTTCTCTTGTATTTAAATGTTAATGGAACCTGTCGAGCTGCTCATAATGTGCATGCGATGTCTCTGTCAAATGATGGATGTGGTATGATCTTGATCCCACACTTAATTACATGATGCAAACAGCGATGCAGTATTGTTTTTCTTCCAAACTCTTGTGTGGTTATTTTGTTCTTTCCTACTCTTTTTTTTTTTTTTTAAAGCAAGAACTCAACAATTGTGCAGCATATTTGAAACTCTGGGAAGTGTTTTAAGAAAATAAATATGTTTGAAGCATAATTTCATAAGACCGAAGGTCTTGTCCCACTTCAGTAAACCTCATAGCAATAACAAAATTTATTTTACCTACGGATGCTGCTGTTCTTATTCAGAAGTGCCACAGGAATTGATTTTCTGGGGGTGAGAGGGTGTTTAAAAAAATCCCAAATCCCACATGCAGTGCATACAGATAGAAAAAGGGAGAAAGTAGTTATAAAATCACTCCTTAAGACTCAATACTGAAGTTCAGGGGAATGCTAGAAAGGTTTGCAGAGCGTCTTAATTTGATCAGTTACACTACAGAGATTCTGGATACAAAAAGTGAGAGAATATTTTAAATGTTCACTGTAGAAAACTAGTGCTCTGACTATAGAAGAGGAAAAAGTTCAGCTAAACACTCATTCAGGGGTTTAATTTCACAATAATAGTAGCATTCAATGTGAAGACTATGGTTAACTTTTGAGAAAACAGCCACTCATTGCTTACAATCATTGTGCCGTCTTTTCTCAAGTCTCAGGATGATACTCCAAAGCGTTCTGTGGACCTGGACGTGTTCTTTCAAGCTCAGAGGCACTGGGCCTTAAAACAAATGAGCGCTAGTTTGTGAGCTTTGGGAATCACTATGGTGATGTTAGGTTTAAAGCATAATGTTAATAAGGCTGGTTGGAAATAGTTTGGTTATAGCATGGAGAAAAATCCCTTCAGAATTATGAGTTGCTATGGTCTTCAGATACCTTATCTACGCAGACTTACCTTTTGCGTCGTTGTGGCGCATGGGATGGTAGTCCTGCCGTACGGTCTGCTTTGCTTTTAAGCCTGCCAGCCTTTATACTGAAGATACAGATCTTGAAAGGGCCTTCGATTGTCTCTGTTGCACAAAAGAGAGAGGAAAAGATCTGCAGCGAGACAGATCTTTCCTGTCTCCTGAAGCAGGGGAATAGCACAACCTTAATTCAGTTCTCTACTAGTCCTGGTTCTGGTTTTCCGCTTAGGAAGGGATCAAAGAACAATACAGTCCACTGTCTTGATGTATCTCAGAACAAGTCAGAAATGTATTTCATTCCTCCGTTGCCAAGTGGCCACGTTTTGACGACTTCAGGCATCCTCTTGGTACGGAGGCCGAAGCCTAATGACTGCCCTAGCGGTAGCTGGGGCAGAAGTCCTTTTAGAAAAGCCCATGTAGGGCAAGTCTGTGCTTCTGGAGTTTAGGTTCCCGTGCCACGGAGATGTCACACGTGTGCGACTGAGCAGATGGTTCGGTGTCATTGGGTCTGCCTGAGGATTACCCAGAATTCAGAAAGATGCTATATTACAATTTAACTTTATTATTATTATAACTAGCTTTTATACAAAATTTCTAGTCTTAAGAATTATCAACAGGAGGTGTTGTTTTAAGATATATTTTGTTCTTTTCTTGTGAGAAACTGAAAAGAACTAATAATTTCAAACGAATAATTTCAAACCTATGGCTGTTTTAGGTGATAAGTTTTTGAATGCAGTACCTGACGTTAAAGGGCCTCTTAGTCTGCACTAACAGCATTCTTTGAATTATCGCATAACAATAGAAAATATAAATTGGATGATAAACAGTGATTCATTCTCAATAAATTTCATAGGGCCTTTCTTTTCTTAATTCGACTCTTGGAATTTTCATTTAATATATAAATTCTATGGTCTGATCAGTCTCCAATTTGTACTTTTTTTTATCTAGCAGATTTTATTATGTGGAAGTAAAATTGCAATACTTCTAGTTGTTTTTTTGTTGAGATGATGGAGGACAACTCAGCATGAAGAAAATTAACTGGTTTCACATGTTTTCAGTTTTGCTTGTTTGGTTCTTCTTGTATTTATTACATAAATTCTAGAAAAGAGCTGAAACAATATGGAAAGAGAGAAAGATTGAAGTAAACACTGATTTTTATAGTATAATAATTTATGGTACCAAACTAATATGTGGCATCACATGAGAACTTCACCATCCATTTGTCATGTGTTGATAGTCGAATACCTGATTTTTAACAATGCTGCTCGCTTTGATATAATAAAGGACCTGCCAACATTCCATTAAAAAAAATGGATTTTAGGGGTTTGTTTTGACTATAAATATCAATACTTGTAATCTATGAATTAATATGCTAAGTAGCAATCTATGAATGACTTATCCCAACAGCCATAAAAAAATTAAACACTGACATTTTTCAACTTTAAAATGACATTTTCCTCTTTCCAGAAGACAAGGTTTATGAATACTTTTAATTATGTCCACCATAAAAAGTTTACATACTAAGAGACAGTTCCTGAACTAAAATAAATCAGTTTAATTCCGCAGATGGCAATATGGGGATAGCAATTTACGCTAAAAGGTGCTGATGAGAGTTGACTTGAACTGTAGTTTGCTGGCATAATAGCTTCAGGCTAATCACATGTACTTCCAGTAGCTACAATGTGGTTATAGTCAGGGAAATTAATGTGTAAAAATAGCCTTTAAACTTCCATGTTTGTTGTCAACTGTCCCATCTCAAGGACTTCACAGTTGATTTTGGTCAGCTTATAGGTCACATTTGAGTCTGGGGACAGCACGTCTTCCAACTGGACTTCACATAATGTCAAGTCGAATCATCTCTGCTTCTCATATCACCTTTATCTGATTCAGGAAGTGCTATGAAGCAGAATAAAAAATCTGACGTTCCCTAGCTGCCTGACTTCACCATGCTGCCCGTAATAAAACCTAGTTTGTCAGCGAAATAAGTAAATATGTTTCAAATATGCAAGGCATAGTTACGGCTTACACTTAAGGTTCTGCATATTGTTTAGTGAAATCCACTTTAAATAAGGTGAATGCTAGGAATTTCAAGCCTGTGGCTGTTTTAGGTAATACGGTTTTTGAATACTTGAACTTTTGCAGAACATTGTCGGGACATGGAGGCCTGCGAGTTCAATGCTTGGTGTTAGGTACCAAGCCCAAGCAATTACGGGCTTCCTTATCGCTGTGCTTCATGGCATGGGGAAGGCGGGGATGTTTGTTTGGAGTGGGGCTTTTTGTTTTTTGTTTCATTTTTAATCTGTAGACATAACACTGAAATTAAGCACATCACGGTATTGTAGATCTTTAAGTCATATAAAGTATTCTTTCCCTTGATGGTTTTGGTTACTTATTTTCACAAAAAGTCTCCTAAGCTGCAACAGTGCTGAAGCAGCTTTTCCCAGGAGCAGGTCCTGCGTAAGTGCTTATGCTTCTAAATAAAAAGTAACACACAAAAAAAGCGGTTGCTCAAAATCCACTGTTATCTTTCAGGCAACTGAAATACTCACTAAATGTGTTCAGTTGTTTCAACAGCAATAAACAATAGTCTGAAGCTACTGAGTTTGCTTTAATGAAAATACTGACTGGAGAAAACATCCTCGTGGTTTCCACGTGCAGCCTGTAGCACGGTCATGAACGACAGGCAGCAAAAGTCCAGTGCAGGCCCCTCGCAGCAGCAGCCGCCCGGTGCCAGCTGATGGGCCCCTCGCCCTCCTCGTAGCCGGAGTCCAGATGAGAAGGAACGTGTGCGGGTACGAAGCAGGCACAGAGCGCTCATGCAAAGAGCACGTTATTGGATGTTTTCGAGGTCAGGCCTTTAGAGTGTTCCCTTGGGGGGGGGGGGAGTTGAAGTGATACTAAATGGCCATTTAATAGACTAGTTTGGAGTGCAGTCAGGCCTAAACTGTTTTTTAACTTGTTAGCCTGAATCCTGTGTCCTTACTGCTATTCTTTCTGGAACATATGTAGAGACCTCTAATGACTGAAGACTCTGAAAAGTCTTCACCTTTTGGTTTTGCAGGTTCAAGGCCCCATACAAAGAGGGACATGGAAAATATAAATTGTGGATAATGGAGCAATAATGAAAAATAAGTTAACTGTTGGGGTGAATTCTATTTATGTTCACAATTTCAATGGAATTGCAATACAAGCAATGATTTTGCTTTTACTGTGTGTGGGTTTTTTGTTTGTTTGTTTGTCTTATCCTAGGTTACGGGGATTTGATGGTACCTTTTAAAGTAGTTAAACATTTTCATTGTAAAGTTTGATCTCTGTGTTTATACTTCTGTTATCATAGATCATTTAGAACTGAGAAGGGGAACTGAAATTTAAAAACAAATTACAGTTTGTTTTTTCAGTGACTGGAACATTTAGCAGCTCCATTTTTAGTAAGAAATAATGACTTGCTTTATTAAGAGACTATTTAAAATGCTCTTAAGGTATCTATTGAATATCTCAACATAACTGATAAATCAGCAGACTCAAAAATGAGTTTCACACTGTGATATATTACAGTATGTTCTATATTGCAATGTGTGTTATACATGGCTTGTACCCTTGTACGTTAGATGTGGAGGAAGAGACAGAATCTGTTTTCAAAGCTGTTTCTAACATATGATCATCATTACCCCCTGAAAACCTGCCAGGATTTGTCTTTGAAGTACAAGGTTGGTTTATTTGTGTGCTTGTAGATGGTCTCTGATAGGTTGCAGCTAGTTTTTATGGCGTTTTTCTCTTTTGGTGCTGTAAATGAATTATGTATACATCCAAAAGTAATTAGCAGAGAGGTGGCTGTTCAGCTGAATTTTAAACTAATTAAACTGACCTAATTCCTGTCAAAAATAATTAGGATAAAAACTCTACTCCCTAAGCAGCTCTTTCAAGATGGAAAACTGGGCAGTAGAGTTGCTGATGCTGCGGTGGTTCTGTGCGGGCAGCTGTAAGCTGCGGGGTTAACTGTTTGTCTGCAGCCCGTGACCGATTGCTTTCGAAACGGTGTTTGTTCTGTGATTTCAGAATCATAAAGCTCTTTTTTTTTTATTAAGTAAAAGATGCATTTTTAGTCCTATGAATTAACTTCATGTCTTCAGAACTTAACCAGATCCCTGCTGTAATTAATGGGAGTCTTTCCACTGCAACAAGAATTTGCTTTAATACATTCATGCCTATTAAACGTAGGATCTGGTTGCATCTCCTCAAAGCAGGCTCCTGCTACGTGCCCCAGTGGTCAGGAACGCCTGGGTTTCACGGAGGCCAGACCACGGAGGATGGTCGCTAGGAGCTCGTGCTGAGCTGGGCTTGCTCTCCCTGCGCCCCTTCCACTGCTCTGGGGCCGTGGCCTCTAGTTGCTCACGTGTTTTCTGTGACCTCTCCTGGGATCCGACCCGCCAAGGAAAGCACTTTTAATCCTTGTAAGAACAGTGATGTGATTAGGGTTTTTTTTTTCCCAATAGACGTAACTATGAGTTTTCGCTAAAGCTCTGCCCAAGACAGTGTTTGACAAAAAACTGCGTCTTGCTTCAGAAAATAGTTTTAAGCTGAAATTAATAAACTCATCTGATTTTTTTTTGATCAGACCTATAGGGCTAATTCAAGCTAGTTTACTTCATGAGAAATACACAAGCACTTCATGGCTTTTACCTTTAGAGAACCGATTCACTTTAGTTAAGTTATTTTTAAAAAAAAGAAAGAAGAAATGGAAGTGAAGAAAATGGATGGTCTGTCATAGGCATGAGGGCATATACCAGGATGCCAGTCTCTTCTGTTTGCAGTAAGTGCTAGCATTATGTAATATTTTACCTTCTTTGGCTTTGGACCTTGTTATTCAGAATATCAAAGGAGCATTTTGAGTGATTTTGTTAGAAATACATCAGACTGTCTAACAGTTTGGTGGCATCAATAATTCCCTATTAAGCCCTCTACACCCATTATGGTTTGTGCTTTTACTTTTTTTTCTAAGTTAGTTTCTAGGCAACCAGTAAGAACTGAATTGCATTAAGCTATTAATTCAAGTCTGCAAGCCAGCCCGAGATTCTCCAGCATATTTGTTTCTCTCATGCAAGTTTCCTCGTAAAAGCCCTTTATTGGTTTAATCTTCAGTGGTACCCAGGCCAGAGAGTGGATTTTAAAATTGCAGTGCCTGTACTTGATTTTTGTTTTTCCATTGTTTTTTAATGCTTGCTGATATGGTTTCTTTTTGATTTAATTAAGCAAAGGTCTGTGAGGAGTGGCTTTGCTCTTAGTCGCCATAAATGTATACGAATATCTGCCACTGTAGTCTGCAACATTACCTAATATATCGGCACACGTTAAAATCTGAATTAGGACAACTCTTGTGATTTCCTCACGGGATACAAGTTACAAAATTGATTATCAAGAAAATTCAGCTTGTAGGATCTGTCTGCCTTCATCCGGTGGAAAAGGTGCGTTCTCCTTCCTCAGCTGTTACCATAACCGCTCAAAATTTTGTTTTAGAATCATCTCAAGCTATTTGATGAGAATAGTTTTTCACTGTGGAGTCTGAGTGCAGCATAAAAATAATAACGATAATGAATAGGTGCTTGTCTCAGTAGTTCTCGAGTCCGAAGGAAAGGCAGTGGTAACCCTGCGGTACGGCGCGCGGCAGAAATGCCGTTGTGCTCGCTTCAGGCGCGCTGCCGCGCGGGGATGCCCCGCTCTCCCGGTGCCGTCTGACACTCCCCGGGTAGCGCCTTCCCGAAAGGCAAGTTACAGCTGAGTATCCCAAGAGGAACCTGGTAGCCCTAAGTATCTATTCTGGCCGTTAATTACAAATCCTCCTCAAAATTTCAAATCTGGGTTTCTGTTGAACTTGCACAACTTGGCAGTTTTCCAGCGCACTGTGAGCCAAGCTGTCTTCAGGTGCCGTAAGGAGATCATTCCTCGACCGTGCGGATGGCTCCTGTGAGTATCAGTCTTCCTACCTAACATTTCTTTCTTCTGTGGGAACGTACTGTATCCTTTGCTGCCATTTTGCATATTTTAATGTAGCATGTGAAAAAACGTCCTGGTCTTTCTCAGGTAGCCAGACGGCCAGCAGAATTCTGTCCCGTGAACAGCATTGCTCAATATATTGTTTACTCTGAAACATCCGCTGAATTTAAATCAGTTTTAAAGTTATGGAGAGGAGGCAGAAAGACTAACACGGTTTCAGCAACAGCATGAGCAGAAAACTTCAAAAATTGTAGAAAACAAATCTAACTCTCTGCATTGTCATGAAAAAACTTACAGATCTCTGTCTGAGGACATCTTTTGGGTGGCTTCTATGAAACTCAAACAGTTTCACTGCTGTGAAAATTTTGATTTGTTACCTGAAACAAAACTGACCTCCGGGTTACAAACTCTGGTAACAGGAGGAGCGTACCACGGTCATTTAAAGAAACAGGGAAGGAGGGCACTGCGGGGTTGACCAAAAGGTTATAGCTCAGTTTTTGTGGGAGAAAAGGTAAAACTGAGAAAAACTGCATGTTGTCCATGCAGTGGACAAGGATTTCAGGCAACGTATTGCCAGATAAGGTTGAACTAGCCGCTTCCAGCTGGTAAAAATAGATAGCTGGAGATTTATGATTTTCTTACTTTCTAGTATAGTATGGTGTCACCACTTGAAGATCTACAAATGAAATTACAGGTCCCAAAAAGAAAATGCCCCAATTATTTGAAAGTTAAGAACGATACTTTAGCATGTGAGAGAAAAAAGAATTTAAAGAGCAGTGGAAAAGTTTTTATTACTCTGAACTTTGACGTGAACTATCATGTGGTGTCAACATACCAGTACTAAACTTGGTATATATGCTAGCCAAAGAAAAATTCCTTCTGGCAATAGTACTTTGTCAAAGAAAATTACAAAATATTAAGTTATGTAAGTATTAGTCTTAAAAAATAAAATGTGGGAAATCCTTTTAATGAGAGAAAGCTTTATATCAGAACAAGAAAATCATTTTTGTAATTTGAATGCAAATATGCAGACATTAGGTCAAAGATACTTTTTAAGGGAGCATATGTATTATGAATGCAGTTTATTAATACCTGCATGGAAAGTGCATGTACATTAATAATGCCAAAATAAAGAAGCGGTAATGAGATGTAACCACCCTTAGTGTGACATGAAAATCATTTGCAGATATTAAAAAGGAGTTATTTCAGCATTTTGCTCCATTGTTAAAAGCGTTCAGCGCTGGCGAATGCAGCGAGACTGGCAGCCTGAGAATCAACTTCTCTATCTATTCCCAGAAGAAGGTCAGAGAGGCTGTGCTTGCCATCTTTCCTCTATGTCTTGGTTGAAAGGAGATACCTAAAAGAAGGAGAGATATTTTGGGATGAGATTACAATAATGTCTAATGAGTACAGTTTGTGAGTTAGGAAACCCAACCTGTATGTGGCATGAGCTATCATATCCTTCATCTAAAGGTTATTATCCTGTCCACAACCTTATTCGTTATGGCCCAACTCGGATGCTACTGCAATCAGTGAGAGTCTCTGTATTGGTATCAGTGAGCTGTGGAGGTCCGCGACACTTGGGGAAGTTGTGCTGGTGATTTCTGGTGAGGCTGGTCCTAGAAGCAGAATAATCAATCTCAAATGAAAGAATTTGCCTTTATACACTGCAAAAAACCCTGTAATAAGTATAATATTGTATGAGACTGAAAACAAAACACAAAGACGAATGCCATTTCAGGTGAAGATTCCTTGGCTTTTACAAAAAAGTTTTGCTAGGATGGGACTTTGAAAATGGTGATTTTTTTTTTAATTTAAAAATAAACTACAGTTTTGAGCTGTTTTCAGTTTCTGTTTTTTAGAGATCTGTAGTGAGTCTGAATCATAGAGGTGACAAACTCAGATCACAAAACATAATTGTGTCTTCATAAAGCTTCACTTAAAAAACAAAATAATTAAAAGGTCTGCTGTTTATGAGAGGGGTGCATATAATATATGCTTTTCCCTGTTGTAAGAAGCCATGAGAACTTGTATAGCTAAATAGGTTTTCTTTGCCTCATCGGTTGCTCAGATGTCTAGGAACAGTTGTAATCACCAAACTAAATGTCCCCCCCCACCCCTTACATTTATCACTCGAATGATAAGTTTGTTCTCATCCTGAGGGTCTGTGGTTCTATCAGTATATCCAAAAAAAAAATTATGGCCAACATGTTGAATTTAATCATGTTCTCTGTTTCTGGGACATATTTTATTAAACATTTTCATCACTTTCAACTGCACATTCATACCTCAGCAGATTTATATCTGTAATTAAGGGAATTGTTATTTACCAGCAGAAATAAGGCTGGTAAAAAGACACCTTTCAGCAACATAATTCAAACGTCATGAATTATTACCAAGATCAGATTAATAGTATAGTTATTTCTTTTGCTACAGGTTAGGAATGTGTTTCATGTCAGAAACCTTTGGAAATTGTTCAGAAATACTCGGCAATAACTATTTGTGATTGTCCAGTTAAATAAAATCAGATGTATATGGGAAGAAACTGATCCAAGACCTACATTCAGTAATGAGATATTTTTATTTAACAAAGTCTCTAACAGATGGCGTTTCTAAATTTTGAATATTAGACCTGTTTTTGAAAGAGGCCTCCACACAGTGTGATGTATTGCAGCTGAAATTTTGCATTTAAGCTATTGCTAGGAGCTGAATTGTGTTGCTGCTTTTGATTGCACTGCGATATCAGCTACCATTGGTTACCTGCCAGAGCAGGTGTTTGCGTGATGGCCCCCCTCGTGTCTGCAGCTCCTGCCACCCAAATTACCTGTCCTGTGTGGGTGGTTCCTCTAAAAGTCATGTCTATTACTGATATCTGGAAGACGTGGGTTGTTTAAAAAGAATTAGCTATTTATTGTTTATATTTTGTAAAATATATCTTCTGGTATCGTCCCAGTTCAGTTTCTTAGTCATTGTCATATGAAACTATCTTACAGTTACAGGAAAATCTATTCTCAGCACCACCACCTTTATCA
The DNA here is from genome assembly GCF_003343035.1 of Apteryx rowi. NCBI lineage: Eukaryota > Metazoa > Chordata > Aves > Apterygiformes > Apterygidae > Apteryx > Apteryx rowi. Next base: position 1,941,417 of record NW_020450529.1, on the reverse strand, counting down.
GCCAGTTTTGTAATCTCATGAAAGGAAAGGTCATTAGTTTAAAAGGATGTGTTTTCCATAAATCCATGTTGGCTTGGCATTAAGGAGCAGACGATGGCGGTGCCATTCATTAATCAAGTCTTTATCAACAATCTCCTTGTTCCCTGGGGACAAAGGACTGGAAAAGACACCCTGAGTCACCAAATCCAGTAGCACAGGCACCAGCATAGTGTGGAATTTATCAAACTCCTTTTTTCTTTTTTTAACTAGTTGTCTCTTCCTCCGTTGCTCTAGTAGGAAGGCTGGATCATCTGATGGTTAGAAACTTTCCATGCTCTCACCTAAACTTGTGCAAAACTAATTTACACTCATTTGTTTAGTGGTAACACTGTCTTTTATTTTAGATGTTTCCTCTTTTCTGTGGTCCCTTTTGTTAAACTATTCAAACTCTTTGGTCTGCTTTTGTAGGCAGACTCAATTTTCTTTGCTAAATAGTGGCAAGATGTTTTCTTTGTTCCATTCCTGCAGACCTTTTTCAGTACAAGACATGTTCCTAGCTTTCAGTTGTTCTATGAGTACATATATGGACTACGTTGTAGTTTAATCAATTTTCTCCGTAAGCAAAGTAAGGTGGGTTTTTTTGACATATAGTGCAAGCAGTCGAGATTAAGGGGGCTGCGTACATGTAATTCAGGAGAGTAGCTTTGGGGAAACGTCAGTTGGGGTAAATAGAAGAAGAGAAATTTGAATTCAGTTGTATTTTAGTAACTTCAGATTGGTTTTGAATCATATTTACAGGTTTTTCTATTTCTCATGTGTTTGCAAGTTTTATTGCTGTAGTTCTAAGTGTCTTGGAGATACGTGAATTAGTGGTAGGTTATTACTGTACAGAAGATGAACTGCGTTAGGAAGAAATAAGATTGTTCCCCGGAGTCCTGCACAGGAAATCTGTGGAAAACCTGGAACTGAGACCAGGCTCAGGAGGCCCAGAATAACACTGTAAAGTATGGCACTATGGGCCAGTAACTGGCAACACGAATCTCAGCTGAAGTTTTAAAACTCAATTAGCATGAAGTATGCTGACTGAAATGGGTACATTTTAGGCAAAATGCTCCCTGCTTCTTGTGGAGACCCATGAGCTTTGCAGCTCTCTCCGTATTGCTTCCAGTGGCTGCTAAATGTGAGAATTTTGTGCAGCTTCAGATTGACAATGAAAGTGAGAAATCATTTAACACACAGATAACGGCAGCATCAGCAAGAGCTGGATTGATGGAAATGCTCAAAGTTGATGGTGGTTTTAGAGTAATTGTTTTTGTTGATGGTTGTATTCTTTCTGTGAATGCTTTTCAAAGTATGTATTTCAGGGCAAGGCAAGGACTCTTGCAGGGTACACTAAATAAGAAATTGTATGAGACCTGTACGCTTAGAATGAAAATAAGATGTGATGCAGTAAAAATAGGACTGTTGTCCTAAAGTCTTTAGATCTGAAATTAAAGGTATGCCTTTGTGAGTAATCATAAAATGATTTTATCATAGCAATTTCATTTGAGTATTTTTTTATTTCTAAATTCACCATTGCAGAGACTTAGCTGATATAGCCACTCATTGTCAACTAAAGACCTTTGAGTGATGCAGCTGCTAAACTTCTTGTTGTGGCTATTGGCTTTCCAACATTTGTCCTTTTGCAGGGCAAAGGTTGAGGTAAAACAGGTCTCTTCCCCATAAGGATTGTACTGTTGGCCATTTTATTCTTCTCCTGATTTTTAGACTATATTCGTTAGACATTTAAAAATACCCCTTATTTCTGTTGATATAGAAATAGAAAATGAACTCCAGAATACCTTGATCCAGTGAATTTGAGCCTAGTTCTAGTGGGAATTAAGCAGGAGAAGTTTCAAGTAGTTTATGTTGGAAATGCTTTCATAACTTTCACTTCATAAAAACAGGGGGAGATATAAAATGATAATAAAAATACATATTTTGAAATGGACATTCTCTTTCCTGGCAATAAAAATCAAAGGTAATTTGCTGTATTTAAAAAGGATTGTTAGTGGTTACTGTGATTTGAAATGATGTAACTTTAATGCTCAACACATCTTAATCTTGTCAACTGTAAAACATTCCTTTAATCATAAGCTGATGTTCCATGGGTTTGAATCAGAATTCATGCTTAGAATTAATGTCTCTGGGTGAAAAGGAACCGTGCAAACTCCTGCGGTCTCCCCCCAATGAGAAGCTGGTCCGAGGAGAAGCGTGTCCTGTGGATCCATGCCCTGTCCACTTCCATTTCTGGAGTCGCAGCATGTTCCTGGTGCTAGACAGCTTAAGCTGTGTGCAAACTGCAAACTTCCTGTAGGCTTTGTGAAGCAGAGCCGTCCCCGAGGTTAGAGCTTTGGCCCGCTGGAATCGGTGACGCTAGCTGGTGCTACCCGTGTCCTTACGGGGCTTCCTTATGTAATGTGCTTGCTATTGAAACACTTGAGTGAAAGTGTAAAAACTGCCAAGAAAAGACAAGAAGAAACACAAGAGTTTTCCTTCCGTTCCCCCCCTCGTAATGAAAACAGGGACAAGTGAGTGTCAGCCTAATCTAATGAGTGTTGACTTTGGTGAGTTTTAGATCGTACCCAATGTGGGGATTAAACTACACGCTTCCCCTTAGCACTAGTGGAAGTGGCACGTTTCATTCTTCACCTCTCTTTTTCAAAAAGTGCATTCTAAACTAAGCTTAGATCCACTAATGCATAGAGAAATCAGACCACATCAAAGGGGAACTATTAAACTTATTCTATGGGTAAAATAGTGTGATTCCAATCTGAATTCCAATCTACCCCAGGATATTTTTTTCTTATTAATCTACCTACAAATTTGAGTGTCCCTTAATGCTAGTGTTACCTGTTTTGTCAGTTCCCCTCTTTTTAATGGAGATAAGGTATATGCAATGTTTGCTAACATCCTGAAGGACCTGGTGACATTGGAAGTTGCCAAGAGGGAGAAAATAACTTTAAAACCTTTTGAAAACCTTTTCTGACTCAGGAGAGGGTCAGAAATAGTAGTAATAGTGTATGCTGCACCATTTTGAACGCTGTCAAATGTAAACCTATTTTAAAACTACTTTCCTTTATAAGTTTTCTCATTTTTTCCCCCCTGTCTTTCTTTTACTTGCTCCCTTTTTCTCCCAAACCCTATTTTTTCTATTTATTCCGGAAAGAGAATGAGAAGTAAAATGACTAGACAAGAAAAACTAAATACCCAACTATGAGAAGACATAATTTTTCTGCTGTTCAGGGCACTAGTTTTTCTTCTCTTTTGTGGCAGAGCTAGAAATCGAGTCCCCATTGTTAGTCTCTAGCTAGTGCTCTAATGCTCATCAGCTGTCCTTGCAATTAAATCAGCTGTCTGAAATTAGCATATGCTCCAGCATCGTTCTTTTAATTTCATTTTCTGTTTCTCTAAGCTGAATTGCTTTTAATAAATCCTATTTTTATAAAGCTTTTATTCTTGTCTGCTAATGCCAATCTTGAGCCACCATTTATATGTGTTTTAAAATGGTCAATTTAATTTACCCAGAGTTATACCCTAAGTTAATGGAGAAAACAGACAAGGAATACAAGAAAACTTCTGAACGTTACAGATAATGCAGGAACAATATCAGTGTAGGTAGTTAAAGAGAAGGAAGAAAAACTCTCCTATTTTAATTCAAATGTAAATGATGGGGGAACTAGTACTGTTGCATGAAAAATATTTTATTTCCCAATACTAAAAGCTTGTTTATATCTGGATCAAGAGGAAGAAAAGTTCAAAAAATTAAGCAACGCTTTGAGGTCTGGATTTATACATGTGAGTGAGGCTCAGTAAGAAATACTGAATTGGCATATGGTGCAATTTTTTTTTTTTTTTAAT